>NC_060272.1:99247499-99557971 GCF_021613505.1 Equus quagga
GTTCCTTACCCAGACTGGATCCCATCATCTGTCAGTTAAAGATCATTGTAATACCTTAGCCTTAGAAATTCTATTCTTCTGAGAAGATCAAAGCAAGTGAAAGCTTCTTTTATTTAGCTCTCCTTATTACTCCAGTGATGTGATGCATGTCAGTTAAATTATTCACATTTGATCAACTGAGAAAATGAGGTAGCAAAAGGTGACAGTATTAGTGGGAGGGCGCACAATGAGACAGTTTGGGATCAATGTCTACACCCATCTTCTCTCTCAGTGTGTCTTCTCTGCTGCCTCTACAACCTGCTGTGATGGAGTAGAGATATTATGTGCATTCATCATTTAAAAATATGATTACAAAAACCTATGCTGTCTAATTTAAAAATAAATATGTAATATAAAGTTTTATGGATCATTTCAGCCAATTCATAACAAAATGGATTTCACCTATAATTGTTTGCCTTTAATAACACCAGCATAAATAACCTCCGCTATTCAGAAACGCGTAAAGCAGTAATTGAATGTCTCCAGTCACAAGCCATTAGGACTGAATACAAAATCTCCATGTTCTTTTGACTGTTTCTATAGAAAATGGCCAAACTCAGATGTCACATCCTCATGCCTCATCAAGTAGTGGATTACCATGTGTGAGTACCCTCGTGCAGGCGGAGCCTACTAAACTTAGAGTCCACACTTCACACACCTCTCCCACCACACCACATCCCCACTCCCTCACCAATTCCCAGAAAATTAGGAAAGGATTATTTGTACAAAGTGTTGACCTGAAGGTGAATAAAAGTTCTTTTGCTTCTGGAACTCAGTAAAATGTGTGAATATATTTATACACTCAAAACAAAAAAGTCACTTTCTAAAGTTCTCTTCAAACTAACCAGAAGCAAGTCTTGACCAATATCTGAAGGATGAATACATAGTGATAGTGTATTAACAGGGCAGAGATTTTGATAATGGGTCTGGCCATGAGAGAATTGGAGAAGATTTTTAGATATTTAAGAATTTCAACATGAACAATAGTCGACTAAATAATTGCAAAATTACAAGTGAAAGCAATCAGCACAGCCATTACAACAGCTTTTCTGACAATGAAAATGAATTTTGAGGCCAATCTGTCGTCTATAACTCTGAAAGAACAAGAATAGACATGCAGCATATGCCTGTACAAATGGCACCCACCAGGCCTGAGGGATGTATGCACTTGGTGTAAGAGCCAGAGAATTTTAAGACTGCTATCAGGCAGTGGTTTCCCATTTCTGCAGTAACAGTGTCAGCCATTTTCTGCCATGACAGCAGAATCCCTTCCAGAAAACGAAAAATCCAGAAACCATAGAAGCTGCTCTCTTCATTATATCTGGCAGTGGTCACATGTTGGGCCACCTTGACTTTCCTCCCTGTTTAGAGAATAAAGGATGTATTTCACTCCTTAATGACTCTCTGGACACATGAGCCATAACTTGCAAAATTTAGAAAATGAGGGGACAGGAAGTATATTTTTAAACATACCTAACAATAGAGAAGATAATCTTTTTATAGTCTTTTCTTCATATTGATTGAACTAGTGATGCACAGGAATTTGACAGGCCCCATGGCAGAACAATGGGGCCCTTGACTATGGTCTTTGTATTACTGAAGCAAGATCGTCTTAATATTTGCGGAAATCCAATCTCACAAAGGTTTAATAATTCAGGCCAGCCATGGTGGAAGGATTTCAGGAATATAGGAAACTTGTGCAAAATCTGAACCTAGTTACTGGTACTTGTACTTTGGAGAGTGGTGTGGTTGGTAGCACAAGATTATATTAGACATATGTCAATAGGATAAAGAAGTTTAATTGTAACTGCTTGTGAGTTGGGATGTTCGTAGTTAAGAGTGACAGATTTCTAAGACACATGGTCCCCAGATGAATCACATGCTGTGATCCAATTTTTAAACTCAAGAACATTTCTACTGTATCAACTCATCTTAACCTGTCAAGGTTTACAGAGAGAATGCTTTCATTTAATAAAAGATATGACAATCCTTTGTACATCAAAAGAAATGATTCTGATGTGCAAATGGCCCTGTGAAGCAAGTTACAAAATAAAGAACATATTTTTAACTTGACCAGCCTAAAACATGTTTCATCTCTATATACTATTGGATTCGGTAAGACATTATTTTTAAAAGTAGCTGTAAATTGTATTTTAAATATATTCAGTAGCAGTTACAAAATAAAATCAGTTTCTCAGAAATGGCTTACATTAATTTATTTAATACTTAATATGTGGTAATGGGATCATTAATGTTTTGCTGTCAGATCCTAGTTTCACAGGATATAAAAATTTAAAAAGCCTTCAAATCTATGAACCATAACATGGACACCCAGTGTTTGATGAAGGAGTGCTCTGCAAAACAGATGGAAGCCTTTGAGGACCAAGGTTTAAGACATGAAAAAAAGATATATATATAAACTCTTCATAGCCATCCACTTTGCAGAGGCAAATGTTGAGTTAGATCATGGACTCCTTTGACCCCAGTTGGCAGTGCTTTATGCAATAATGATCTTGGGGGCTTTTCTACAAGTGATACACCGTCCAACAGCTGGCCTACCAGATCATGCCTTGGTTGAAGATCAGAGCGAGGACGTTGCCACTGATGTCAAACTCTGTGTATGAAGGCTAGAAGAGACACAGACATTTCTTGGATTAGCATCTCAAATCGTGAAAATTGAAAGGCAAAGTTTTAATGTTTCCGCCTAGGTGTGGCTAGGCTCTCAACTACTTTCTTGCAGCAACAATAACCAACTGCAGCAGAATAATCAATACAATAAATAATTAGTGATAAATAAAATAATAAAGCACCCTTTTTAACGTACTAAGACTCATTTTAACACGCTGTCATTAAGTGCCATGAAAGTGTGGCAAGAAGGGCTCTCATACACTGACGGTAAAAGTAAAAATTGAAGCAAACTTTTAGAAAAACAATTTGACAATGCATATTAAAAGCTTTAAAAATATCATTCTCTTTGACCCTGTAAGTCTACTTTTAGGAATTTGTTTTAACAAAGCAATCCTAAATGCTGACAAATTTTAACAAGCAGAGATGAAAGCATCTGGATGTCCAACATCAGTTAAGTGAAGCCAATCTATCTGTTCTATAATACATATTGAAGCTAATTACAATCAATGTTGGAAGAATATTTACATGTACAAGAGAAAACTATGCTCTAATGTTCAACAAAAGATATACAAAATTATACATTCATTATTTTTGTCAACTCAGTTTGAAACTATGCATAAAGAAAAAACTTGAAAGTAATCAGCAAAAATTAGTAGTTGTTATATGTGGGTGATGGATTATGGCTTTTATTTTATTCTTTAAGTTTTGTGTATTTTAAAATATTTTTCAACAAAAACATGAATTTCTTTTACAATAAAATAGATATAGAGAAATATAACAAAGTTTAAGAAGTTATTCAAGTCTATGTCCAGTGTTTGTCACCTAGATAATACCATCCTGCTTAGGATAGCAGCACCAGGTTGTTCTTTGTGCAGAGGGGCCACCAATAAGAACCAAGGTGGACATCTGTCCTAGGTGGCCCATCCAAAGGCTTCCTGGTGACATAGTAGACATCCTAGAAGGAAAGCTTCTATAGATGGGAATAATGCTAATTAACAAAGCCAACAAAACTGGCTCCTATTTAATTTGAGATGGAGAATAATCAGTCAGGAAAATAATTGGTAACAAGAGAAAAAGAGAACAGAAAAAAATATGAAGTGAAAGGACCATGAAGACTGTGAAAGAGATGCCAATAGAGTGGCAGCTCCCTATTACTGCCCCAGATCCTGACATCTGTAGGTGTGGCTTCAGACTGTGTGTATCCTCATCATAATTCCTTCCCAAACACACACATACATACACAGCACATGAACACATGCTCACACATACACATGCACACACAACAAGATGACCCGAGAGTGTCTCTGTTCTTCTCAAACTCCAGAACCCAAAAGTGTATTTGTAAGAAGATAGAACAGGTCTCAGATTTGGAGTCCCACCAAAACTATCACAACTTGTGAATGCTTTGCCTCAAGAGCTCTTGAATCCAGGCCTCAACTTCATCACTTTCCCAAAAGGCAGTAGTACGTTCCTAGTCAACTGAAATAGGTAGGCAATGTGCCTTGTGACAGATTCAGGGAGCAAAGAGCAAGAACGGCATAATGAGAATGGTTAAATAACAAGATAAAATGATAAGATGATACATAATAAGACAATACGTGGCCCTGTTATATTAAATAGGACAAAGATGACCTGGATGATTTCAACATCAATTCACTCAAGATACTGCTAAAGGATATACAAAGCATTTCACTGTTTGCAGATTATCTAGAAGCATAATGTCCCCAAGATGGAAAGAGGTTTCACTGATAGTTTTTGATCTAAAATAAAGAATGAAAAATTGTGTCCTCCATGGAGAAAATGAATTGCTCCTAATCTAGAGAAACGTTTTTTCTGAGTCTTTCTCCTTCCACGGTAGTGCTTTGCTCTGGTTCATCTCTTCTTTTCTCCTGGAGCCCTGTCAGATCACAGAACACCTCTGACAAACGTTCAGTTGGGTAACCTGCACCATCTGTGACCTTGGAACAGCTCTTCTTTGCCTTGGTTCAAGAATCAAACCTTCAAGCTTGGCCTCTTGAGAAGAGTGTCATGACTTAGCCCGCCAAACTATGGAAAATGGAAAAAATTCAAACTTTTCTGAGTACATTTACTCTCACAAGCACATAAACCTCTTAAAGGCCGCTTGAGATGAGACATTTTTAGAAAAGCAGTAAGAACACACTGGGAACCCCAGCCTCACACTGTGTTTGCTGCAGGAGCAACTGGAGGAATAAAATCTTTGATGTGTAAGTTGACCTGAGGCAGAGAAAGGGCATGCGGCAGCCCTACTGTACCAAGTGATTCTGTGGCACAGACACTTGTCTGGGATTCAGGCCTGAATGATAGACCTGCCAATTCTTAGCTGGGAGAACTGGGCCAGTCACTTATCTCTCAGGCCTAGGCCTAATGTGCACCGGGTCAGAGGCTGGCACAACATGGCCCATGAGCCACCTGTTTTTGTAAGTAAAGTTTTACTAGAATACAACTACATTCAATTGTTTATGTGCTGTCTATGGCTGTTTGGGACTAAAATAGGAGAGTTTAGTAGTTACTACAGAGACCATATGGCCTCCTGAAAGGACAATCCCTTGTTTTCCTCTACTGCTACACTCTACTCACAATACTTCTGACACGGATGTGTGGGTTTTCCCCCCACATCAAGCAATTCCCGAATTCCCTGTGGACGTCAACCGGATGCCCTATAATGTAACTCAATTTTGACACTAACTGTCTGGAGTTAGTACAGATCCCACAGGTTAAGGGCTCAGTCTCCTAAGACTGCCCCCACTTAGGATGCCAATTGCAAGTTCAGGTTGTCATCTATGTTATCTGACTGGCTATAAGTCAGATTCCCACAACTTCCTCTTCAGGTTCAATAATTTATTAGAATGGCTCAACGAACTCAGGAAAACAGTTTATTTACTAGATTGCTGGTTTATTATAAAAAGACACAACTCAGGAAAAGCCAGATGGAAGAGATGCTTGGGGTGAGGAATGTGGGAAGGGGTGCAGAGCTGGTGAACTCCCCTCCCAGAACCTTAATGTGTTCAGCAACCTGGAAGCTCTCCAAGCCCCATAGTTGAGGGATTTTCATGGAGACTTCATCATGTAGGTATAATCAATTATTAACTCAGTCTCCAGCCTCTCTCCCCTCCCTAGAAGATGGAGGTGGGGTAGGGTTGAAAGTTCCAAATTTCTAATCATGGCTGGGTCTTTTTGCTGACCAGCCCCCATCCCGAAGCTATCCAGGAGCCCACCAAGAGTTGCCCACCCAAAAAATACTCCTATCACCAAAGATATTCCAAGGAATTTAGGAGCTCTGTGTCAGGAACCAGGGTCAAAGGCGAAATATTAGAACAAAAGATGTTCCTAGCACTTCTATTGCTTAGGAAATTACAAAGGGTTTCGAGCTCTGGCCGGGAAGCAGGAATGAAGACCAAAATATCTATTTCTTATTACATCACAATATCATACCTGCAGAAGTGAGAATACTTACTATCCAGACCTTTACAGAGAAAGTTTGCCTACTTCTGAACTAGATAATTTCTAAGATCCCTTTCCATTCTAAAATCTGTAATTGGTTGAAAATTAGACCCAGTCATTAAAAAATTGCTTCTCTGTAAACACCTTAGAAATGTAATTTAATAACATATGCATCAAACTCAGAAACCCCCATTATAAAAGTGAAATAAATGTAAGAAGGCACCCCCCCCAACGTATATAGTTTAATTTCAAGGCTCATTCTTTTAGATGTAAATTTTTTTAACATATGTGATTATATTGTAGTTTAAATTTTTTAAAGCAATACTTTAATAATATAAGTGTAAATCAATTGCAATATGTTTCTTTAATTGCCTCTAAAATATAAAAAGCTTAAAGGTAAATGATGCTTGGGAAAAAACAGCTTTTCTTGAAACTCGAAATAGTGAAATGATTCACATGAGATGTGTAATAAACTCAGTAAGGGTTGCTCATCCTTAATGAGACTTTTAGGGGCCAGCAACGGAGGAGCGCATTCGGATTTGGGCTGAGGTCCGTAATAGTCACGGGATTGGAAATTATCTTGTTTTATTTTTGGATCTTTGTTTGTAGTGGGCTAGAGTCAGTCATCTACCCAGAGGGAAGACCTATGGCGCTTGGTGGACTAAAATGCCTGGAAAATCCCACCGTGTCTCTGCAAGGTTGGTTACTGGGGGCAGATCATCAACCCATGGATATTGTGAAATGCAACTCAGGATCTCAGAGAAAATTCTCTCATTACAATGACCTGCCTGACTTTTTTCCCACAAATCTCATTTCCCACAGCTGGAATCACTCAGAGCTGCAGGCTGGGCTGGCCTGTGGCTCGGGGCAATGCTTCTCAAGTGTGGTCCCCAGAACAGAAGCAGCCACAGCACCTGGGAACTTGTTAGTAAAGTAAATTCTTGGACGCCGCCCCAGATCTACAGAATCAGAAACTCTGTGCCTTCACATGCCTTCAGGGAATTCTGATGTACGCTAAGATCTGAGAGCCACTGATCTGGGACAAATCCCAGCCTCCTCTTCTAGGATGACTCAGCACCTCGGGCTTTGCACTGCAACCCTAGTTCCCTGCAGACACTCTGTCCAATATTCAAACTGAACTTTAAATCTAGCCTGTGCTGTCCCTTTGCCCATGTTCTCACCCCTTTGCGGGACATCCATGACCTCTTGTTGACTCTTTATGATGCATCTTCCGGGAGTGCTAAATAACATCTCATTCTCAGCTAGACAACATCAGTTTATCTTCTAATTCTATATCCCAGCCCTTCTTGCTAACAGCATTCTACCTCAAGGGACCTGTCTAATCCTGGGAGCCACCTTGAGTTACAAATGCCATACATTGGTTCATGTGTTAGTCCTGGTTTGGCAGAGTCCTTGAAATTTCTGGAGTTAAGCATTATACTGAAAATTCAACATAATGGAAATCTGGTTAATGGCTTTGAAGTCCATCACACATGAGTTTGAGTCCTCGCTCCACCGCCGACCAGCTATACGTTTTTCAGCAAATTATTAAACAGCCTCTAAACTTCAGATCACTGTAAAGTAGGAAAAATAATAATCTACCTCATAGCATTGCTTATATGAATCCATGGAGTAATATATGTAAAGTATTTTGTAGAAGTTCTGACACATGATAAGAGCTACATAAAAATATAATGCAATATAATGTGATTAAGGCTCGATTCTGATGGTCTGTCAATCATATGACTCATTTATGGATAATCTCGAGCCCCTTCATCAACTTTCAGGGAAGTCTCTCATATTTTCCATTTATATAAATTTAACAAGGACCACCTTAAAAATGTAACTTTCAATAAGATTCTGAGATTTTAATTTGTTTGAACATGTTCTTATCCCATGCCATGCATTCAATTCTATTTCTTCTTAGATATTTTTTATCTACATTATTGATAAATGGTAAGGATGGTCACAAATTAAAGTGAAAGTAGGAGCATTCTGTGTTGCACTATTGCATAAAAGAGTTTATAAGAGAGGCCTGAGGGCAGTTGTGCTGAATCAGGGGCGTTAAAACCCTTCCTGGCGAACACCATTCCACTCCCTCAGAGTCAGCGAACTCTAGAAACACCGAGAACTATCTGCTGTGCTCAGAAAAGCCATAGGAAAGATTAACTTACATTACATGGTCTAACAGTCTGCTCCCAGCCAGTAATTTCCCCACCTCAGTTCATCTTCATAGGTTTATTGTGATAATACTTTGGCCATAAATTTAGAACTGGAAGAACATACAGAGTCACTTTAAAGCCAATTTACTCAGCTATAACAAGTGCATAATTCAGTGTATTTAACATATTGACTTTGTCCAGAAGGACACTTCATTGCCCTTATTTATTCCCTGGCCCCATATACTTAGGCAACTCCAATTCACAGACTCGTAATTTTCACGTATAAAATAAAGGTATTATGATTGATTATGTCAAAATTCCACCCAACATTAACATTCTGTGGATCTCTGAATCTAATGCTGGAGTCCATAGAGTTTAGTTTTTACAGAGATTGTTGTAATCAAAGTGAATGGACTTTTTAAAAGGTAACTTACCTATGACTGAGCAATTGAACATAGAGAAATTTCTCACAATTTGAAATAATTTGTGCATGTCATTATGCTTTATTTGTGAAGATATTAATTTATATGGATAGAAATAAATAAATGTAATCACAACATTTATTATAATAAGAATTAGATACAGCTTAGCTGAAGACAAAAACTAAATTAATTTTAGTACATTCACATATAGAATATTACACAGCCATTTAAAAGCTATGTTATAAAAGCACAGTTAATAACATGGGGAAATGGTCATTGTTAGGTGAAAATAGCAAGTTACTAGTCAATAACTGTGTATATATATATATATGTATGTATACATACACACACATACAGAAAGACATCTATTTATAAGACTCTATAATACCATATATAAATCTATAGTACTTGTTTATATACTTATAAATAAATACTAATACTATGCAATTCAAATAATCCAAATAATAATGTCATGAGTGGGATTACCTGTGATTTTTATTGTCATATTTAGCTTATACTAGATTTTCTATATTTTCTACAATGAACTGGTATTATTTTTAGAGTTCAGGAAAAAAAAGAAAAAAAACTTTTTTTTTGGTGGTGAAGATGCACACATTTTTCTCTTTTATTCCTGAAAGGATTCTCAAAAGTATCTCTCTGCCCATCTCAGGTTCTCCTTTGCTTTATAACAGGCACTTTCTGGACTTCTGGTCTCATATTGCCAATTCGTAGGTCCAGAAGAATATCAGAGAAATATTCTCCTCAGCCTCTTCTCTAAAACAGTCCCCCTTTAGGTTTCTGCATCTCTGCCTGCACTGCCCACACCTTCCAGCTGCTGGCCCTGTCTTACATTGGTCCCTCCACTGAGAATGCTTCCTTCCATCTCAATCTTTTGAAATTCTGATCCTCCTTCAAGACTTAGCTCAAATATCTTTTCCTCCATCATGTCTGAATTTCTAACATCTCTTTCTCTCGCTCTCTGTCCCAAAGTCACATAGCAATTGGTTTCTCCCATGGCATTTACATTTTCTGCTCTGTAGTAACAATGGGAACTTTTGAGATTAAAGAGTCATGAAGACTGAGGACTGGTGAATGAATATTCCATCTGAAGGGGGCAGTGGGGTCTCAGTTCCAGCCAATTTCTCCGAAGTGAGAACATGGGTCCAATGTTGCCAGGCCTTCCAATATGTCAAGAAAAGCAAGAAATCTATATTCTTTAATGTAAAATTCCCAGTTTTTAAAATATTAGCTCATTAAAAAAAGAGAGAAACACTTTGCACACCAAAAGAAAAAATACCTATAAGCTGAACCTGG
Organism: Equus quagga; assembly: GCF_021613505.1. Taxonomy (NCBI): domain Eukaryota; kingdom Metazoa; phylum Chordata; class Mammalia; order Perissodactyla; family Equidae; genus Equus; species Equus quagga. Next base: position 99,257,527 of record NC_060272.1, read on the forward strand.
CCTGTCGGACCTAAGTTTGTAACCTCTGCCTTAGGCTTGCATCTTTTACATCTCTGTATCCCCTTATCACCCAGCACAGAGGTTTGCTCATAATGGTTTGCACCTAGTAGGCACTCAAGTGTGTAAGCTATCCACCTAGTGGTTCAACGATAATAGGACCCATATCAAAGATCCATCACTCAACATTAACATTTCAAAACTTGTTTTGATGCTGGGCTTCTCTCCAAAGAGTCTTCCAAAGGTAACATGGAAGAAAATTCACTCTGTATGACCTAAAACAGGAAACTGACTTTTTTCCCTGTACTTTGTACTAACCGAAGAGCACTGTCAGCACTCAATAAATAATAAATCACAGTCATTTAATTACAGCTTTTATGCATCCAGGTCATGTTATATTGACTTCATATTTGAAGCAAAATTTTCTAGCACTTAAGAAGAAAGCAGTAAGGGATAAAAGGCAAGCGTAAGCCAAGGGATGGTCTAAGAAAGAAACGGTAATTTTTAAATCTGCTTCAGAAGAGCTGAATCAGGCAAGGAAAATAGAAATGAAGCCAAGCCAGCTGAATACCTCATAGCAGGGAATGGAAAAGCAACACAACAGCATCCTGGATCTATAGCATTACCTCACTGTCGTTCACCAAACAGCATTACCTAACCGCCTTTGGCTCCTCTGCAAGGCCCTTTCAGTGAGGATGATTGAGATGACCTAATAAAAGGTACCATCTCAATGTCAGTTAGCCAGGCGGAGGATCTAGCTGGAATTTTGAAAACAGTTCTGAATGTAGGACTAGTCCAGAAACTAGAAGGCATGAGACAGGAGGGAGAGCAACAGTAAAAGATATCCCTTTACTGGTGAGGAGAGAAACATCATTGGCTCAAGAATACTAAGCCAGAACTGACTCCATGGGCACATCCCTGGAAGCAGGCAGAATTCTGTCAATAGATGGTATTGCCTTGCATGTGGAGGTTCCTGCATTGAAACAGCTAGTCAATGCATAACGCCTGCCATGTGACAAGTGTAGGGGAGGAAGACATTTCCTCTACCCGCTCTGGGTCCTACTGGCCAGACATCGAATTAAATTCACATGAGACAGAATAACAGGAGAAAGTTAAACAAAGCTTTATAACATTTTTACATGGGAGAGCCTCAGGCAAACTGAGCAACTCCCCAAAATGACTGAAGCCACCACCTTAAATATCAGCTAAAGACAAAGGAGGATGTTGGGGGTCGGGGGAGTCAGTTATGGGAGGTTACCAGAAAAGCACAGTAAACAAGGGTAAGATTAGTATGCAGATTTAAATCCTTGCCTTCCACATTGATGAGAGTTTCTAGAGATAAGGTCATCTTTCCTTCCTGGTACACAGAGGGAGACACCTTTACAGATGGGGATTTCCTTTACAAATGTAAATGTCTCTTAACAAGGGGTAAGCAAATTCTACTTTTCAGAGTTTCTTTCCTGTCTGCAGTTTTTAAAAGTAATCAGTCCAAAATAATGCTCATGCCAGACATATCTTGGGGTGGCCACTTCCGGTACCCCACACAAACATAGTCCTAAGTATAGAGGTCAAGGCTTCTGTTTTCACAGAGCCTTCATTCTAACAGAGAGAGACAGATAATAAGCACATTTTAAAAAGGAAATGGTAAATAGTTATACATTGTATGAAGAGAATAGAACAGTGTACTGAAATAGGGAGTGCCTGATGGGCTACATTAGATTGGACGGTGGGAGAAGAGCTCTGAGGAGGGGCTGTGTTAGCTGAGTCCTTAATGACAAGAAGGAATCAGCCATGCCAAATTCTGGGAAACAGCACCCATGGAGGGAGGAAAAGCTGGCGCAAACGCAAGGACCATCCTGTCTTTGAGCATAAGAAAGAATCCCAATGTTTGTAGACTTCACAAAGCAAGAGCAGAACTAGGAGGAGAGGAGCTCAGAGAGAAAGAAAAGCAGCAAATCCTATCGAATATTGAAGGCCCTAGAAAGGGATTTAGAATTCATTCTAAGTACTTATGAAGCCACTGGAAGATTTTAAGCAAATAAGTGCTATCAACTCCTCAGGTCGTTTTTCCCAAGATGACAGTTTCATTTGCAAAAGAGGGACAGTGGACACAGAGTGATGTGTGCTCTACTGCTGCCCTCAAACTGTGTCGGGGACCCTGGGGTTGAGAATAGAGGTTGCGCTGGTGATGGACTCAACGCACCTGTGGAGTTCAGAGAAACTTGTGCTGTAGTTGTGGGAAAGGAAGCCACCTTGCTGGACTTCAGCTTCACCACTTGTCAGAGCCCAACAGCAACAGGGTCTTCCTCAAAACTTCCACAGCTCCTTGCTTGTGTGTCTGCTGAGCTCTTATTAGACTTGAGCTTTATGAAGCCAGCACCATATTTACGGACTCCTTTAGTCCCCAATCTACTTCACAGTGACTGGCACATGATAAGTGTCCCAGAGTTTGTTAAAGTGTCCCAGAGTTTGTTTAGCAGGATTCAAAGGAATTAATAGAATGTGCAGTTGATACTACCCATCTTGCACTGCTTCTAGAAGTGCCAACAAGCTTCATGAGGAGGGAGCTGACTATGGGTCTAAGATTTACTGAGTTCACCATTTTAACTGACAGGTTAAGATTCATTGCTTATCCTGTGCTAATTTTATGAGAATACTGTAAGCCACGATACTCAAGTCTGACTCTCTCTGAATTAAAGCTGTACTCATTGGTCTTTTTTCTTTTTTTGCTGAGGAAAGATTCGCCCTGAGCTAACACCTACTCCCAGTTTTCCTCTTTTTATACGTGAGCCACTGCCACGGCAGGGCCACTGACAGAAGAGTGGCATAGGTCCTCTCCCAGAAATGAACGTGGGCTGCCAAAGCAGAGCACGCAGAACTTAACCAGTAGGCCACTGGGGCTGGCCCTCATTGCTCTTCATTTATTGACACCCCCTAAATTCTGACATGTCTTCCTTTTTCATATCATGTGTAAATGATGAACCACAAAAGAGGAATCTGGTTGGAGAAAAATGAATATCATACTTACATATCCATATTCCAAATCCCAACACCAGCAGTAATTGCAAAATCTCACAAAACATGCCCGGAGAAAGTCCCCGATGAGGATTGTGACATAGGTGGTCAGAACATCAGAAACGGTCAGCCGCACAAATTCCTGTCGAGATAGTATCCGCATTCAAATGTGCATTTCTCTCTGTAGACATCAAATCTGTCATGTTTCTAAATTGCATTAGCTTGGAAATTTTAATTAATAGTAAAGAAACTAGTTATGCATATCTAGTAAATGAAGAATGTTTCATCCCTATTTTATTAGTGTAAAAATAACTATTTCCTCTTCCAAAAGCACTATATCAAAGCCTTCTTAATGAGAAACCTTTTTAAGCATGACGCAAGAACCGAAAACAGGAAAATATTGACCATACAGAAGTTTAAAACTTTTAGGCAAACAGCACTATTTATAAAGTTAAAAGACAAACTTGGAAAAGAATTTGTAGCAGATATGATAGAGGATTAGTTCTGTTTGGTTTTTTGTGAGGAAGATTGTCGCTGAGCTAACATCTGTGTCAATCTTTCTCTATTTTATGTGGGATGTCCTCACAGTGTGGCTCGATAAGTGGTGCTAGGTCTTTGCCCAGGATCTGAATCTGCAAAATCTGAGCCGCCAAAGTATAGTCTGCCAACTTAACCACTACGCCACCCTGAGGATTAGTTTTTTTCAACACATTAAAAACTTTTACGAATCGGTATGACTACCGGTAGGTGATCCAATAACAAAAAATATGGGTAAATGACACAAATAAGAAATTCACAGAAGAAAATATACAATTAAAACATTCAAAAATACTTAAATCCCACATAATAAACATGAAAATTAACACAATGAGTTGTTGCTTCACACAGTGATAAATATTTAAGAATCCGTGTTTCTCTCTATTGCCGAGAGTACGGTGACGTGGGTACGTACTGTCATGAACTGACAAGGAAGTTAAACTAGTGAAACATTTGGGGGGCAATTCGTGAAGATCCATCACATTTTAAATGGTGTGGAATTTGATCAAAGAAATCCATGTCTAGAAATGTATCCTACAGCAATATTAACACAAGTACACAAATCTATATGTATAATTATGACCGTATGGTTTCATCTAGATAAAAATTGGAAATAATTTAAGTATGCTCAGGAGGAGATAAATTAAATAAAACAGGGTGTTCACACAACAGAATATTGTGAGCTGTTAAAAAAAGGTGCTATTGTGGTTATGGATGCACAACTATGTGAACACAGAACTAGAAGCCACTGAATTATACACAGTTGGCCCTTGTATCCGAGGTTTCACATCCACAGATTCAGCCAACTGCAGGCCGAAATTTCACGGATACAGAGGAATTGAATTGAATTGGAAAATGCAAAATGTGTGGAAGTGGAGGGCTGACTGTATTTGCTGTATTACACCATTTTACATAAGGGACTTGAGCGTGGGTGGATTTGGGTATCCACGGAGGGCCCCAGAACAAATCCCCAGCTGATATGGAGGGAGGACTGTACTTTAAATGAGTGAAATGTATGGTATGGGAATCATATCTCAATAAAGTCATTTAAAAAGTGCTAAAATGCCATGCTCTAATGAGAAACAGATTTTCAAAAATTTATGAACAGGATGTATGATATGAACTCATTTGTTAACAAAAAAATCCTACGTGTATATATATGTATATGGATATGCATAATATGGATAGGCATATGCATAGAAAAGGTTTGGAAAATTAGAAACAGGTTACGTCACTAGTGTGGACTTGAATTTATGTACCAAGTGTGTGCACTATGGGTTGGAGAAGAGGTTCACTATTTCCTCATGGGACTCATACGACCATAGGCAATAAATATAAGAACGGACATATGATTATAAATTTTTACCATGATTGTTCACTTCTGCTCTTTCTGTTCCTTCCAGAATATTTGTGCCCTAAGATTGAAGACACTGAATATCTAATAAGATATATTTAGCCAGAAACATTAGTGTTCTTCTGTAATATAGAAAGACTTCTGTTTTTTATATCCAGCTACCCATATGATCTCCCCTCTAAAATAATTAGTGAAAAATAATTTCTTACAGGGCAAAGGGCCATTTGACTAGCAGTCATTGGGTTAATTTCCAGCCTCATAATTCAGAGCAGCGCTTCCTAAACTCAGGTAGTCGTGTACCACCATCGTGATTCTTGCCATGTCCGAGTACTACGTGAAATATTATTTATCTAATATTTCTTGTAACTTTAATATACTTTGCTCTTAAGAGATGACTGCTATGATTTTAAATAGAACACGTAAATCATCTGCTATAAATAGAAGTTAACTGTAACATAAATATAATAAAGGCAAAAATATTATATTCAAAACTTAAAAATATAAATTTAAAAAATTATCTCAGCATTGGTTCTCACCAAAAGTAGTGCCTGTGACAAGGGCTCATAAGCAAGAAATATACTGTGGGAAGTGTTGTCAAAGGACAGAGTGGGGATTGGGAAGAATGAAACAGGAAAGGAGAGAAAGACTTAACCCAAGAGTGTGTTAAAAGCCGGCAGTTCTTCTGGGGACCCTCTCAGTAGCCATATGGAATAAGCCTCAGAATTGTCCACTCGAGAGACAGAAAAAGGACGTACTGATCCACTAGCTCCCATTCCCGTTAGTCAAGGATGGCCCCATGTGACATCAATAACCCACTTGGTGACAAAGAGAAGCGTTGGGATAAAGGTGAGAATATGCGTACAGCTCAGTTGAGATGCTATTAGGTAACAGCTGCATGTAGTTGTTTGCTGCAGCAACAACTAGACTAAAATGGTGGGCCAAGAGTGTGAGGTTTCTGCTTAACCTGAAAGTTTCTGTATAATCGGACTCAAGTCTAGCTCTCCATATTTTTCTTGTATTTGCTCTTCCCTTGTCTTCTCCATTCCAGCCCCACTGGCTTCCTTTCAGACCCTCAAACTCCATACTTTTCCAGGCCACATGGCCTTTGCCTGTGATCTTCACTTTACTCAATCACTCTTACTTCACCTCTTGCCTCAGTTTACTCCAACTAATATACATCTTTACAGCATCATTAACAGAGAAGGCTCTCTTATCCTGCTGAAAAGGGCAAGCTTCCCTAGAAGTTCTCAGATTCCCTGCATTTCATTCCTGTAGTGCTTTGTTGTTATTATAATTATTTATAATGTTGTTTGCATAATTATTTAATCAATGGCTTTGTTCCTCATAGAGACTGTAATTTTCACAAGAACTGTTGTCTCTGTTGTACCTCTACTATGTAGCACAGTGCACAGTGCTGAGCATGGACTCAATAAATATTGAATGAATGAACGAGTGATAGTAAATTCTTGTAGTTATTTCTGGACATAACTTTTCTCTTCCCTACTCTTACTCGCATTTTCATTCCCCCAGCAATTTGAGTTCAGATTCTAACAGCTAGCATCAGAGGTAGGCTAGGAGGGCTATTTTACCTTTCCACTGCCAGGTCAGGAAGACTTCCTCAGGTGAGAGAAAGTTCAGAGTGGTTTTGAAGTCCTCCTCATCCTTCAAAGCATCCTCATCTCAAAGGTTGACATTCTACTTTTTCCTAAGCAGTGTTCTAATTTTCACATAAAATATCAGAAGAGGATTCAAGTGTATTAAAATGTACAAATATTTATTCCATAAAAATTCCATTAAAAATACTTATATCATAGGTGGAGTACACTACTTTACAAGGAAGGGAATCCCAAGAATGGTGGCCCAGCCCATCTCAGGGACATTGTGGAATCTGAGTCCCTTCCGGGCTCGTCAGGACGGGAGCATGGTCTCTACCCGAGTCTCCTGTCGAGCACTGTACTCCATGCCTAACAACTTCACACTCACGACATTTAAAAGTGTTTGGGCAGCTTTGGTCAGTAAACCTAAGAGAATCACTAGCAGGTAAAGAGAAAACAATAGTCAAAAGACATCATAATGAGCCACAGACCACATTCTCCGCAGGAGTCTGGAGAGTACATATTGATGCTAATTATGTTTCTTGGAGATAATTCAGCACTATGGACAAGGACACAAGCTCTAATCAGACTGCAGGTTAAATTTGGCTCCTGTCATTGACTTCCTTTGAGGTTTTGAGAAAATTACTTTACCTTTCTAAGTCATAGTCTCCTTATCTATAAAATGGAGATCATAATATAAGTTATCTCAGAGGGTAATTTAAAAATTCAAGGAGGTAATGCTTGGCAAGCTAGAGGTGTTCAATAAATGTTAGCCATTGTTGTTATCTTCAGCTGTTGGCTGCTTTCTCTCCTTCCCCAAAATGCAGACTTCAGCATATAGCTTCAAATAGCAATCTCCCAAGAATGACTCTGCTGCTTACCTATCAAATACCATTGGAGATGAGACTAAGTGACTACGTCTTGAGATTCTCTGGTGAGATAAAGGAGCCACGAAATTATCTTATATTCAAATTCAAAGAGAGCTTTGAGTCCTGCAGCATCCTTGAGGAAAAAGCAAAGCATCCATGGAGGAGAAGAAAGAACATTTGGAATGCTTCTCATAGAGCAATGAACGAGTTCTTGGGGTGCATTTTCAACACTACTTGCAAAGCAGGTGCCTTCACTATTTCTTTAGGAGTCAGGTGGCTAAAAGAAATGTTTCCAGGTACATGGATAGACATATTGATCTCTTAAAGGCCAGACCTTCCCAGCACTCAGGGTTTTTATGTCCCCTATGTTCTCTTTGTTTCCATGGATTCCACCTCCCTCATCAACATTCTATTTAGAACCACAACCCCTTCCCTCTAGTCACATCCTGCCGACCTTCCCACAAATGCTGACTGTTCCTTTAGAGAAAGGAAGGTGAAGAAGAAGAGGGAAACCCAACTACAAATGGCAGTAGGAAAGACGATGAAGCAGGGACCAGCACTACAGACAAAATTCTTTTAAAAAAAAGACAAGACAAGCAGCATGGTCCAGGGGCTTCCAAGAAGACTTAAATAATTGAATTTCCTTTATTGTACTGTAAGACTATCACAGAAGCTTCTGGATAATCAGAAACATAAGTATTCTCTTAGACTGCATTGGCATTCATAACAAATTAAATTCTCCTTCAAAGAAGTGAGCAGTCCTGATCTTTTTCTTTGCAATAGAACTTTGCAGTTAGTTCTATTAATCCTGTTTAATAGGTATTTGCCCGTTAAAGGGTAAATCTCTTACCCTTCATGCCAGCCTGCATTCTAGGATGTACAGAAGAGAATGTCTCAAACTCTTTGAGTCTGTGAAAACTTTATTCCTAGTTTTCCATTTACCTCAACTTTTGCTGAAGATTTAGGGAGCGCCCTAGATGTGGTAAAACAGACTCGTCTTAAGCACCATGACCATATTTTGCTTCAAGGAGCCTTGAGACACGGAAACCCATGTACTCCTGTGTATTCATTTCCTATTGCTGCAGTAATGAATTACCACAAACTTAAAGGCTTAAAACAACAGAAATTTATTTTTGTATAGTTCTGGAGGTCAGATGTTTAAAATCAATGTGCAGACATCTGGGAGGAATCTGTTTTCTTGCCTGTTTCAGTTTCTAAAGGCCTCCATTCTGTGGTTCATGGTCCCCTTCCTCCATCTTTAAAGCGCATCACTCCAACCTCTGGTTCCCTTGTCACATCTAGTTTTTCTGACTTTGACTCTTTTGACTTCCTTTGTGATTTCATTAGGCCCATTCACACAATCAAGGATAATTTTCCTAAGACCCTTAATTTAATCACATCAGCAAAGTCCATTTTTCCATGTAAGGTCACATAGTCACAGGATCCAGAGATTAGAACATGGACATTGTTGAGGAGCCCTTATCCCGTCTACCACACTGCAGATCATGAGCCCCTCTCTCCTAAGTGCAGGTGGCTTTCATTTCATTTCACTTATTATTTCATCTATAATAGATTCCCATAAACATTTATGAAATATGTATGTCTGCAAGTCAAGTACTTAATAACATGTAAGTAAGAAGGGAGGGGCTTATCAGTACTTGAAAGCTTAAAAAATGAAGTAAAATAAGATCCTTAACTGTACCATACTTTTTGGACTAAGTTTTCAATGATGTGTGTCCAGCATTTACTTTTTTTCACAATTGAAATCACAGTTGGTTTAAGTCCAATGAGCCTCTGACTGAGGCTGAGGACATTTAATGATATCCATATTTGTTTAAATTATATTAATTTTATAAGACCAATGCTAACTTTCAATTTTCCTTTTATCTCACAAAAATGAATACACTGTAAAAACTGATTCAAATAGTTTCACAAAGACCACATTACTTCTGAAACTGAACTGTCTAACAGAAATACTATGGCATATTTAGAAATATCTGTTCATCAATGGTGAGCTAAAGTCCAAAATTAGATTGTGAAATGCACATTGGGAATGTCAATTCTAATGAGATAAAATTAAAGGCTTTCAAAATATAAATTGGATTTGTAGAGAAATAGGAGACCTGAAGTAGATATTTTTGTTGCTTTCATTTGGTTTGCTTTCCTTATTGGACAAGGAGCTGTAAGAAACATGATTTCTCTTCTCTGGTAAAATACCTCTAGTGTTGGACTGGAGCCATTTATACAATCATCATGAAAGCGACTCACCTAAAATTATATTTCCTATAACATTCAAGGGACAATTATATGACAAAAGTTGACATTACTGAAATTAGTATCAGTGTATGTTCCCAAAAGAGTAATATTTTTATGGCAAATAGATAACACTAAATAGAGTTCCATTTAAGTACTCACTTGGGTCTGTATCTAAATCTAGGTGCTTTATTACACAAATAGATAGTAAACATCTCCTCCCCATTTGAAAATATCCTTCTTACGTGCAATTGTAAAAGGGGTGTAGTATTTCCCTCAATGGGTGGAAGTGAGGACTGCATGAGATAACATATATGAAATTCACAGCCAGCAAGTGGTAAGCATTCAGTAAACTGGGGTCGGCCCAGTGGCGCAGTGGTTAAATTCGCACATTCCATTTCCATGGCCCAGGGTTCACAGGTTTGAATCCCGGGTGCTAACATAGTACCGCTTGGCACGCCATGCTGTGGTAGGCATCCCACATATAAAAAAAGTAGAGGAAGATGGGCATGGATGTTAGCTCACAGCAGTCTTCCTCAGTGAAAAGAGGAGGATTGGTAGCAGTTAGCTCAGGGTTAATCTTCCTCAAAAAACTTAAATAAATAAATCTTAGCTATTTTTTATCAATAAGCATAAAAAAAATAGGCCACACTAATGGAAGAAATGTTGACTCTGCTTTTTCTTTTCTTTTTTTTTTGGTGAGGAAGATTGTCCCTGAGCTAACATCTGTGCAAATCTTCCTCTATTTTGTATGTGGGATGCTGCCACAGCATAGTTTGATCAGTGGTGTGTAGGTCTGTGCCCAGGATCCGAGCTCACGAACCCCGGGCCACTGAAGTGGAGCATGCAAACTTAATCACTATGCCACCAGACCAGCCCCAACTCTACTCTTTTTTAATCCATTAATTGTCATGCACTTCTGTTTGTGGCATTACCTGTCCCACCATTGTTTCCCAACAGGGTCCTCGAGGTACATCTGCAGGGTGCACAAAAAAGGGTGGCCCAGTGGTATTTCCAGTGAGCGATGCATTGTAGGCCTTGATCATGTTGGCTTCCCATAAAGTAATATTGGCCTTTACTAGCTTTTCCTCTTCAATCTAGAAAGCAAAGCAGTGGAAACAAAAATGAAGACAGCACAGATTTCAAAGACATTTCTGGCAATCTTGAGACTGGGAATGTAGTAACATGCTGATGGCAAGGACAATCCAGACATTAACACTTACCTTGTTGTTAATCTCATCCATCAAGGCAAGAATAAATACATACAAATTGCCTAAAAGAAGAGCAAAAATACGTCCCAGTAGCCATTTCAGAGCGATGAGGGGATGGTAGTCTTCTAATTCAGCAAATAAGTCAAACAGTGTTGGACAGAACATCCCCAGGAGGGACATGACCATGTTCATCTACAAGGAGGCACAACGGATGAGCTAAGTTAATGGTGTTTCAAAGTTATTATTACTTTCCTCCAGAATTTTGCAAGATTCCATCTAGGTTCCGTGATCTTTTATAAGACTAGAGATTATCTTATGCATTTTTTAAATTTGATCTTAAACAATAAAGACAACATTCAACTCGCATTCTCAAATTGTGCTTGTATATGAGCTTATGTACATGGCAGTAACAGCAGTCTGTTTCCTGGTATAAAGGAGGGTGTAATTTACATCACTCTCTATCCAATGAACACATGCTGTGCTACGTGGTAACTAACTCTGCAACGGTGATCCGCTTCCCAACAAGATTTGTAAAGGAAATGGAAAAACTATCTGCTTGAGGAATGAGGTCCAAACTGGAAAGGCTAATTTGACGATCATCAGCATATGGGCTAGTTTCACCAGTTAGAATGGACGAATTCCCTGAGGTGGGCTCTGGACTAACTACTGAATTCTGGGGAATGCAAACTGTTAGGGGCAGAAAAAGGACTGAGTTTTATCCGAGAAAACAGAGGCCATTCAGAGAAACAAAAGGAGAATACATGGCACAAAGTTATCAAAGCCAAGGCATGAAAGTTCATACATGAAGAAGGGTTTATAGTGCCGAAGGCAAGTGAATGATGAGAGAATGAAAATATGAAAGGAAGGAAATGAGTGGTCCTTATCTCCTGACTGACTGGCACCCTTATGATTATATTATTAGGCTCAATTAAACCAAAGAAAAGAATCCAGTGCATGTACTACTTTTCTGATGGAGAAAAAGCCTCCTTTAAATAAAATCTTCGGGTAGTTCTGGCAACTGTTTTTCCTAAATACCTGGCTCAGATTGTCGCCACTAAACATTTCCTATTTCCTCCTGTGGACTCCATGTTTTGAACGATGAGAACCACTAGACCATATTTAGGAAATAACTGTCAATATGTTTTTTCCATTTTTATTAAGAACATTATATAAGAATGACTAACAGGAGCAAAATCAGCATGACATAATATAAAGTCAGCACGATATAATTTCAGCCTAAAGTAAAAACTTAGCAGATCCTGCGCAATCTTATACAAGGTCAATTTAAATTCCATTTCATCAAATTTGTAAAGTTATTCATGAACTCCCATTATTACCTTTGTCAGCCCCAAAGACTCAGAGGTCTCCTAAAATGAGTATTAAACAGGTTCTTATGAAGAGTGACAAGGAAATTGACTACCCATCCTTTAACATGGTTCATTTATACAAAAATGTGATCAATATGAACCATGGACTGAAGTGGCATGATAGTTTTGCCTATAAATACTATTACAACTATAAGAGAGAATTTGACTACAAACTTAGGGAGTGCTTTGAGGCTCTCCTTTGTTTTAAATAAGTAAAATCTCTCCACCTAATGACTTTCTGCTTTACAGTTTTCCATGAAATGTCTGTGTTGTTATAGTCTCTTGAATGTATGACCTCCCGTCTCCAGGGTTGTTACCACTTCTGAAATATCTAGAATATTTTTGTTTGGAGCCTTCTGTTGTAAGTAGGTTATATTATTTTCTGTCCAAGATTTTTCTAGGAAATTCTATGCTTATGAAGACTTTCTTAATCTTTTTGGTCTACAAGCCTCTACAGAAGTTTCAGCGTGGGATGTCTACACTTCCCACAGCCTAAATCTACACATATTTTGAAAATGTCAGAGTTCAAAATGACACCACATTGCATGCCAGAACATTTTGTGAAAGGGAACAGGCCCTGACAACCACACGTGATCAATGATTTCCTGATTCTAAATATCTACCACTACCTCCTTTCTCTGACCTGCTAATTGGGCAGGTACCCTGAAGACAAACCACCATCACGATATTAAAGAGCTGGCCTTCCTCATTTGAATAGCATTTGGGGGGAGGAAATAAAGCACGGAGAGGAGAAGGCAGAGATGTGCAGTTAGGCTGCTAGTGAAAACAGAGAGAAGCCCTGACTTGCCCAAGTGGGGGAGGCAATTTGAATGTTTCCAGTGAGACAAACCCAGGAACCAAGGACTTTCTCATCACTGCTTCAAAGAATTCAGGCAACAATTGGATCTTTCAATGACAGAAGCAGGATCTATGGAGACAGCAACTATAGGGTCATGGAAAGAATGTTGGGCTTGAAATCAAGGTTTCTAGGTTTTAACTCTTACTTTCTTCCCCATGGTTCTACTACTACACACCCATCACCTGATCTCCTGAGATTTCTTCTCCTCAGCTGTAAAATGTACTGGTTGGAATACATGTGTTCTAAAGTCTCCTTCAACTTTAACTCTCCACAATGTCACACAACGCAAAACAGACAGTAGACAGTTTTGGAAACAAGGCTGGAAAAGAGTGGAAAATGTGTAACAAGCTTGGTTAACTTTCAGGGCAAGATGGAGGGGATAGGTAAAGAGTGGCCTTGTTTAAAGTCCCACCACAGAAGCTTAACCCACAAAATCTCAGATGTCAAGTTCTAAGCGCATAAAAAGCAAGCAGAGACGAACTTCATTTTTTTCCCACCACCCGAGGGTGTCAGGATCTTGCTGCGCAAATTCCTGGGATCGCTTCACAGCCCAAAAGATGAGGTATCCACTCCCACCGAGCGTCAGAAACACGAAGAAGTTAGCAAGAAACCTCAGGAATCTGATCAAGTGGACATTTTCTTCTACTTGGGCCGCCCTTTCTTCTATTATAGCTTCCTGTGCCCAAGCAAAACAGAAAAGAAAGGAATATCTCAGTTACAAAAAGTATCATGGACTCAGGAATTATTTTTGCAAACATCAGTATGTGAGGAATGAAAAAGTAAACAATCTGGGATTCCACAAACCAGCTGAATATTGCCTGCAAGTGAGAGCAAGTGAGAGAAAGAAGGAAGAATTATGACAAACAAACTCTGATTGATCTAATGCTAGGATAGTCTTCCTTCTAAATTCTCTTCCAATACAGTTTAAAAAGAAAGCTACAAAATAATATGTTAGATTCATTGTAAACAGTGAGCTAACTTATTCCTGTAAGTAATTGTGAGCGTGGTTCTATTATTTAAAATGTCTGATTCTGATTACTAATGGTCTCCTGTTTCAAGCCAATGGCACTGCTTTATTACCAAATTTAGAGAAGAAATAGTGCTCTCATGGGTCATCTGATATTTTCCAGTCATAGTCAAAACGCTGCCCAGTTCCTTGTAGGCAGAAATGATAAGTTAATCATTCTTTTCATTGTCAAGCTATGTCGCTAGTTAGAACTTATGGAATGGCTCCAATTTTACTCTTAGAAATACAAGGAAAAGGCTCTTGAAGTTGGAGTCTTTACCTTAAAGTTCATGGTGATAGAATTGAATTTGTTGTCTGCTGTTTCAGGATTGCCAATCAGGTAGTCCCAGCTGGTGAACACCTTCCAGCTGAAGTTGAAAGCGTTGTCGTCACCACCCCCATCGTCACCAATATTTTTGGTCATCCTATAAAAACAGGGAGTTTAACCCAGCAGCCGGAATACAAAAGGAAAGGGGGAGGGTAGGGAGTTTCAAAACCTCATAATTACAGATAAAATGGGGAAGCAATATCTAAAAAGACATATATTTTCAAACAAGTTTGTTCTAATAAGCAGAAAATAAAAGTTTTTTAAAAATATTTTTTAAATGGTTCATTTTCCAGGACTTCAAGATTGAAAGACTACTATTTATTTTTTTTTTTTCTTTTAAAGTTTGGCATCTGAGCTAACAACTGTTGCAAATCTTCTTCTTCTTTTTTTTTTTTTCTGCTTTTTTTTTTTTTCTCCCCAGAGCCCCCAGGACATAGTTGTATATTTTAGTTGTGGGTCCTTCTAGTTGTGGCATGTGGGATGCCACCTCAGCATGGCCTGATGAGTAGTGCCATGTCTGCGCCCAGGATCCGAACCTGCGAAACCCTGGGCCACCGAAGCAGAGTGCACAAACTTAACCACTGGATCATGGGGCCGGCCCCTAACTATTTATGATTTTAACAATTAAGTTATATAAAAATACATATTTGTTGTCTTCCTAAACTGTTTCCTTAATGTCACACAGTTGGTTCTTAACCTTTTGTGGAATAAGGATGTCTTTAAGAATCTGGTGGAAATCATTGGATCCCTCCCCAGGAAAGAAACTATGTATGGACTCTTGAACTGTTCTACACAACTTTAATTGATTTCCAGACCCCCTAAAGCCTAAGGATGGACTAACCCAGGTCAGGAAAGTCCTGTAAAGATTTCAATTCCTTCTAGAATCCCCTCCAAAGAATGATTACACTGAATGCCTGAAATTTCTCCATACTCTACAACTCTTGATCAAAACTCAAGATTTTTATACAATGTTAATACCAAGTGGTTACAAATATTCTCCTCAGTGGGTTTTTTTAAATATATTTTTTTGCTTGGAGAGTTTAAAATGAATTTACTTACAGGTTTAGTTCAGGGGTTAGAGATCTATATTGCACTTACTCCACTTCTTTTATTTTCCCTTATCACTATAAATAGCAAGATTAAAATTTCATATGATACATATTACAAATGGTCCCATAAGGTTTTGGCTTTTAACATTATATAGCAATATGAAACTGAAAAAGAAAGGAGTGTAATGACATAAAGCTGACATCATATGTTGGAAGGAAACTCTGAGGTCATCTAAATTCCCCCACTGTTGGTCCCACTCCTTATAGAGGTGTATATATATTTTAAGTGGGGTAAAGTGTTATAAATAATAACCAAAATAATTATTCCTTACATCAGGCTACCACATTGCCCTTTGCAAATGGCGTTTATGTGTATTATCATATTTGTCCTCCAAAACTTAGCAAGAGGTAGAGGTAGTTAATATTATTGTCTTTTTACAGATGGGGAAGCTAAGGGTTAAAATTATGAAGTGAGGGGCCAGCCAGGTGGTGCAGCGGTTAAGTGCACACGTTCCGCTTCTCGGCGGCCTGGGATTTGCCAGTTCGGATCCTGGGTGCGGACACAGCACCACTTGGCAAGCCATGCTGTGGCAGCCATCCCACATATAAAGTAGAGGAAGGTGGGCATAGATGTTAGCTCAGGGCCAGGCTTTCTCAGCAAAAAGAGGAGGAATGGAGTAGTTAGCTCAGGGCTAATCTTCCTCAAAAAAAAAAAAAAATTATGAAGTGATTTGCTGGACATTATCCAGCAGGCAAACACAGAAGTAGGTCAGGGGCTTAGGTTTTCTGACTTCACTCTGGTGCCTAAGCTAGGGCACCATAAGACATGTTAAACCATTTAAGTGCCTTTTTTTGGGTCAAAAGGTTGAAATCAAACATTTCTGATGATTTAACCTGGGGAGAAAATTATGTGTTTGATTAAGATGCCATCATCCATTTTTGCACTGTCACCGAGCAGAGGGCAGGACCTCAAGTAAAAATGGCCACTTGACAGACAAGTTTTGAATGGCGCTTTATCACTGGCAAGATTCTTTAGCTGCAGACAGCCTCCCAGAGGAGGGAGCTCCAGCTGGAAAAGCAAACTGGGAACGTCCAGCACGTGGGAATCAAAAAGAAAGGAAGTGGAATACTGAGAGAAGCAAGGAAGGATATTGAAGGCAAACTGCTCACAATACATTTTTGCTGAGAGATGGTCCTAAGAGCTGTAGAACGTTCCATGGACAGCTCTGTCCCTTGTCTATAGAGGAAAAAAATTTAGATACTTATGAAAATTCTTCCTTTGTCAAGGAGGCTGTAGTTCTGAACTATTATGTCTATAAGAAGCAAGCTCAACATATCATTTCCTTTGCTGGGAGGTTGTGGGAAGCAATTGTTGCTTTTCTGCCTTGGTCTCAGGTTTTCCACTGAACTTCTTGCCCTCGACCACAAGTTTACATATCCATTTATGCATTGGGGTCGTTTGGTCATTTTATGGGTACCTGCAGAGGTTTTTAATAAATCAAACAAATGCCTCCATAAATTCTAAACGAACAGGGGTCACTATAAGGTAGCCTCTGCTAAATGAAAGGAAGGGGAGGTAGAAAGCAACTCTCTAGAAGCTTGTAGAATAAGACCACTACACAAGGAAAAGAAAGTTATAGAAAGGACTATACTAAACAGCATGTGTTACATTCTTGAGAAAGAAGAAACTGCAGCAAATATTTGACTGTAAAGAATAACAGAAAAATATAAATTCATAATATATTGGCCACAACCCTTGGTTGTTCCTTAGTTTATAGTCTGTTTCATCAACTGAGCACCACGAGGGCAGGGACTCTATTCTGTTTACCATTAGCCTCAGAGGCTAGATAGCCCTCCAGATTGCCCATAGTAAATGCTCAATAAATAGTTATTAAATGAATGAATAAATACACAAATTGTGAGTCTGGAAGTAAATTTAGCACTTGAAAGAGTTTCACCAAGTAAATACATATAGCATGAAAAGCTGTCATATGGTACAATACATATCGTATGCTCGTCATGCTGTTGATGTTCAGTTCTGTCCTTGTCATCATGATAGGTTTCAACAATATCATCTCGTTTCATAAATGGTTGCCATTCATCCTGACCACTACTATCCCAAGTCCATGCTTACAAGAGAAGAAGTTTTCATGTCGCAATTCATAATCTTAGATGTAGTTCATTAAGCAATAATATGAAACGGAACATGGTGACTTCAAGTTTCTCATACCTCACCACTTTTCTGCTTAAAGCAGAAAATCCTGACACTTTGAAACAAGGTCAATGATAGTGAGAGGAAGAGTAGACAATCATACGCTTTGTGGGAGCTGCTAGGACTTCCCACCCTGTTGGCCAGCCCCAGTTACCCTTCCACGGCCTGCCGGAGGGTCTGAAATCCATCATTAGAGACTTCAACATTGTTACCCTCCAGTGAAAATATCTCTGAGAAGTAACATATAAGACTGGAGCCTATGAGGGGTTCTGATTGCTTTTCTCTGAGACAGCTAGCTAAGAGAGATTCCTACAACAAAGAAAAGTTGAATTGGGAGCAGGAAGGAGAAACAATTTTGAGGCTAAGATCCTGTGCAAGGATGTCAAGAGACATAAAAGACTTTTAGATATGGAATCAGGAAAGTAATAGCTGGGTGGGCAATAAAAGAAGTGAAAAGAAAGTGGACAAAGACACTAGAAATCAAGGTAAAAAGGAGAAAATAAATTTTCATTTATTTAGAAATATTGTGTGAGGTTGGCCATGATTTTAACATGTAAGACAAAGACATAGTTTTGATGAGTTTGTTTGTTCTTTTTACAAGATTTTTGATCACAAGAGTCATATTAAGGCTATGTAATTCTAAAGGAATTTGGCAACAGACAAGGAACAATTTTCATATAGAATTTAAAAAGCCACCCAGTTTAAAAGAGAGGCAGGCCCTTGTCCTCATCATGATAGATGTATCATCATCAGAGATTAGGGGAAAAGTGATGAAATTAGAGGATAATGTTCCAAGCTCATGTCTGCAATTTACTGGATATTTGAGCTTAGTCAAATCACCAAACTCTGCTGAGCCTTAATTTCTCCATCTACACAATACAGATAAGTAATGCCTGTTCAACCAGTATAGATGATTGATGGAAGGAACAAATTAGCCTGTGTAAGGAGAAGCACAATACACAAAGAGCTCACAAGGTAATCTGGGTAGAAAGTGCCTTTTGAACTAGAAAAATCCAGGTTCAAATAGGTCCTACAGTCAAATGACTCTGGACAGGTCATTTAGTATGTCTAACATTTCTTTCATTATTTGTAAGGTAGTGAAACAAATACCTACTTTGTAATGTTTAAGGATTAAAGATAATGTAATTTAAATGGATGCGTGTTAGATCCAAATATTATTATTATTTCAAATATAAATTATGATTATTGTCATAGATAGAGAAATGTGGAGGAATATATTCCAATTTTGCTAAATTTAAAAATATTTATATGCATGTATTGAGGTTGGTCAATGGTATATATAGGTTTATAATATATATATGATAGTCTATATGGACAAAAGTTTTAACGTCATTTGAGGCTTATCCATGACACATTATTTAGGTATTCAGTGATATTCTTGTTAGCCTATTCTATGAGTATTATTATGGCCAGACTCATAAACAGAAAAAGAAGTATATCTAATCCCAAAGAACTCTGCAGCAGGGCAAAGTCTTAGAAAAACCTATTGGGATGAAATAAACAGCAAGAAGTTTCTCATAAGTCATGCCTGCCCTAAATGATTCAGCTGTTCCCAGTAGTTTGCTGCTGTGAAATATGCCAGAAGTTTTAGCTTAGAGAACTGCTTTTAATAGGAACAATTGGGTCTTGAAACCAAACTACCTTTACTTTGGGATACAAAACTTCAAACTGATGAGGACAACATACGAAGGAGCTGATGGTCTCCATGTTATATAACTTTACATTAAACTGTATTAATTTGCTTTTAATACTTATATAACTATTTAAATGAAGATCTCTAAGCTTCTGATGTGGTTAATAATGTATACTGCCCTGGAGAGAAGGAAGAGAAAGGAAGGAAGGAAAGAAAGAAGGAAGGGAAGAAGAGCCAGTCTAAAACTAGGGCTGACCAACCATCTTGGTTTGCCAGGGACTGAGTGGGTTTCCAGAACACAGGACTGTCAGTGCCAAAACCAGGAGAGTAATGGGTCTACAAAGTTAGTCATCCCATATCAAAATCTCAAAGTACTTTCTTGGGTTTCTATCTCATTTTATCTTCCAATTTCCCTACAAGGTAATTAAAAATGAATATTTGCCCCCATTTTGTGGATGAGGATGCTGAGACAATCAGTATGGGCAAGATGGCACAGTCCATCAGTAGCCTGTTTGATTTTAAAACTCTGCTTCCCTTCTACCTGATTTGAGTATTATATCCCATTAAGCCACTCATGTTTATTCCAAGAATATATTTGACTAGGGCAGGGAAGGGGAAGAGACGATAAATGATTTTCTACAATCATTTATATCTCATCAATTCTTTTTCTACTAAGGCTTGCCCCCAAGTCTAGAAGTAGGGTGGGAGTCATGTATCTTTGGAATTGTCTTGCTATACAAGCCAAGGAGCTTAAACCCACTTGCCAATCAGGTAACAAGGAACGAAAGGTCCATGCCAGAGGGAGGGAGGGACCAAAGTCAAGCTGGTTTGGTTGGCATAACATGGATGACTTTGAAAGGGAAAATGTGGAGTTGATGCCCTGTAGCTATCCTAATCGGCATCTGTGAGCTAATTTGAAACAGCTGCCTCTGGAGCTATACTATCCAATATGGTTGCCACCAGCAGCTTGTAGTTACTGAGCACTTGAAATGTGACTAGTGTAAAATATGCACAAGATTTTAAAGACTTAGTAACCAAAAACTACAGAAAAATCTCAATAATAACTTTTGATTGTATGTTGAAACAATACTTTTGATACATAGAGTTAAATAAAATATATTATTAAAATTAATTTTACCCATGTATTTGTTTAATACTGCTACTAGAAAATTTTAAATTATATATGTGGCTTGTCTTGTATTTCTTTGCACAGTGCTGCTCTAGATACTTTAAATTCATCTGCCATAAAATTGTCATAATAAATATGCAAATCTGTTAATGTACAACTGCATAGCCATAGCCATATGTGACTGCCTTGCTGTTAGGGCTATCATGTGACCTCAACTCCAACCATGTTGGCTTTATCCCTCTTGGACCCTCAGCCAGAAAGCCTTCCCGGCAGTGAGGCACAAGGCCAATTAAACTTGTTCGTAGTCAAATAAAAGGGTGAGGGCATTAATTGAGATGTTTCAATGCTTCTCCTAAACTAGTTCAGAAAATTAGCTAAAGGATGGATTATTCATAGCCCCGAATGACTGTGCTAGGTTCTTGCAGTGCCATCAAGTGGGGTATTGCAAATCTATTTCAAGTAGGGGGAAGAAATGAGCTGTAGCTCCATCAGTTCCCCAATGAGATTCTTCTCCATGCTTTCATCAATTCTTTTCCAGGACGAACCATGATTATACAGTTGATCATGATGGTCTCGCTGGCAGCCATTCGGTTTTGCTGTCTTATACAGCTGAAATTTCTTGGATGAGTGACTATTCTGGTTTTGTTTTTTGTTTTTAAATGAACAGAGAACAACCAATTCTGCCTATTGAGCTCATTCTGCAAGTGGCGAACCCTCAGCACAAAAAGAGGGGTCAGCAGCTGTTTCCCTGTCTTGTGTGCCAAATTCCTGCACACCTTGAAGTACAAAAGGGCACGTTTTAAAATATGCTTAGACACAGCATAGGCATGTTCAACCCATTTCTTTGGGGATGTCATAGTCTAACATTAGTGTCAATATTAAAAGTACATTTTCTCTCTCACAGACTCTGCATCCTCCAGACATAAAACAGAAAGAATTTATATCCAACTCTCAATTTCCTCATTTGATTCCAGAAATCATCACTTGCTTCCCAAGAGACAAATGAAACTTACGCTTTCAGGACAACCAGAAAGCTGTATCCAATGCACATAATCCCCACCAGAAAATAGGAGAGCGGCAGCCTGAAATTCATCCACCCGATCGTTCGTTTATTGTCGTAATAGCCATAAAAGAGGATGGAATACTGAGCCAAGCCCTAAAATCCAACAACAAAGCCACTTAGCAGATGCTGTGAAGAGCAACCTAGAAAAATAACCAACTCTTCAAAAGAATAACAAAATGACATTGATTTTCAAACTTGGGAGATGGCTCTGACATGAGCCCTATTGTGTTGCTTCATAGAGTGAATGTATCAGCTGCCACATTCGGTTTACTCGAAATTCAGGGACTTCTAAAAAGACCAAATTTATAACCAAATATAGGCTTGCTCAGCTGTGGAGCCATTTCATTGTGAAATGCCAATTGCTTTAAACATCAAAACACAACTAATGGTGTCTTTAGATTTACAATTTTAAGAGCTTGCTTAACATTAGGGGGAGGGTCTGAGATGCGCTTCCTCAAAGTGCTATGGCAGGTTTTGGCTTCCAGTCACCTGAGCCACAGTGAGATTGGTTCTCCTTAAACCACCGCGGCCTTGTCTCAGCTCACACTTTGCAAAGACGAGGAGCAGGTGAGATGACCCTGGAACCAATCTGCACAACCTCCTATTCATTAAGACTATTATAGCATTCTCCCATAATAAGCTCTTTCATAAAAATTATCTGCCAGCTTTGGAACCAGCATTTCCCAAAGCCACCTGAGGAAGCCCTCTTTACACACAGAACATTGGCACATTCTGATGCAGCCTCCCTTGCAATATTCTCCATCTTTCTCTGCTTCTCAAATTCATTGTGTTTTTTGCTCTTGGCGTTGAGGCATTACTTCCTATTGCTATATATCCACTTTCCCAGCTTCTCTCTGACTTCATCTCTCTGTCAATAACTTAAAACCACTAAGTTTCGTGAAGTAAGAAGATAACTTGCCAACATGGGGGCTTCCTCTTGAGATCACGTGAGTCACACTTGAATCTTAGAAAATCCAACTGGGGGCCGGCCCTGTGGCCAAGTGGTTAAGTTCGTGCGCTCTGCTTCTGTGGCCCAGGGTTTTGCCAGTTTGCATGCTGGGCACGGACCTAGCACCGCTCATCAAGCCGTGCTGAGATGGTGTCCCACATAGCACAACTAGAATATACAACTACGTGCTGGGGGCTTTGGCAAGAAGAAGAAAAAAAAAACAGATTGGCAACAGATGTAAACTCAGGGCCAATCTTTTAAAAAAAAGACAAAAAACTAAGGCTTCCTTCAAAAAAAAAAGAATATCCAACTGGCTGCCTTTAACATCATTGATACCAAGCCAAGGACTTTGAAGCCCACCACTGAAGAAGTAGGGAAGGAAGGATGGAGGAGGAGGAGGAGGAAATGCCCAGGATGCTAATTTCCAGAGGAAGAGTTCAGAGGAGTAATTTAGAAAATTGCCTTAAATAAAGATCATACCTAGCTCAAATTAGGGGGCACTGGAGATCTGGAAAAACTATTGCTTTCAAAATTGGCAGCCAATTTATGGTTTAATACTCTAAGAATTAGCAGGAAAAAATTCCGCAGAAAATCTCAGAAGAGCTCCTGGGCTTACATAGGGTCAGGATAGGATGAGAGGCATGTAGGTAAAAACCAAAGTGCTTCCCGTCACCACACCTGCCTTTTTTCAACCCGAGAAAAGATAAGTCTCAACTCAAAAGAAAACTTAAAGCTAAATAACTAGTAGAAATCTTAAAAAAGGGAAGCAAGTGGACTATCTCATGTCCAAGATAGGAAGCTAAATACACATGGATTGGCCAACTGCCCAAGACACAGAAATCATCCGAGGAGAATCATCGTTAGCAAGATTGCCCAGCACCCAGTTCCATGACATCATCTTGTTTCACATTCGTCTATTTAAGGTCTCTGCTTTCTCTCAGCTATTTTAATCCATCTCCTTTTACCCTGTCCTGAACCTTCAGGCTGGTCCTCCTGTCCCAGGGCAGCAATAACAGAATCTGGTGAGTATAGGTACTTGGCCTCTTCTCTGGTTTAAAGAAATCCTGAACTGTTTCTTTTTTCCCGTGAATACAACACATAGCATTTTCCAAATTCCTCTATTTTTCCCTTCAAGCGACCCTTACCTCATTTCCTTGCCACTATCGTGACACTTGGTGATAACAGTTGCAGTAATAATATCAATCAGTAAATTTTGTTGACCACTTAGCATTTGCTGAATACCTTACTCCATCTCACAGAATCCTCAACCAGAACCCTATGAAGTTGCTACTGTTAGGGGCAGTCGTTTTCCTCTGCTCGATGTTTCCTTCCAGTGTAACCCTCGCAGCCTCTCTCCACTGCCTCACGCCAGCTCCATGGTGGGGAAACTAATCTGACAGTAGAGCATGAATGAAGAAATGGAGATGATGTGGGTGACCTTTCTCCCTCCTCCGGAGAGGGCGCACGCTGTGCTCTGTCCCCGCAGGGGAAGTCCTGTCCTGGTCCAGGGTTGCTGGGTAGAAAGATCTGTCTGTGAAGCCCACTTGCCCAGAAAGAGATGCCATATTCTTTAATATCAACTTTAACAGTAGTAAAAGTGACACATTGACCTCCATCTGTCTAACCCTTTGTCTTATTTCTAGTGAGCTCACAACCTGGCTGGACAAGGTAGGGGGTGTTACTTACCATGACTGCCCCACCCAACAAAGACTCATAGCTACTAATCCTATACCTATTTTACAGGTGAAGAAACTGAGCTTTCGAGAGGTTAGCTAATTTGTCCACATTTACATAGCTAGTAAGTGACAGAATCTGAACTTGAACTAGGTCTGTCTAGTTCAAATTCACATACTTAACCCCTGTGCTATATGCTTCTCTCATGTGTTCTTTGCCTACCAGGCCTTGTGTCATGCTAGTTCCATACCTTTCCAGTAAAACAAAGAAACGAGAAAGCCCATCAACCCAGCAGACTCTTTTGACCTATATTCCTGGATTGGTCCATGGCGGTGCCAGGACCTCTTGGAAAGGACCTGGACATCCCTTTTGAAAAGATTTCAAAGCGCCTCATCTCCACATACATAAACATTACAACCTGACATTTTTTTCTAATTCATAATGACACTATTGGGATTAAGACATCTTCAAAATAACATGAAAGGAGAACGTAGACACATAACAAGCATCTGGTGAGCTTGTTAGGCACAGTAGCTACTGGAGCAGCTAGCTCGTCTGGTGTATGTACCATTCAATACATGTTCAATGGCTGGCACTTCATAAATATTAGATCATAACCAAAAGGGGTAAAGGTCCTTTTTTTGGAAATCCTGACTATTTCACAAAGCTTTCTTCAGTTTGCCTATTACTACATATGCAGTCAAGCAAACAAATGAAAGAGGTACTATTGAAGAGCACAAGTTTAAAAAGCTTTATCCAATCCATCTTAGCACACTGAAGGGCAGCTTTAAACACTAGTTGAAAGGCTTAAAAGAGGAACACTCCTCCCCTTCCACCCAGTGGGCCCATCACACCCCACACATCTTTCTCCTTCCCTTGAAACTTCTCGGCAGACATCTGGAAGTGACTAAAAAGCAATGACTCCTAGCCCAGCCATGGTTCTATTAGCTTTCCTCATCAGCATGTAAGGCTTTCCCTTACGGAGCTCTCTCCCATCCCAAAATCTGTGACAGAGAAACCACAGTCAGAGCCAAGTCTCAAACGAGCACAGAAAATTCCCTTTCCACTCTGGGTTCCACGCTTGCGCATCATCCATTAAGACTCTAATTTCTGTTCGACTGCTGCAGCTGGTCTGGTCCATAGTCACTGACACATTTCCACAAGAAAGAGAATGTTTTGATGCTGTGGTTGCTAGGAATCAACTCATGCATTTATTTATCTAACTAACGTTTATTGAGGACTTGCTGCTTGCCAAATACTATACATAAATGGAGTAGGAGGCCCCCTAAAAAAGTTCTGCATGCAAAATAGCCCCTCCATAACTGTTTGCCACTTGAAATTATATTAGAACTCCATCCCTTGTGTTTCCCATGAATATAAATACTCACTATGAAAGACAACATTCTATCCCCAGGATGATAAATGAGTTTCATTGTCCTTAGCAACTCTTTTTAGTTTATAGTAACTATAAGACCATTATTTTGAAAAAAAAATCTTTAAGTCAAAACTGGTGGGAAAATAAGACATAATTTCTGAAGGTATGTGAAAGAGAAGTGGTACCACATTAGTCGGGGTATATTTCTACTGTTCTCTAAGCTGTTATCAGTCATTTATACCTTAGTGTTAAAGAAAGTTTCAAGTGTGGATGAAAAGTAGGGAATGACATCACTTCATATCTGATAGAGTGGGACACAGGAGAGAAGCAAGACATGAGAAGGCTAACAATACCCAAAACAAACCTCGCCTAACTTCACAAGAATAGCAGCCAGCCTGGCACTTGTGGGATATATGCTGAGATCCAGCCTATGGCCGCCCTCCTTCTCTCCAGCCAGACTCGCCAAGCTTCCGCCTAATGCTTTGCTCACTCTGAGTTTCCTTTTCTTTTGCTACAACCTAGATCTAGAGTTTTAGAACTGATGCCATATGGCTCTGAGTGAGCAAGTATGTAGATTACAAAGAAGAAGGTAAGCTAAGCCTTAGCAAAC
Source organism: Equus quagga (assembly GCF_021613505.1). Classification (NCBI taxonomy): domain Eukaryota; kingdom Metazoa; phylum Chordata; class Mammalia; order Perissodactyla; family Equidae; genus Equus; species Equus quagga. The sequence goes on from NC_060272.1 coordinate 99,283,633, forward strand.
CTTCTAATTTTCTGTAGAGGGAATAAACTTCTACCTGTCTATAGGACCAGAGGCAGTGAACTTTGACCCTCCAAAAGCTATGAAGGAGAAAATTCCTTTCGGTGCCCATCCATGAATCAGTGCCCTTCTCCCTCTGCCCCCTTCCTAGCCAGCTGGTATCCCATTCCCCTTTATAGCTTGTGGATACCATGCTCTCAGTGTCAGAGCTCCCTCTGCCTGTTTTCTTGTCCCTCCGAGTAATGGGCATTTTTCATGAGCTAACTACCCTAAGTAGCCATTTAAGAAAGAAATATTTATTAAACATCTATCATGTGCCAGGCATTGTGCTAACCCTTTTCACACACAATCTCATTTTTTTTTTTATACCAGCCTGCTGGATAGGTATTAATACTACTATTTTACACACAATAAGAGGCTTAGAATAATTGTCTAATATTCTTCTAAGAGCACATGGCAGGATTCAAACCCAGGTCTGTCTAAATCCCATGACTGACTTCTTGTCATTAGGCCACACTGCCTTTTTAATTGTGCTGGCTTCTGTAAAGAAGACCACCATTTGCCTTTGGTGCCATAGTCCACGTCCACAAGGGTGGGAATTCTAGATCCTCTGCCCAATGCCTGTTACACATCTGACTCCACTTGGGTGACCCACAGTACAAAAACCTTAAAATTTTTTTGAACTCAGTCCATTAAAAAATTTCCCCCTGGAGAGTGACATCAGCATCATGGCGGAGTGAGTTCTCCTGGCTATCTCTCCCCTCCACAACACCACAAAAAGGACATTCATACTCCAACAGAGGACATCCACACAGCACAAAAGATGTCTGAGAGACCCACACAGCCATACTTCAGAGGGTGGAGAGGCCAGAGCCCCCCTTGAAGGAGGTGGAAGGGATAAGAGAAAACTTAGCTTCTTCCCCAAAAGTCTGTCATCTGGGACTGCACATGGCCTCCAAGAGGGAAGGAATGGGAAAGAGGATGCCCATTCGTGGGAACATAAAAGATTTCTGAGGTCCCTCACAGCCTAGGGGGAAGCCCTCTACTGGGATGAAATCTATTGCAGGGGGTGACCTCATCAAGCCAACACCCCAGGAGAGCAAATAGTGAGATCAGAGCAAGTAAGCCTTTGAGAGTATGCAGAAGAAAGTGCCCATCCCCCCACATACCCAGCACCAACTCTAGTACCAGGGATCCCAGCGGGACACAAAGGGCTCAGAATATGTGGTTCTTGACCTGACCCAGTGGTGATAGGTGATAACTGCAATCAAATAATACCAGGATGTGAAAGAACAAAGCCAATTCCTCTAGCAGTATCAAAAATTATATTAAATCTCTAGATCAGAAAGAAAAATAACAAATACTCAGAAATCAGTCCTGAAGACACAGAAATATGTAATCTAAATGACAGAGATTCCAAAATAGCTATCATCAAAAACTCAGTGTGTTAAAAGAGAATGTAGAGAAACAATTCAACAAGTTCAAGAGCTGCTTCACAAAAGAGACTGAAACTATAAAGAAGAATCAATCATAAATATTGGAGATGAAAGACACAATTGATGAGATAAAACAAAAGATGGATTCTCTGAACACTCAAGCAGACATCATAGAGGAGCAAACCAGCATAATCGAGGGTAGACATATTGAAATGCTCCAGATAGAGGAGGAGAGAGAACTAAGACTAAAAAGACAGGAAGAAAGTCTCCAAGAAATATCTGACTCAGTTGGGAAATGCAACTTAGGAATTATAGGTATTCAAGAGGGAGAAGAGAGGAAAATGGAGCAGAAAACTTGTTCAAAGAAATAATAGCAGAGAAATTCCCAAACCTGGGGAAGGATATAGAAATCCATGTGAAATACTTTAGCATTATCTATTTAAAAAGGAGTTTTTGAATAAATAAAAATACAAAAACATGTGGAAAAAATGTTGAAACTACTTGGAAAAAATGAATTGAGTTCAGAAATTTTCAATCCCGTATGAGCAGCATACAATTTATTTCTAATATTTAAGATTAATGAATGTAATTAATTTAAAGTACAATTTTTAAGCAAATAATACCTATTGGAGATATATGATATGGAACATAAGATAGAGCTTTTACTGAATTGCTTTCAAATGTTTGTAAATTTAAACAATCTATTTGTCATAGCAGATGTGTTAGACTCATAATTTGGTGCTATTTGTTTGTAGTATAGATTAGAATTTCACAGGTTCCGAGGTTCTAATCTAACTCAATGGCTCAGCTTTAATCTATTAGGTTGGCAGCCAAGATTTAGATATCAGCAAATTTCTACTAGGCAAATCGAGTGCTCCCAAACAATCTTACTCTCTCACCTGGACATATTGATAGGCTCTTCCTTGATCTCACATTCATCTTGCCCTTCTCCAACCTGTTGACCTTTTCAAAATCCAAGTCTAATAATGCCACTACCCACCCACCACCCACTTAAATTACTTTTGATTGCTCTGACAAAAAAAAATAATTATCATGGCCTAGATTCTAGAAGGTCCCACATGGTTTGATGCCCTTCTATCTCTCCAATGCCGTCTGACCCTGATGCTCCTTTACATTCTGAGCTTTAGCTTTGCAAGCCATCATTCGGTCCCTTGAATAAGGCAACTCTCTCTCACCACAGGGCCTTTGCACTTGCTGTTCTCATTACCTAGAATGCTTCCTCCTTCTCTCAAATTGGGAACTGTACTGACTCTTGAGAGCCCAATTCAAATGTTACTTTCTCAGAAAACGTTCTCCTATTATCTACCTCCCTTAGTCCATAAACCAGTCTAGGTTCTCTGCTGTACATTCTCTTAACGCTGTTTACCTTTCCTTTAAGCACTTGGCACAGTTGCAATTACATTTGTTTTCATGATTATTTGATTGCTCTACTAGACTTTAAGTTCCTGAGGGCAGAGACCTTGTTGGATTTTGCTCACCTTTGCTTAATGCCTGACGCACTACCTGGCTCCTAACAAATGCTCAATGAATGCTCACTGAATTCATGAATAGAAGATTAATTTCCATGATCCCATCGAAAGAAGGGATGCTGTTTTCATGTTGTAAGTATGGCATCAGGGGCACAGGCATCCCAAACTTTTGCAAAAAGAAAGCTCATCTTTGGTTTGGCCAGGTGCAGCTGGAGGGAGGTGCTGAAAACTGGAAGTTGTTGCTGAAGCAAAGAAAGCCCTGATGGGACTGCAGAGCCAAGGGAACTGGTTCTCCATGTTTAGGAAAACAAAAAGATACCAAGAAAGCTAAACGCAGACCCTGGGATCTCTCCTATCACAAGCTATTGCTGAGTCATACAGAAGTCCGGGTTAAGAAGCCTATGAAGCAAAAGAAAGAACCTATGACCAAGAACAAATATGAGATGTTTCTTCTCTTCATCAAATCTCATGAGCCTATTGAACCAGAGGGACCTGCACTGGACATTGAGGAAGGGAAGCAAATATAGAAGCCAAGGATGGACAGCCCTTAGATACTGCCAATGCCGGGCCCCATGCATGAGCAACATCAGCCTCTGCTCAGTGAAGTCTTCAAACGAGTCTTACTACTAGACAGATGAGAAGATCTTCATCCCTTCCAATCTTATGATCTCCATTTCAGGGCAGCATCTTATCTCTGCATGGACTTGGGAATCTACCAGCCTAGATTTGTCCCCAAGGAATTTAGCAGTCTGGCTTGGGGTCATACTTTTGTCCTTATCAAGGGATTATTTATAATCTAGGAGTTCAGTTTCAGCTGAGCCAGCCCTGGGCTAGGCTGAGACAATGGCTGTGGCAAAGAGGTCATGCTAGTGTATTTGAAGCTTGTTGAAACTAAATAACAACAACAATAGCAATAGCAACAGCAACAGTTCTGATCTAAGGTAAAGAAGCCAAGCCACATTTTCAGAGCCAAGAGACCGCCATAGCAGACATACAGGTGGGCTGCTCATTCAAAGACAACCTTCAACTGCCACCACTTTGGAGAGACCAAAATGGATTCTAATGTGTTCATCCTGAGACCCATCCCTGCAGGTGGCCCCAGCCAATGACTGAGCATGGTAAGGAATACTAGAGCCAGGTTATTCCTGAGTGACATGGGACTCCTCCAAAGGACATCCTTGCTTGGAGTGATCATTAGCCTGGCCAAGACGCTCTTCAGAACTGTACTGCAGTCTGAGACTCTTCCTACAGCAATATTTCTTCCCTGTCTCCTTTCACAGGTGTCAGATCTGCTTTGCCATCTGAAGACTCTCCCTACCTCCCCACCATTCTCCTCTTTCTTGTTTATAGGTATTTCCCCCCAAATTTCTCCTGCATCTAATACTGCTTTGGTGTCTACTTCTCAGGAAACCTAAAATGATTCACCCCTCCATTAGGGCTCCTTGAAAATAAAGATGCATTTGAACTACTGAAATAATCCTAAAAGAAAAGATACATTATTCCATATGTGAATCACAAAAATATCTCTCCTAAATGTGGCCAGCACAATAAGAGATGAAGGCCCTTAGGAGAACTGAGATACGTCTGAGAGGAGATGCTCTTACTTTGGGAGATCATTACTTAAAAGAACTGCTGATGCTGGTAAAATAAGAAACTGAACTGCTGTTTGTTAACATTCAGAATGTCTGTGACCGTCTCCTTGAGACAGTCTCTTCTCAAGGATGAGATGTGGTCGAAGTGGGCAGGGCAGAGGAATAGGCTTGGGAGGATATGTTAGAGCGAAGCAAACAATTTGACAATAAAGTCAATCACACTTTAGTTTGAATTTTAGTGCCTCCTCTAATTATCTGTGCTGTCTTTGGCAAACTAACCTCTCTGAGTCCCAATCACCTCAACGATAAAAAGATTACTGATCTTCATCTCAAAGTAGTGTTATGAACATAAAATTTGATGTATGTACCTGCTTAATACCTAAAAGATGTTCACTCGCCTCTCCTACCCCTTCTAGGGCTTCCTCCAGCTCCCGCATCTCTGATGACCAGCAGAAAAGGGGAGGCAAAGTTGACTCACCATCTATCCATATGCAATGTACAAGATGCCCTGAAACTGGAAAACTAAATGCATTTCCCTTTATTCACAACTCAAGTCTTTACCCATATGATCTCACCATCTGATATCATCTCAAGCTCCATCCAGAATCCACCTCAGTTCCTCCCTTCCTGTCCCTTACAAGAATATCAAAGCTGTAGTGTCTCTTCGTCTTTATCATTCCTTTGTCATTCCTGTGTCTCCAAGTATCTTGCCAACAAAGACATACTCTTCTTACTGACTTAAACTCACTTTTCTAATGCCACTGCTTCAAATAACACCATTTCTGCCAATCTGATTCATAGCATACATATCAGACAGTCTCTCAATGTCTTAATATTTTAATAAAATGTATTTTGCTCCTGATCCGTAAGACCCATCACTAGGTACTCACTAAAAGGATCGAAAATATGGTGCTTCGTAAATTGTGACTTTGACATGCCATAAGACTGGCTGACCTTGCATATGTCAAATGGTACTTGACTACTATTAATTAAAGGGAATTTGGATGGGTTGTGATACATGCTTATAAGTAACAGAGCATGGAACCCCAGCAGGGTATTTCCACAGGGGTCCAAAGGGAAGTTCTAAGGTTCCAACGTGAAACTCAACAGAGAAGCAGCTCCTCACACCCTCTCCCACCTCCACCCCAAAGGTTTTCTGACCTTCTCATCCTATAGGCTCCTCTACCACAATAGGTCATGTTTGCATTTATTTTACGGTGTTCTGTAAATTTTTTTCTGCCTTTCTTCACTTGCATCTCTGTAGAATTGCTTAGCTAAGCTGGCACATTAACCTTTTTAGATGCAACAAACCAACCCATGGCCCAATTAGACTGTTCTGGCACCAGTCATCTCTGTCTTGGGCCTGAAACTTGTCTTTTTTTCCTAGCATCTCTGGACTCCTTGGAAGTGCAGAATTCTGAGTTTTCAGGGATGTCAAGGGCATTTGGTCAATGGTTTCCTCCATAGCACCATGAGAGATGAAACGCTGGGCTGTCCACTTAGATCTTCTTATATTACAGAGTGGGCACCCCTTTGAGGTAACTGTTCAGAGGATCAAGTAAAGAACCCAGGCAAGAGTAAATATCAAACCTTTCTATTTGAGAAGCTAATTTGGGAATCGCATGTTTGTTATTAAAGGTGAAAATGGGATCCAACTTTTTCAACTCCTTCTCCCTTTGTGAGATAGATAGAGGATTCAATGGAGTCAGTCTGTGTTCCAGAAAGAGTCAGTGAGAAGACTGTTGGAAATTATGACAGAGAAATTACTGACGTGATACAGGACACAGGAAGAGCACTAGATTAGGAGCCACTTATTAGCCATAAGACCCTAAACACTTTTCTGTGACTCAAAGTTTCCCTAACTTTATAATGTGGAATGTGGGATGGAAGACCTCTAAGAGCACTTCCATCTCTAAAAATCTCTTATTTTGTGATACATGCCAAATAATTGAGTGGTTACAGTATGCAGAAAAAATAAGAAAGGCCATAAGTGAATAACATGACTTTAATGACTTTCTTATTTTTTCTTGACCTTTTAATATTCTCTCATTGCCTTAGATTGTTTTTTTAGGCAGACCTGGAATTATAAAGAAAAATGAATATCCTAGGATACTCTGGTTTCTGTCATCCTCTAGCCACCTCCAAACAGTATTTCACCAAACAGGACATGAGAGATCTGTTGAGGACAGTAACAAAATCTTGGTGAGCCCACTTAATGCCCAAACCCTTTCTCCTAGCTCCCTCCTGTACTCACTGCCTAGACTCTCTAATCCACCCCTTAGTAACTCTCCTACAGACACCTTCCTCTTCATCTTCCTCCACTGGTTAATATCTTTCAAATCTCAAATGGATATTTTTTTCCAAAACTTCTTATTTTAGTTAGTTGACAAACTTATAAATGCTTAAACTTCAGAAATATATGTTTAAAAATCAAAAGGCCTTTTGTTCCTTTTTTCGCTTTTTCCTCTCTCTGGTATGACTAAAACATCAGAAAATGCCAATGATACATTATTAGTTTTTGTTCATATTAACCAGACTGGGAGTTTATTATCTTGCTATCAGAGGAAGAGAATTAGAAATAAAAATATTTTCAAGGGACATAGCAATAAATTATTTGAAATTTAAATGAGGGAGTGGGAGAGAGAGATGGAAGAAGTAAGAAGTGATAGGAGGGAGAAACAAAAGATAAGTAAAATCTAACTCAGAGGCCATGTCCTTGATGAAGCGCAGACCCTCCCAAGCAAAATTAACAACCACATCCTCATGGCTGCCCAGTAGATTTTCTTCATTTTGCTATCTTAGTGCACAACATATGGTACACTATTTGCCGATGTATCTTTCTTCTGTCCTGAGTACCTTGAGGTCAAGAATTATGTCACATTCATCTTTGTAGAGCCAGTGCATGTTTATACTCAATAAATAAATGCTGAATTGAAATGAAAATTTCAAGTGTTGGGGGTGATTTAAGATTCCAAATGCCACAAAGTCAGAGCTGCTGCTATGCCCTATGCTTATTCTATAGCTTGACTGGGAACCTTTCTTAAAGTTTATGTTTTCTGGTACTGCGCACATAAATTAATTTCTATGGTTCTTATCTCAAAGCTCTAGAAATCCTCCCCCTTACTCTGGATTTTCAGTCAACAAGATTCATTAAGCCTCTGTTGGTTGAGTATTATGTTAGACGCTTCAAAGATGTTGCAGATGCAACCTTCTCTTTAGGAAGCTCACAACTTAGCGGGGTGGAGGGTAGAATTCAAAACATCCATGAAATATACATATCAATGCTGTGAACATGAAAACTATTGATTCTTTTTCTGTCCTTCCTTCATTCCCCAGGCTACATAAAATTTTATTCTCACTTGCTACTCTTCAAAAATTCTTCGAATTATCAATTCTCCAATCTCCACCTTGTTATTTTCTCATTCCATATACTTTCAAACAGCTCTAATCTGATCACTATTTTAAAAACAATGTGTGGAATTGAATAGTTATCTCAGGCTTGAATCACACTCCAAAATGATTTTTCAATAGGCAGGAATGAGTCTCTGCCATGGCAATAATCCCCCACACAGGACAGCTCAAAGACTAACGCTTATTTTAGTATTGCAATGGAGTAATGCTCATTTGGGTCCCACAATTGAGTGATACTCATGTTAGTATTATTTGAAAGTTAGAATATAGTGCTTAATATTTAGCTTTATTTAGTATTGACTATTTGGTAATACTAACTAGACTTGTTTAGGAAGTGAAGAGGTTAATATGAAATGTATAAGCTCTAATTCCCTAAGAATCCAACATGATTTTCCAAAAAGCACATGTGCAAACTCTTCTTTTGTTCTCTTCCAAAGTCAGAGATAAGAATATTTGCTTCAAGTCTTTGACCTCTGAGCTCACATTCATTCAGTAATCTATATTCCTATTTAATCATATTATCATATTTCTAAATCCTATTCACTTTTTTTTTTCTTTTTTTTTTTTTAACTGAAGGCAGCAACATCTATCTTAAAACCTTCATCCAGTCCTGGAAGAGGAGGCCATGGGGTTTCAGAGAGTAAGGAAAAATTCATTCTCTTACCAACAGAGCCCTGTAGACACTTACATTGAAGTCGTACAATACACCAAAGTTCGCTGCAGAGGCCTCTTCAGCTCTGGGAACTGTTTTTCTAGGTAGACTGCCATACGGCAAACCCCAGAGGTACTACATGGAGAAACAAAGAAAGCAGTTAATAATTGGAAACAAAATCTGAGTCACACATGTGATCACAAATGGTTTTATTTAAAAGCACTTATGAAACTTTTCATGGGGACTCTGTGGGTCTCCACGTGGGGTCCCATTTTCTGGGAGTCGACTACTAAATCCCGGGTTAAAAGCAAAGAAAGTGCTAAGGACCCCGCATGCCAAGTTCAGTGGATGGACCACCAGCAGTTGGGCCAACCACATTGCCCAGAGGCTTGCTGAGAAGCCCCAGTACCCACCACTACTGCCAAACTGGTCTCATTGAGAGGAGGTCTGGAAAGGAAAGAGGTGGCCATTTGAGGGACTACAGTTTTTAAGAAAATTATACTACCCATGTCTTCATATGGGAATACCCCTTAGAGGTGGGCGTGGATGGAGATTTTTCTCCTTCATGTCAAGGAAGAGAGGAGTCAAGAGATTAACTCATGGAATTTGAGCATGTCATCTATGAGGGAAGATTGCACCCTGATTATAATATCTGCTTCACCACTAATTTGGGTTTACTGTCCTAACCTCATGCTACCAGATTAGGAGAGAAGTCATCAGGGGCAAAGTCAGCCAGTGAGGGCACAAGAGTAGGGTCATACCAGCCGGCTTGGTGAGAACTGGAAAATCACCCTTCTAGCCCCAGGGCAAGCATATGGCTTGCCAAGCAGATGCTGCTACTTCTGTGAGATGAAAACTTCCCTTCCCTGGGCCTGGGGGTGGAAGGATGAATGTGGATGGAAGCCCAGGTGCAGAGCTTGACTGGGCAAGGGCTGGAAACCAACTCCTACTCTTTCCCTCCACACAAGCTGCTGGCTTCTGGGGCAGCTTCCTGGTTTCTTGGAACTGAATAGAACAGAGGGTGGGTTCTGCCCATGCGATCTTGCCCCAGAGTTGGGGGCCACAGAGGACAGAGGAGATTAGGGTCTCAGGCTTGTCCAAGGACATAGTTTCTTTGGTCAAAAGGGCAAATGCATCAGAGGAATGCTGAGTGAGGCTGCTAGGTGGAGATGGCTGAAAAATGTAGCCTTGTTGCCCGAAGATGCCCAGTCCTGCCCTGTGGTGGTCCTGTAAAATTAGTATACAGGGTGCCCGTCCTCTTTTGTTCTTTTGCTGGAGTTGGTAATCATTGCCCAGAAAACAGGATGCCCCTCAACATCTAACACAGCCTCTCATCCCAAACAAACATGCTTCCTATTTCTAAGAATAAATCCAATCGAACACATATTAGCTCCCTCCACTATATGTTAGGCATTCCGTGATTTCATACAGTTGGAACGAATTAGCTACATCCTTTCATTTTCTCCACATGGAGGCAGCATGGTGTGGGGGAAAGAGAAAATGCAGCTGATCAAACTCCACTACACCCTACATCTGACACTAAGGGTGTCATAGTAGCCGGTGATGGAGTTTCAGGTTTCCTTAGAGATATCAGCAAAAATAAAGCTGCAGTTAATTTGAAATGGATGGAATACATGCATTCTGCTGCATTTCCTGAAAGTTTTTGCTTAGGAAATGGACTCTGCAGGACCTCTGATCTATATCCACTGTCTTCTCTGAGCCCCATGACCGTAGAACTCCAGGAATTATCTCGAGGATTATAAAAGTAGTGGTTTAGGGTGCAAAATCTTGCGACAAAAGATAGAATCATGAGTCCTAGTCTCAGATCAGCTTAAAACAAAAAAACTCACTCTGAGCCGTTAGCTAAGTCCAATAAGCATTATCTGACTCAGTTTCACATTTTTAAAACGGGGGAAGAAAAACTCTTCTATAGTCTACCTCATAAATTTGTTGTGAGGGTCAGTAAGTCGATGAAATGAAAGTGCCTTGCACTATTAAAAGCTAAAGCTCTTTATGAATGGAAGGCACTATTAGTATTATTGTGCTCATGGGGAGGCTTGATCTAGAAACTGGCCTTGAAATGAAACTAGGGGGATAAAAAGTTACTCAAAACACTTAATTTTGGCTGTTGTCAATGCTTTATTGAACAAATTGGCTTTGAAATATTGATACGTGAAAAGACCCCTTGTAGCTTAAATAATGTCTGACCCAACTTTTGTATGGTACCATCCATAGAGGTCAGAGTCATTTAACTTCTAATGGGAGAAGACCCCAACCTCAGTCTTGCTTCTTGGCCCTAGCTGGTTGACTCTTTTCCCACATCTGCCCAAAGCTTTGTCTTCTTCTTCCATCTGGACCCACTATCTGTTTTACTCTCCTCTCTGACCTTGGTCTGAAGAGACCTCATCAAACTCCACCCCAAGCCACCCCACTGTGTGTGTGTGTGTGTGTGTGTCTGTCTGTCTGGGTTATCTTACTTTATATATCAAAAAAATTTGCTCACTTTGTGCTTCTTCAGACAGACAAGCAGGATGTCTTGAGTTGTGTTAAGAAGCATTTCTTTCAAAGCAGACTTGGCGAAATAAATAAATGCAAGTCCCTGGATGTCAAAGCCTTCCTCTTGAGCAATTAATGTTTGGGCACAGGGACCACCTTGGGAATGATAGAAGCTGTGACGCTTTCCACATAAAAAGTCCATTTAAACATACACATGGCATTTTATATATGATTTCAAGAGGTTCACCTACCCTTTGGAGCAAAAATTAAGACCTTCAGCCCATGGGCACCATTCTGAACATTAACCTTGTTACAAATATTATGACTCTAAGTGAATGTAGTCAGTCAGTCATTCTACTCTTAAAGAAGAGAAGAGAACTTTTCTAAGAGAGTGATCACACAAGAAACTTGTTTCAGCATGTTTTGTAAACTGGAAGTCAGAACCTCACCTCTGGCAACATGATGAGGCCGAACGTCAGGATAAACATAACCATATTGACTCCATACATCCATCTCAAGAACAGGAAGTACGAGGCCACCGAGGACCCAAACTGACCTATTAAAAAGAAAATTAAAAGGTTGAAAGAGAGGTCAAAAAAAATTAAAACAAAGCAAAAGCCATGTCTCGGTGCCTTCCAAAATACGTCTGCTCATTGCGGCACAGTGCTTCTCTCCACATTTACAGTGTCTACTATTCTTTTTTTCTATCCAGGAAGAGAAAATGTGAATCCGATGAAAGTCCTCTCTGTCACGTAGCTGTAGTTGTATAGAATGACACTGACTCACCCAAGGGAAAGCTGTCTTTTGTTTAACAGCTTGAGTTGCAGTTTGAAGAGCCCATGTTATTCCTTGAGTTAACGGAGTTAAGTGAGTAAATATATGTGAAGTGGTTATTATAGTGCCTGGCCCGTAGTTAGCTATCGTTATAATTATAACTACTGTGCTTCCTCTTCCTTTTCCTCAGGCAACAATACTTTTCTCAGAAAAGTTTACCTCACTCTTTATGGCTGTTTATCCTACAGACCATCCTCTGCTGTCTGCCTGCAGCACTGGCATTTCACAGGGACAGCGTACAAGCTCAAGTTTACCCATTCGCTCTTCACATATTTAAAGTAGCTTCTGTCAGGAATTGTCTTGGATGTGAAACACAATGTCACAGAGTTGCTGCCCTAATACAACCGACATTTCAGTGAGTTGTAGCAACAACAAATATGTAGGAATTAAAAAATAAAACTATATTTATCATAATATCTATTATATAGTATGTTACATATCATGTTATATGTATACATGATATATGCAATATTATATGTCATATATTGTATGTATGTGTATTATATATTATATATGCATGTTATATATGATATATATTATGCATGTGTGTATCATATATGTATATATGATATATATTATATATTTTTTTTTGCTTTTTTGGTAAGGAAGATTGGCCCTGAGCTAACAATTGCTGCCAATCTTCTTCTTTTTTTTCTCCCCAAAGCCCCAGTACATAGTTGTATATCCTAGTTGTAAGTCATCTAGTTCTTCTGTGTGGGATGCCACCACAGCACGGCCCGATGAGCAGTGTGGAGGTCCACACACAGGATCTGAACTGGCAAGCCCTGGGCCGCCAAAGTGGAGCACGCAAACCCAAGCACTTGGCCACAGGACCTGCCCCATATAATTATATTTTTAGAAAAATTATATATATAATCATTATAGCCAGACTGGTCCTAGAGGGAGGAAGGTAAAATGTGGAGAGGGGTGGCTGTAGATAGGTTTGTTGAAGGAGGTATATCATCAGGGAAGGTGACATTGGAGCAGAGACCCGAAGTTGAGGAAGAGGCAGCAATGCCCAGAGCTGGGGAAGAGCGGCTCATGCAAAGGACAGAGTGACAGCAAATACCGTGAGGGAAGCAGGAGCTCGAGACAACTGAGGAAGACAACTAAGGCCTGGGTGGTTGGAGCACAGTGAACAAGCGAACGTGGTGACAGATGAGGGTGAAGACAGATGCCAAACCACATTGTTAGGGCCTCTCGAGGAAAGGTAAAAAGTGAGGAATTTACTTTAAATCTGATAAGTCATTGACAGGTGTTAAGCAGTGGGGGGAGTTGGGAACACGACCTTTAAAATATGACTTCAGCTTTGGGGAGTGAATTGGGAGGGGATAGGCAGGACGTGCTGTCAACTTGCACTCACCAGTGAAAAGAGAAGTGATCTGTCCAATTCTTACTGACTGAGGAAAAAAAGAAGAATTTTCTTAAATCAGAGAATGGAAGAGGCAGGGAAAACAGGAATTTGGAGTCTCTGGTTGAGTTTTTTTTTTCTGCTTTATCTCCCCAAATCCCCCCCATACATAGTTGTATATCTTAGTTGCAGGTCCCTCTAGTTGTGGCATGTGGGACGCTGCCTCAACGTGGCCTGATGAGCAGTGCCATGTCCACATCCAGGATCTGAACCGGCGAAACCCTGGGCTGCCACAGCAGAGCAAGAGAACTTAACCACTTGGCCACCGGGCCAGCCCTGCGGGTTGAGATTTTGAAGATTAACAAAAGCCAAAGTTTGTTTGATAATCACTTAAAGTTCAACATCAGGTTGCTAGTTTTCCCAATCTCCTCAATTTTCATTCTCAGTCTCCTAAGAAGAAACAAACATCCTTAGCCACCCACTGCATCAGCCCCTTTGTCCTTATGCATTCAGCAAAATACATCCAGTGACCAATGGTTTTCGTGGGCTCTCTCACTTCGAAACATTGCCAGTGGGGAAACGTTATTTCAGGAGAAGGGAGGTTGGTGTGGAGCAAATTGCAGCCTCTGCTTACTAAGACGAGGCTGATCTCACATGAGTCATCCTTCTATTTCTGGAACTTAGTCTATTCTTTAGGTACCATCTTACTTATTCCCATAACACAGTGGCAGTTTTCACAGAAACTTAAAATGAAGTCAATGTTTAAATGGACATTTTGAAAGAAATAATTATTTTGAAGGCTGAATACTTGTTTTTCTTTATGCTCAAAAGAGAGGCCGGGATTCATTTCACTTTGTGGAGGGATGCAGAGTTCTATAAGATTTCTAAAAGTATATGGTTTTGATACCCACCTCCATGCCCCGCCCCCGCCCAGGTCCTGTAACGAGATGCAATGGTCTATCTGCAGAAATGCTAAAGTAGATCCACCCCTCCTAGGACATCTGAGCATCCACCTGGCTCCTAGTGATTTCATATCGTTTCCTGGCTGTTATCTATGTTCTCTGGTAAAACTAGCCGAGGACTGCCTCAGCCAGGTTCACTCGTCATGTTTTATTGAAGGCAGTGAACTTCTAGCTTGTTAGCCATTACAGTTACTCATTAACTGGAGGAGAACCTCCATCTGTTGGTATCCAGGATAAGTTTTTCCTTGGAAACACACATAAGACCATCTGGTATAGAGTCCCAAGCATAGGATACTGACCCAACCCTTCCTTCCCTCCTTCCTTCCTTCCCTCCTTCCTTCCCTCCTTCCTTCCTTCCTTCTTTCCTTCTCTCCTTCCTTCTGCCCTTCACTCCTTGCTTCCTTCCTTCCTGGCTTTTACAGTTTTGCTCTTCTAATCAGCCCCACAGCCCACCCTTTCCCAGCCCCCTATTCACAACTCCTGGCAAATGAGTTTCTTATGTTGGATGTAGAGTGTAAATATACCTAAAGGCAAAAAAGAGGAGCAAATTGAAATGTTTCAGAAAATATCCCCTCCCCCATATATAATCCATATTCATTATGAATGAAATATACTTTAGAGTCCAAAGCTTCTGAACTGCAGTTTTTAGACTTGAAAGTGGCTTCACAACTATTTTATTTGGAGGTGGAGAAGTGACAGCTAAACCTTTTGTTTACAGACTCCTAGTGTAAAGTAAATGAATTGCAGAAAACAGATTTCAATAAAATTAGAGTGATTATAGGAGACACCCAGATGCAGGTCAAAGGGACTGAGGAATCCAGAAGACAGTGTTTCTTCCATATCACACCGACCCACGGCAGAGGGGAGAGAATGATAACAAAACAAAGAGCTTAAAGGAGAGGAAACGAATCAACTGGTTGACATCCGAGCTCCATAGGACCTTTCCCTGCCTCAAGAGAAGAATGAAAAAGGGGAAATCTTCCCTCTTCACACCCATTGGTTCCAGCAGTTCTATCCCTCCAAAGGTTGTTCACCGAAACTGGTGCTCACCCAAACCAGAAATCTTGGTGTAGTGTGGAGAAAAGACCATAAATTAAAAGAACAGTCATTTCCTCGTGCTTAGTCCATCAGATAAAACTGATTTAAAAGAACAATAATGGGTAATAATAATAATGATCAATAAGGTATCTTGATAGTCAATCATGTATACTAAGAACTTTACCAGACTCAGCTCATTTTACTGCCTCTAGAACCTGGTAAGTGTATTAGGCCCACTGTGAGGACAGGGAATCAAAAACTTAAACATAGCAGTTGACTGATCCAAGACTTGATTAATAGTAATAATAGCTAACATTTAATGAATCTTCTTGGGCAACTTGAAGTTGAACCTGAAGTGATTATCAAAGAACCTATTTGATTATCAAAGATCTCTTGGATCTCTGCGAATTAATTCATTTAACTATCAAATCCCTGCCAGGGAAATCTACTGTACTCCCATTTTACAGAGACTTAATTCTGCAGGTTGCATAGCTTGTAAATGACGGAGCCAGGGTTACAGAGGTAGTTACGTGGGTAGTAAATGATGGAGCCTGGGCTCTAAACCAGGCAGTCTTGATCTATAGGTGTTTGACTCCAAATCTAGATCTCTCTTAACCACAGTGCTACATAGCTCCTCAAGCAGAATCACAGTTAAATTAATTTTTTAAAAAACTATGCTATATAGAATACATATGCAATGAATGTGTGTGTCTGAAAGAATAGATATAAATAATATCCATCAATCAGCCAAGGCCAGTCAAATTCACACATTTGGAAGTTGCCCAAAAATGACCAATTCTTTTCTCTTTTAATCTAACTAATAAATGCTGTTTCCATGATGAATTATTAATATATGAAAACAGAGTCTTTAGTATGTATTAATGTGAGCCCTTAAGTTTATGCAATATTCTTGTTCTTGAATTTTCCTGTGTTTCTTTTAAGTTAAGATTAAAGTTTCACCTCTCCCTCTGGTTATTTATTATTAAGGCAAACTAATTTGTAGTCTGTCATGATGTATAATTTCCTTTTGAACAGATGGGTAATAAGACAAGCAGACAAATATGAGCATTCCTAAATGGGAAAAGATCAATTAAATCACCTGCTGTATGAGTACAATATAAATACCATCTTGTGAGGCGAGGATATGAAGTAGTTTCTTTCAACCTGGTTTAGGGATAGGGGATTAAATGTGGCAAACTTGATTTGTGTTTTTTGGAGCCCCTAAGCCAAAAAAGAAACATGAGGTTTAAACTCTGTGCTTAGGATTGCCTAGTTAAAGATCTTTCCAGTCTGAAAAATAGGTCTGTCGCACCTTAATTTTGATGTTGCAATCTACTATCAGCAAGAAGTGGATTTCAATTCTGAGAAAGACTTGTACTCTTCAGCTTAAAAAGACATTCAATGATTTAATTCACAGCTTTAATAGTAATGCTGGTGTCACGATGGGTATAGATTATATTTCCTGGGAGTACAAATATATGACTTCTTCAGCAAAATATGAAATGCAATGTGGCTAATCAGGTGCATCCCTGTGGGTGACTCTAAGGTTTTAGGCACGACCTCTTCACAGGGCTGGCATGACAGTAAAACTCAACAGCATCCCATGTGAGGTAGAACTTCATGACACCTCTCTGTGGCCGGAATTATCAAATCTATTTTTATGAGGGAAAAAATTGGGAGTAATCAGGTGACTACTTAGCCCACAGAAGTAAAAAGATGCAGGTCTTACTGGAATCAAGATGGAAACAGCAGTTTTAGACTCTGACTTGAGTTCCGCTCTTGACTCTGCCAATGTTTGGGCAGAGCTTTCTGGAAATTTAGTGAAGCCTGGTAATTTGGGACTCCTTTAAAACCACATTTAAAAAATATTTGTTTAGTATTTATTTAGAGATTGAGCAGAATGAGGGTGAGGTGGATCAGAAACACTGTTGGGAATGGAGGTCAACTGCTCCTCTATGAACATGCACCTTACCACAATCCGTAATCATCTTCATTAGTTAATTGCTTTTATTTTATAATCTGTCTTCTGCATCCACCTTACCCATCCACACATACACTAACACATTTGGATATAAGATCAATGAGGGCAGAGTCCTCGCCTGTCTTCATCAGCATGGCATCCCCAATACCTGGAAACATGCCTAATACATGGTAGGCACTCAGTAAGTATTTTCTCAATTAATTAATCAAGTTTATTCTGAAGATTATCATATGTTAGATGATTCTGACTTTCAAAAGGAATACAGTAATATTTCTGAAACTTTTGTAAGATGATTTCTCCAAGGGAAAAGCATTTATATTCATTTTATAACGTAAAATATATGTTTTATAAATAGAGTGAATGTTTAACCTACTTTTTTCTGAAAAGAATTTGCAGAGAATGTAAATTATGCAGCCCTCTCAGTATAAATCTGTTTCCATTTAACTGTTTTAATAATTTATCACTCAAAAGTACAAAGAACTTCACATGCTTACATACACATTTAAAACTGAGGGTAATTATTAAGTCATAGAGTGTTGGGTTGGAAATGGCCTTATGCAGTACCTAGTTAAACCCTGAATTTTGTAGAAACTCCAAATGTAGAACCAGAAGGCCAAGGATGTAAAAGGATTGCCCAAATTATGGAGCCAGCAAGGGCCAAAAAGACCTCGATCTTTAGAAAATCAATTTCATGTCCCATTTCTTCCTACTTTCCATTCAGTTAGCTTCAAAGACCATCATGCTTTCTCTATCTTTGGTGGAGTACTTTCTATGAGATGGTTAGTCCAACCAACGACTCTGCTAATACACTTTAGATAGGTTTCTTACTTTTCAACTAATACAGTCATATAAAAGCATATGGCGTGCTTACGATTACCACAAAAATCTCAGTACATTAAGCATCGTATAGAATATGAAATATACAATTAAACAAATAACTCATTCAAAAATAAATACATGAGAAAATGGAAAATAGTTCCACAAACAGGATAACTATCAAGGAAATCTACAACTACTCATCGTGCTCTTGGCCTGGTAGAATCCTCTCTAGGACTTGGTGCAAACAAAAAAGTTTATAAAATCTTCCTCAAAGTAAAAATCAGTATGCCACATTGAGAAAAGTACAAGCTTTGGCCTCAAAAGACTTCACCTTAAATCTCAGTTCCTACACGAACTAATTCTGGGACAGTTATGTAACCACAACTCTAAAATAGGAAGTCTCATGTGTACATTGTAGGCACATCAAAGATTAAATGAAATAATGTTTGTAGAGTGTCTGACTCATGGTGGCACTCAATAAATGGTGGTTATGGTGATTGCTGATAGGATAGAAAACAAGGGTCAATTCTTCATAGTGAGGCAAAGCACCATTAAAGGTGAAGAAACCAGGACAACCTAACCAATTAGTAAATTACATATGGAAGTGAAAATAATCTACATTTGCTTGAATTGTCCAGCTTCACTGTTCCAAAGTTTCTGAGGAATGAGGAGAGTAGGGAAGAAAACTGAAAGTATTCTTGCATAGCTCTCCATCTGTCTTTCCCACTGTGACGCACGTGATCGCTGGTGGTCATGTATGTAACTTATTCCTGTGTGCAATTTCTGGCAATAAAAATCATTCCATCTGTCTCTATCCCATTCAAGACATGCTATTGTAATGTAAGTGAGCATGACGTTATTATTGAGATAGGCTGGAACCTGCCATAGTACACGTTAAAAATAAACAATTTGCAAATGTATATATTTTAACTATCATTAATTATAAATTTCTTGGGATACATTCTCATAATGGATCAAGATTCAACCCCATCATTTATAAATGAAAAGACTGAGGTCCAGAGGAATTAAATGATAGTTCAGGGTCAACAGCTAACCTGAGGCAAAGCAAGAACCAAATCAAGAGTTCTTGCTACACAAAGTGCAAGAGGATCTTAAAGCTCCAAATGGCCTTCTGTTCCTCAGTGCCTCTCAAGGTACCATATTTCAGCTGTACAGTTGAAACCTAAGAATTTCATGTTGTCTATTCTTTTTCGATGAGTCTAAATTCCTTTTTCCATTTCCTAGAATGGTAGACTTCTGGAAGATATCTACTATTTAATTTTATTCAAGACATTTAATAAGACTAAGCATGTTCTAGGTCTGGGGATCCAGGAATGAACAAAATAAAATCTCTGCTTCCATGTCTATTGGAAGAAATTAACACAAAATAAAAAGAAATGAAAGCACAATCCTACCATTTGTGACCTTGGGTGGATGGACCTTGAAGCCATTATGCTAAGTGAAATAAATCAGACAAAGAAAGACAAATATCGCATGACTACACTTATATGTGGAATCTATAAAAAAGAATAAAAACCAAACTCATAGAAGAAAAGATCAGATTTGTGGTTACCAGAGGCCAGGAGTGGGGAGAAGGGGAACAGTAGGAAGGTGATCAAAAGGTACAAACTTCCAGTTATCAGACAAATAAGTATTAGGGATGTAACATAGAACGTGATGACCATGTATAGCTAACGCCGCTGTATGATATACAGGAAAGTTGTTAAGAGAGTAAATCCTAAGAGTTCTCATCGTAAGGAAAAAATTTGTTTTTTCTTTCTTTTCTTTTTATTGTATCGATATAAGAAGACAGATGTTAGCTGAACTTATTGTGGTAATTATTTCAAAATATTTTTAAATTAAACCATCATGCTGTATGCCTTATACAGTGATGTCTGTCAATTTCTCAATAAAATGGGGAAAAAATAAAATATTTTTTAATTAAATTAAATTAAAACTACAATATTTTGAATAGTGATAAGAGTTAAGGAGGAAAATAAAGCAAGAAAGGATGGTACAGGAATATGTGGGAAGAAGTACAATTAATGAGCTGATGTATTTTAATTCATTGTCATTTGATAATGAGAGATAGAGGACTGAGGAATAGTCACTCCTAAAACCTGCCCGATCATGTCAGTGAAATATCCATCAACTGTGCTAGCTCCCTATTGAGCCTCCATTTTAATTACCCGACACCACATTTAACCAGAGGGAAAACCTGCCTGGCAATCTGGAGAGGCATGGAGGAAAATCAGATCCCAGTCAAAACTCTTTGAAACCAGAATATGGCAAGATTGTGCTCGAAACTGTTTTAAATGTTATCCGTTTTTCTTTACATTCTTTATTATTTTTTAAAATGATTTACTTTTATATTTACAATATTTTAAAAATTTTATTTGCCTTATCCTTATTCTGGAACACTGTACTCAACAGGGTTTTGATTGGGTGTATTCTCCTGCCTTCTCCGCACACTATGAATATTGTAAAAAATGAAGGCACAATATGATATTCATAGCAAGTTCCTGGACGATTATTGCTTATTCTACTTCAGAGGTTTGGAAATGAGACTTTAAGATTTCTTCACCAGTTTTAGACATCGTTCATTTTGATTATTGTGTGTCAAGCATGAGAGTATATATTTTCAATGTCATGTTCATTGCCAAAATAAAATCTCTGCATTCCCAATGATATGACTCAGTGTCACTGTGCACAATACTGACTTCTCTGTGTAGCAGAGAAAACAGGTCAGAATGAGAATATTTTGGTCTAATGTAGGAAGGGAGATTTGGGGTCTCCAGTGCTGTGATTGATAAGTGTTAGCAAATCTTCACAGTGAGCAAAGAGGATATAAGAAATGTTTTGGTTGCTTTGTTTTCTCATTTTTAATCTTTCCAATAGTACAGAAACTGAGAAAGACATCTGATAAGGCTGCGAGACGTTTGTCTAAGACAATGTTCTCCACCTAATGAGAGTTGATGAGCACTTACTTTCAATGGCCTTGATTTTATTTTCCCATGGGACACAAGCAGCTTTGAAGTTCTCAAAATCACGGAGAAACTTTGCCCATTTCTGAAAAGGAAGCCAAGCACAACAGTAAAACCCAACCTTGTTTGTCAAGATGTTTCTCCCTCACCCCCATCCCAAATATCTCAAGACAATGAGCTTGGAAAGATCTCTCTGGCACTACATACTGCTTTTTGGAAAAAAAGAAAACGTAGGTTTCACTTGCCTCCTTGTTCCCCATCCACCCATAGGCCAATTTAATTAAAAAATGTTTATTGACTCTTTGCTTCATAGTAATAATAATGACCACCAAGAAAGATCTGTTTATTCTGCTGGATGACAAAAGAGCAGACACGGGGTTAGCACTTAATAAGGTGATCAGCAAATGGTATGTGTTTAATTAAATATTCATTTCATGAAGGAATTAATGAAATATGAATAAGACATAGTTCTTGCCTTGAAGGGCTTCTGGGTCTACTAGAGAGGACTGTACATAAACAGGTAATTTCAATACAGGATGGTAAGTGCAATGACATGGGACACTTTTTATTCTAGTAAAGGGAGAACAGTCAGCTAAATGAAAGGCCCAGTGTCATAGGAAAGGGAAGAAGAAAAAGTATCATAAATTAGTTTTTAAAAAGATCTTCCTTCCATATTACCCCATGGTGTTGGGCCATTCATAGTTAAGAGGACAACTAGGAAGAAAGGGAATGAGGCAGATAACTTTGCATATGTGCACATTTTCCTGGGGTAATGTGTGTACTGGATAGACACATGGAGCCTAAATAATAGTATGAGACAAGTCTGAAGTTCAAAAGATTACCCAAACTAGAAATGATCTAAATGTCCATCCACAACAGAATGGATAAATAAATTGTGATATCTTCATACAGTGGAACACAACACACCAATAAAAATGGACTATACCTCCCACAACATGGGTGTATCTCATGAACGTAACATTGCATCAAGAAGTCAGAAAGAAAAGCATAAACACTATACAATTACATTTATTTAAATTGGGAGGGTTTAGTCAAGATAGGCAGCGTAGGTGGACTCTGAACTCACCTCCTCTCATGGACACAACCAATTTCCAACTACTCTTGGAAGAATTAACCCTGAGAGAGAACTGAAAACTAGATGAAAAGAACCCCTGCAACAAGAGACAGTCCTGACTGAGGTGGAAGAGGCAGAAATTCCTTTCTGGAGAGGAAAAATGCCACCTTCATGAGCCATGGCACTTCATGGCCAGCAGGGAGCAATCCTAAGGTACGCAGCCTTCCCTGGAAGAGTAGGGGAATCAGAGAGGAGAGCATTACCACTATAGGCAGCCTTTGGACTCTGCACAACTGAGATAAATGTCATAATATCTGGCTTTTGCTGGCCATTAACTACAATGGGGAATATCCTGAGAAAAGCTATTGGACATAAGGGAAAAAAAGGCCACTCTTAAAGGGACTATGCATAAATTTACCCATTTTGGAAAGCAACCTAAAATCACCAGAATAAAAGGTGCACAGTCCTTTGGTGAAAAGAGACTCACCTGATAGGCTCTGGGTACATCTCAGTGAGAGTTAAGACCTCTCCATGGACTGAGACATTGGTGGCAGCCATTATTGTGACCATACCAGCATGCTGACACAGACACTGGCAGATGCCATTGGAGTTCTTCCCCTGGCCTATTAGCCCAGTGGTCTGTCACACTCACTAGAGCATTGATTTAATCCAGCTCACCAAAGCAGGCAGCCTGACGTAGGGACTGGCCCCACCCAACAGCAAGCCCTTGGGCAACTTGTGGGCCTGTATAGGCAGGGTGCCTGGAACCTCTGCAGCCAGGATGGTAGGTCCACCTTTGTATGGCAGGGCATGTTCATGGAGAGGGTAGAGTTGTGAGATATTGGTAGAGTATGTGGGGCCTCTGCAGTGGGGTGACTGGGTCCACTTTAGTGGGTTGGGGTGCAAGCATGGGGTAGGACTGTGTTGATGGGGTATGTAGCCCTGTACGTGGTGGGACTTGTCAGCTACAGACTTGCGCTTCTCAAACAGCCACATAGGGGATCAGCCCCATCTTCCAAAGCCTGAAACAATTGGGTGCTCTCATGCCTGGGGCCAGCCCCACTCAGCTGCAATCCTGAAAGAGCTGACAGCAATCTTGCAGGCTGGAGGCCTACAGCAATTGTAAGCCCCTGAGCCTAGCAGCCAGCCACACTGGGGGCCTACTCACTTACCAGAAAAACTGCAAGAGGAACATGCTATTAGACCATATAGCCAACCATGCTAGGGCTCCCCATGCCCAAGAAAGTGACTGAAGGGTCCATAGCAGCCACACACAGCTGAGCATTACAACCAGCCAGCCAGGGTGACAGCCTAGCCTCCCTGGGCAGCTTCAGCAAGAGCAACCCTGCCACAAAGAAGGACACACATAGCCCACACAGGGAACACTCCTGGGACATTTGGAACTTGTGACTAAAGGGAAGCACACTGTTGAGCCTCATAAGGCATCTCTTACATAAGGCCACCTCTCCAAGATCAGGAGACATAGCTGACCTATCTAATACATAGACAGAAGCAGAGAAAATGGGGCAAAATGAAAAGACAAAGGAATACATTCCAAGTAAGGTAAAAAGACAAAACCCCACAAAAAGAACTAAGTGAAACAGAAATAAACAATCTACCTGGCAAAGAGTTCAAACAGAAAGTCATAAGGATGCTCACTGATCTTTGGAGAAGAATTGATGAACTCAGTGAGAACTTCAACAAAGAATTTGAAAATATAAAAAATAGCCAATCAAAAATGAAGAATACAATACTGGAAATGAAAAATTCACTGGAGGGACTCGATAGCAGAGTAGATGATACAGAGGAATGCTTCAGAGAACTGGACAAAAGACTAGAGGAAATCACCCAAGCTGATCAGAGAAAAGCAAAACCAATTAAAAAGAATGAGGACAGTCAAAGGGACATCTGGGACAATGTCAAGCACACTAACATCTGTACTATAGGTATCCCGGAAGGAGAAAAGAGAGACAAAGGGGCAGATAATATATTTGAAGAAATAATAGCTGAAAACTTTCCTAACCTAAGGAAGGAAACAGACATTGAGGTACAGGAAGCACAGAGAGCACCAAACAAGATAAACCCCAAGAGGTCCACACCAAGACACATTATAATTAAAATGTCAAAAGTTGAAGATAGAGAATCCTAAAACCAACAAGAGAAAGGCAAGAAGTGACATACAACAGAAAGCCCATAAGGCTATCAGCAAACTTCTCAGCAGAAACCTTACAGGCTAGAAGGGAGAGGAACATTATATTTAAACTGCTGAAAAGAAAAAACCTACAGCCAAGAATACTCTACCCTTCCAAGTTATCATTCAGAATGGAAGGAGAGAGAAAGAATTTCCCGGACAAGCAAAAATTAAAGGAGTTTATCACCAAGAAACCAGCCATTTATTTAAATTGTAAAAAGAGGCAAAACTAATCATATATATATATATATATATATCTCACAGATATGTCTATCTAAATATATTTCATATTTAAGCTATATAAACTTTATTCACAAGCCTTCATCTTCATGGGAACACATTTAGCTTACAGGTAGCATGACATTTGTAAAGAGGGGAAATAGCAACTGCATACATACTTTGCTGTGCAAATTAAACATGATAACTTTATAAAAGGATTCAATTCAGTGCTTGACATACAGTAAATACTAAATAAATGTTAGTTCTTTTCTACCTTTTCCAAAAACTTGTGTTTCTATTGGTATATCATCTGTTTTTTTCTACCCAATTTATTTTTCTATCCAGTTGATATTGCTGGTAGAGAAGAGTTAATATGGCCCTGTAACCTGTAGACATGTTGAGAAAGAAACCTTCACCCGCAATCCATTAACCACCAGGAAATGAAAATGAAGGGGACACAATCTTACATTTGGAACTGAAAAAAAAATCACATGTCAGTCTTTTGCCATAAATCAATGTTTCTCAACTTATTTTTCATTTTAACTCCTCTAAGGAGCATTTTTTTCTGAATTGCACCGTGCCCCAAATTTTAATACCACAGATATACTGTGTATGTCCTGTATGTGCATCTGTGCTTTATACATGTAAAGTATAAGATTTTTTTCACTCTCTCATAATGGAGCCAATTTTCTCCCCCCGGGGGCAATATGGCTTCCATTGAGAATATACTGCATCAACCAAACTGAATTATGAAACACTTACCTTGGCCATCATCATCTTAAATGCAAACCACCGTTTTCCTTTGCCTTTCCCAAGAGCCCCTTCATTTTCACTCACAAATTTTTTTGCTTCCCTGAGAAAATAAAACAAAATAAGGGGTAGGTGGGGATGGGTTGAGAGTAACAGAACATAGAGGTAGTGAACATTTAATTTTATTAGATCTGCTGTTGTATTTCTTCTAGACCCTTAACAAGTGAATCTAAGCTGAATCTCATAGCCTATGGATTTGTGAAGGATGTTTAAGTTTTTAAATTCTGGCCAGGAAGCACAAGACATATATTTTAGTCTCATTTAGTCATCAGCTGGTGTCACTGTAAAGCAAGGAATTTATGCTAAGTGTCAAATAGAGAACCCTAGTTCTTCTCATTTCTACCACATGTAAAACTAAATCTGAAGTTTACTTCAGATTCTGGCAATCAGAATGTTTATTTTAAAATATTTTCTTTCCTTCCTTTTTAAAGATTACTTTTTTTAAATAGGGCAGAGAGTTTAGGATAAACTGACATAGAACACACTTAGTGACCTGTTATATAGTCTCATAAAAGCAATTATAACTTAAAACAGAAAAATCGTACTGTGTAAAGCAAATAGGATTGAGGAAAGAGAGAAAAGGGAAGGAATATTTTTGGGCCTTGCATTCAGAAAGGGCTTCAAATTTAAACTTTAACTTTATTCCCAAACATTTATATATTTACCGTAGTCACATTAGTGTCTTTGTGTGTGAAAAAGCATTAATTCATCAAAATGGATAATGTGAACGCGTTAAATATACTACAATTTTGTAACCTTGTTTGGTCATTTTTGCTATTACTGTTTGTTTGATGTCTGAAAAGAATTTAGAAAATAGAGGTGGGCCAGGCTTCTCTTGATCTTTCGGGGCCATAAAGGGCAGAACCCAAGAGAACCCAAGAGAGAACTCAAACCTGGGCTGCGGTTCTGCAGGTGCAGCGCTGTCATCACCTGGATGGCCCCTGGGATGTGGAGTTTACAGACAAGACCTATCAACACTTAACTATAAAGAAACTTATTAATACGCAAAGTAAATCTTTAAATAATGGAAAGCTGGTGAAGAAATTTTTTGTAAGGTGTTCCTAAACTCATGATTTTACAATACTCAGTGATCAGAACACAACACACACTTGTTGACTAAGCTGATTGCTAGAGATGGTGGCTCATTATTCACCTGTGCATGCTCACCCACCTAGATTCTGCCATAAAAATACAAGCACGTTGGAGAAGATTCTCTTCAGTCATCAAATAGATGCCCAAATCAGCTCCTTGATGGCAGGGACAATATCTTGTCCTTTTGTATCTCCCACAGCATTGACCACTACTTTGACCATAGGAGGTGCTTAAAAAACCTAAACCTTCTGGAAATAGAGCTGATTGGTCTAACTCGGCACACATATAGACAGGGGAGTAATTAACAATGTATTTTCTCCATCAATTAATGCTCAAAATCAAAGTCACTCCTAGACTTTGGGATTGCACCCTTCTTCATCGGTCTTCTGAGAAGCTTAACAGGGCGACTCCTGGAAATGAAGAACGGTGACTAGACTAGCCTTGTCAAATGCCCTGACAGCCGGTATGACCTCTGGGCTGTGAAGATTAATTAAAAAATGGTTTCTAAAACATTCTACACATTTAAAACTGTTCAATAAGGACATATCAAAAAGTATAAACTGAGTTCGCATGGCTGGGTTTTAGATCCATGCAATTAAGAAAACAGATCACATTTAAGCATTAACGATGTGTTATGGAGATGGTAAGACAAGGATGAGTGTGGTACCTAGCAGACATTTATAAATTGTTGAACTGATCAAACTGAAAATGAGGTAACTCGAGTTCTAACCCAGCCTCTGAGACTTTGCCCACATTTTTAATGCTCTCTGTACACATGTTCAGGAGTGTCCTGCTTCTCAGAGGAAAACACACTTGCCCAGGACTCACACACACCTGAGCAAGTTCTGGCACAGTTTCTTTCAGTTACTATGTGGCCTTTAACAGGTCAGGATTTCCCCACAAACAAACAAATGGGAGGACAATTGCTTCCCTGTCTGCTTGGGTGGTGGTGAGAATAAAGCGAGATCATAAATGTGAAAGTGTTGAAGGAATTATTATACAGTCGATTCTCCTGTAACACATGTTTAGAAACTGAAAATTTGTTCTAACCTGATTGATAGATTATGGAACAATTTAAGCATAACACAAATTTTGTGTTTGCTTATGTGTGATCTTATGTACAAGAAATGCTTGATGAATGCAGAAAACTGCATCCGGCTAAACCTAGAAGAGTAGGAATACACAAAATACACAACCTCATCCACCAGCTACCTCACCACACCATGCATGTTAGAAAAACCACATCCATTCACTGCTCGTGTTCCACTCTTCACAATATAACACAAATTGCCAAACTTTCGAAGGGCATTTCCACAAGCAAACTTCAGGTCCTTTTCAAGGTAAATTGCAATATTTAGTGTAGTATTTATGTATTTCTTAACCATTTAACACATGTAAAATGTTGCTGCCACTTGATTAAATGTCTGTATTTTCTTAATGTACCACTGATGACATTTCTGAGTATTGTATCCTATCCCTATTTTTATATGAACCCTCAGGTTTTCATTTCTCAGTTTTACATAGCGTAGTGATTTTTTTAGGAACTGATACATTGTGTTATAGCAGAATTGACTCTAATTCAATTATTTGGCATCAAGAAACTTGAAATTCATAAAACCAAGTGCACATAGAAATTATCACTTCATTCTCTGTTATAATAAACATAAAAACGAAGAAGCAAAAATTCTTAGTAGTAAAACTAAAATTTGTTTTTCTAATGTAATAAAATATCTACTTTATGGGCATATCCTCTACTCTAGATATTTAGAGGATAATTTAAAAGACAATCAGTTTGGCCTATTAGAGTTATATCACTTTCTGGATGAATGGCCAATTAGAAAACATGTCTGCTCTAAGTCAAAAGTGTAAAGAAATAGCTGTTCTACTCCATATTTCTAACAACGTTTTTAATTTTGTGAGTTGATGATTATGTTACAGGAACATTAAACTAGCAAGATTTAGGAGAGAGGGAGGGAAGTCAGAGTTATAATCAAATTAAAATCACCACAAAATTAATTATAAATTCATTTAACAATATAGAAACCTATTTACGTGGCATTCATATGGTTTTTGTCAGTTATTACAAATATAATTTTCCTTTGAACAATCTAAACAAGTTTTTATTGTCTCTTCAGTTGCCAAGTTTTCCCTGATGCTGGGCATAATTTCATATTTCTCTCTCAATTACTGCCCCACCCCACCGTCAACATATGTACCCAGACTTTGGTTTTTCAGACAAAAGTCTGGACTTCACTCTACTCCACATAATCTCAGGTATGAATTTCTTCTCATCCCTAATTCCCTACCCCGTCTTCTGTTCTCCAAGTAATCTCCCCAAGTTTCATATTAAAGGGTACCCTGAACAGCTATTCTGGCTCATTCTGCAGCCCACTGCTCACCCTGGCCAAAATAACTGCTAAACTCAACTCATCAGAAATCTGGGGATAACTTTAAAACAAAGTCACAGGGGAGCAGAGAATAATTCTTTAGCAAGAACAGATCCTTGATGCCCCTAATCTGATGATCTTGGGGTGTAAAGATGTACCCCTGCAGCTTGCAGGCCTGGAAGAAGGGGCAATAGGCTGGAGGAGGTCAGGCCTTAACACTGTTTTCAGGGTTGACCTTCTCAATGAGCTAGCATGATTTCAGGATGGAAGAAAAGTAGTATCATCCAATCCTATCCTCCCTGGTAATAGATTTCTTAATCAGAAGTCAATGTCTTTCACCGTGCTACTGGAGACAAGATACGAAAAGAAAGTATCTGACATGGAGATAAATACTAACTGATACTTATGACACTAAGGTGCCCAGGACAGATATCAGAATGCATGAAAATAAAGAGCAGAGTCTTTGAAAACTAAAAAGCAACAAAATGTCTTCATATTTTTTCCTATGGTTAATCCATTTTGCTACCCGTTTGTATTTATCTGGATAATTTAAAGGGATTTTCCTACATAGCTAAAATGAAATAGGCTTTTGTGGATAAACTTTAAATATCTATTGGCCTCAAACCATCCAAATGTCTGACTGAAAAATGTGTGTCATCCCCTTGAATTGCATTCAACAAAAGCCTCCTGCCAAGACTGTAATCCGGTCTGCAGGTCTCAGAGCTCAAGCAAGCCCTGGTACACTGTGCACAGCTCTCTGTGCTGTAACCCCAGACCCAGGGATAAATAATTGAGTGAGGTCTATTTAATGACAGTAATACCTGGCCTCATCATTCATTTATCAACCCCTTGTGTTGGTAATTAGAATAATAAGGTTTCATGGGCTATCAAGAATGCTTTCACAGTTAGTTGAAGGAGCACACTTTGGCCTAACTTACAAAATAGATAATTTACCCAGAACACATGATACAACCCCGATGACACAGGGGAGTTAGGACACGCTATGCTGCCTTTGACACATTAGCATTCCAGGAAACTTGTTCCCTATTTGGGTTAGGTTGACTTTTCTTTCCTCTTGTTTTCAGTTTGATAATATGATTGAGCAACCAATTTATTGCTTAAGTAAATGAAAGACATTTCAAAACCAGTCTTTAAGGCAGCTGTAATCAAAACTTGTACTCATGACAACGTCCCAGTAAAGGGGTGAGAAGAGTAAGAAGTCTTTTCCTAAAAAACACTGTCATTTAAAAACATTTGACCATTTAAACCAACTAAAAGTCAGAACTCTGACTTTTCCTAAAATATCATTGAGTAATTGAAAGAAAGTTGCAGAGGTAAAAAGATATTCTAATGTGCAGAGATTGAAAATAAGGAATATAGGCCCCCAAGCTAATATAACTTTATAATTAGCCTGGTAGAATTATTTAAAATGATCCTAATACTGGAAGTGACTATCCAAAACATGTTTTTATAAAGAGGATGCTGGTGGCAGTAGTTGTAATGGTTAAGATGCTCAGCAGCTTCATCTATAAAATAGAAATAATAATAGCTATTCCACAGGGTTTTAGTGTGCTTAATAGGAAATAATGTAGTAATGTGTTTAGTAATTATGTATGCAATGTGTCCACGGCAAATATTAAGAGCTCTATAAATAGTAACTAGTACTAATGGCAGAGCACTATTGGGCTGCCTTCAAGTTTTATGCTGAGTCTCCAACTCACAAAGTTGAGAAAGGACTGGATATTTCCAGACAAATTCCCACAGAAAGTCAGTCTCCTTCCCCTCAGAATATCACTCTAATGAGATGTAGGAAGAGTGGGAATCGTTCTCGTTACTAAATGTGCAGGAGAGGATTCAGCCCCACTATTGAGACCTGATGAGTGGGCGCAGGTGTCGGGCTTCAGAAGCCCTGGTTGTGAGGCAGCCTGGAAGAAGGCAGCTGTGGATTCTCATAGTCCTGCTCCAGCCATGCAGTGCTGCTGCAGAGAGCTCAGGACATGTGGCAGCTGGGGAGTCTGTGATAAGAGGCAAAAAGGAATCTCCCTTGAATAGGACTTCATTCTATTCAGATCTGTGTTGTGTATCTTACAAATAAGACACACATTTGAATCCTGTTCCTAACTGTGTACTCTTGGAGAGATCGTTGATCCCAAACTTTCTCGCCTGTAAAATACGATCAGCAACAGTCACGGCAGCAACAGCTAACATATACCGAGCGCTTACCCTATGCCAGGCACTATTTATATCCATCATCTCATTTAATCTCCACGAAATCCTGCAAGGTGGGAACAGCTATTATCCCCACCTTACAGATGAGAAAATTGAGGATAAGATCAGTAAAATAAGTGCGCAAGTTTACCCTAAGAGTACGTGGTGCAGCTCGGCTTGGATTTGAGCTCGTGTCCCCAGTTTCCCCGGAATAACACCGTGATTTACCTCATGGGGTTGCTATAAGGACATATAAAAGTTGAGATAACATAGGCAAAGCAGTGCTTAGTATTTCATGGGTAAATTGCACTGTTGATTGTTACTCAAAGGTCTTTATTATTTTTCTGGGGAAATGTTGATGATGTGTCAGATAAAGCTTCAGAATAAAGAACAATTTGTACACTCTCCTTATAACCATATAAAAATAGTGTGTGTCAATGACCAAAGACTAAGCAATTATGCACATGATTAGTTCCTCTATTTTCCAAACTTATAATACTGCCATACAGTTTTGTTTACAGTAATAAAAATTGAGACTTTTGCTTATATATTTCAAGACATTGTGCCATATAAAGAGGGGGGAGAAAGTAGAAAGTGGCCTTAGACTTTTCTGTAAAGAATTTACAATCCCATTAGGAAGCCAAGGTATAGATAAATATTTAGGGTATCATCTAATTACTATTAAATAGGTAGTTGTAAAGTGCTGTAAGATTCAGATGAGAGAGTGTTAGAAGGAACCCTAAACAGAGGGAGGGTTCAGCTACAAGGACAAGGGGGCAGGAAGGACATTTCAGCACAGAGAAATGGTGTGAACAAAAGTGAAGAAATAAAAATGTACCCAGGGTCTTCAAATGGGTGATGAAGAGATGAAGAGAACAGTCTAAATGCTTTAGAGGAGGAGTTGGCATGCTCTAACGCCAGGCTCAGCGGTGTAGAATTCATTTTGATGTCAGTCAGAACCTGCGAGGGTTTTTGAGCAGGAGACTGGTAAGTGCAGTACAGTATGCAGTACTATATGAGAAATGTGGCAACGATGATATGCAAGATGGATTACAGGAAAACGAAATGAGAGGCTGGAGGCAACTTGATTTCTAATGCCTTTATATAGTTTGTTTCCTCTTTCTAGAATGGCCTTTCCCTCCTTCTCTGCCTGTTTTCTTCCTTTTCTTCATTTTCAGTTCAAGAGTCAAGCCAACACAACAGCTCCTCCTTAATGCCTTTCCTGATCCTTTCTTTCCAACTGTCCTCCCACCCAGGGTCAGCATGATTTAACCTCTGACTTCTATGAAGTAATTACCCTGTGGTCCATTTTCACCATTGCACTGGCATTGCCTGAAGGCAAGGTCTATGTCTTTTCTTCTAGTTTTCCAGTATTTAGTCTAGCACCTGGCACAGAAGTGAGTTTCAACAAATGCTAACTGAATGAATGAACATCTTCATGGACACTGGATGATAGTCAGGCCAGTGGTTCCTAAAGTGCCTCCACCTGAGAATCACCTGTGGGATCCTTTCAAAATTCCAAAGCCCAGGGCTCCCCAATCCCAGATCCCTTAAATCACAATCTCTAGAGGTGGGACAGAGGCATTAGCATTTTTGAAGCCCCTTAAATGATTCCAATACGCAACAAGTTGGGGGCCAGATTTGGAACCAAACCACATTTCATTTGCTGGGACTACTAAATTTAAGTCTTTACATTGGTTAAGCAGTTGTTGGAGGTTTGGGCTAAAAAGATGCCATATAAAATAATTTTGGTGTCCCCTTGGACTGGCCGTCCTGGATATATTTTGAAACTTGATAAATTGCTTTTGATGAATAACTTTTCTTTTCCTGTCCCTGCCTCACTCTTTATCTTACACCCCAAAGGGTAACCGACTAAATGACCATCTGAAAACAAACAACAAACACAGAGCTAGCTAAAAAGCTACTTATGCCTTCATATAACTTAGTAGCCTATATGTCTGGCTCCTTTTGGTGTGCTTCCTTTTAGATAGCACCACTTCACAGATTAAAAAAATAGACAGAGAGAGAGGTTACCAAGACCTCTAAAATTTTTATCAGCAGTAAATGTTAGAGTGATCTGCACACAAAGAGTTCTTGGGCTGTTTTTTCACTGGCTCCGATGAGATTCACGGAGATGTGGCAAAGCCAGCTGCTCGTGTTGGTGACTGACAAAAGCAAAGCTTGGGTAGGGCAAATGTGTATTAAGTTTAACGCTACTACCCATAAAAATTCTTCAGACCTAGGATGACTTCTTTGCTCCCTGGGGTTATGAAACAATACTAATTTTCATGGCTAGTTTAAACGTCAAATAAAGACTCAAACACATTTTAGTTATACCCTAAAAGTCAGTCAGAGTAATTTTAGATGAATCAAGGAAGAAACGACATAGCTGGGCTTTAGTGGTTTAACAGTAATAATAATTATAATAAGAATAAGAAGTATACTAGATCCTCTTTCTACTCATTGATTAAGTCTTTTCCTAATTCTGCTGTGTACCTGGTTAATTTAAGATTCAATTTATGGATCGAAGAAAATCCTTAGTATTATAATAGCAGAGGAGAGACCATACAGCTTTCCCCAGGAGCTAAAAGCTTATGCTGAATTTTAGATATCGGTCACAGCATAAATTGGTTTTCCTCCATAGAAGGACATCAAAAAATGCTAAGATTGTAACATTATCAGCAGAGACAATGTACGACTAAGTTTCTGTAAAGAATTCTTTCTCAGTGCCGAGTGGTCTATAATAGTAACTTTATAAATGTCTCTGTGGATCGTCTTATCAAGCTCTAGATCAAGGATTTTTTGTTTTATTTTATTTTTTTGGTCTTTTGTTTTAATAGATCAGTTGAGCATGCAATTAGCAACACTCATACCTAAGGTAGGTGTGGTATTATGTGGACTGCAGACTTCCAGGCCATGTCCCTAAGACATCTAGGTATATCCCAGTTTACTACTATTGCTTTGGTTTTTGAGCAGAAATGAGGTTTGGGGAGAATGTGTTCTTTTTTTTTTTTTAATGACAGCATGCTCTCCTCCTCCTCCTTTTTTTTTTTTTAAGGAAGATTGGCCCTGAGACAACATCTGTTGCCAATCTTTCTCTTTTTTTTTTCCCCTCCCCAAAGCCCCAGTAGATAGTTGTATATCCTAGTTGTAGGTCTTTCTATTTCTTCTATGTGGGATGCTGCCACAGCATGGCTTGATGAATGGTGTGTAGGTCCATGTTCAGGATTCAAACCAGTGAACCCGGGGCCACTGAAGCAGAGCAGGCAAACTTAACTATTCAGCCATGGGGCCGGCCCCAGGAGAATGTGTTCTTAAAGCCACAAATGAATCCTGAAGAACAGGATCGCAAGAGTAATAAGAAAAGCTAAGTAGAAAACTTTACCTTAACTACTTTCATCACTAAAGATTTTCAAAATGGAGATGTTTCTTCTCCCCCTCTTTACTGTGGGAAAATTATTATCAGAAGTTGGTAGAAATAGCACAGAAAATATGGATCGCTATGTATAGCTGCAAAAGGGACCCATCTGAAAGTCTGGTCGATAAGCAAATTTACTTTATTTCTGTCCTTCTTTCATTCTCCTTTTTTTTTTTTTTTTTTTTGGTGAGGAAGATTTGCCCTGAGCTAACACTGTCGACAATCTTCCTCTTTTTTTTTTCTTTTTTTTTTGCTTGAGGGAGATTAGCCCTGAGCTAACACCTGTGCCAATCTTTCTCTGTCTTCTATAAGGAATGCCTCCACAGCACGGCTGACGAGAGGAGTATGTCCACACCTGGGATCCAAACTGACAAATCCAGACCACTGAAGCAGAGTTCACAGAACTTTTAACCACTCAGCCACAGAGCCAGCCCCTCATTTCTCCTTTACTTGGCCATTTTTTCTAAGTGGTTATTGAGTGTGTTTTATGTTCTTAGGAATTTGCTAAATGCTTTGGAAGAAATAAAAGGAAGATGTAGATTCATTTCTGAAGCTTAAACTCTGTTAAGAAAAATGAGATATAGACCCACAACATTGTTACATAGCAGTGCTAGGCAGCCTAGAAGTGAAAAAGGAGAGAGTGTTGGCTTGCGAGCTTGTTGAAGACAAATTAAAGTGGACATTAAAGGGCTGATAGAATTTGAGTAGGCAGAGAAAGGCATTCTAGGCATCAGTTGGCAGGAATTTCCCTAACAAAGGAGATATTTCCATCATGAATCTCATATTCTTAGATATACAAACATCCAGCTCTTCACAAAGCCATTTACAGGAGGCGGTAGACAGACTGTGCTAATTTTGCTTGGTTCATGTGCATTCTAATCAAGCACACTTAACCAATTCAGAATATTGTGAAACAGAAGGACTCACAGGGTGCTGCCTCAGAGTGAGAGGAGCCACTCTGCTTTGAAAGTTTGGGTAAAATGTTTCTGCACAGTACCTGTGTTTTCATATTTATACCCTCGTAAACATTTCTAAGTATTACCAAATATTTTTTTTTAATGTGTGGTGGTATCTAAGAGTGCTAAAAAGCCTTAGCTTTCTGTTGGAACACTGTGTTTTGCCTTTTGACCCATGACTTGGGCAAGAAATTTTAAATGATGGCAGTTGAGTGAGCTCTGCACTGAATCAAGACAACCTAGTAAATCTGATTGCTCGCCGCATGACAAACAAATCTGGAGATCTGCCCAACTTGGGTGACGCATCCACACAGCACGCTACGCTCCTGTGTGGACTAGTCCTTCTGCCAAGTGGACTTGCAGTCTTAATATTTCACAGTTGCCTCCCGTAGCCTCCCTTCTAAACTTTCCTAATCCCTGTGGTCAAGCACTAGTCAAGAAATACTAGAATAGTGTGCACATAAAATAGAACAATTCATCCAAAGGGTCGTGTGTCTTTATATAAATATCTAAGTGTGTATGTGTGTGTATAATAGTACATATATATACACACGTATACATATATGCATATATATGTAAAATGATGCACATATACTGCGAAAGCATAATTAACACAACTATTTAGAACAAATGATTTATATCATTTAAAAATGTTTTTATTTTTAGGATTTCTTATTTGCAGAAGAGAATCTTAGACACACTATATTGGATATATAAAATTATTCTCCTTTCTTCCTCTCATCTAATTTGTTATGATATTCTAATACAATGTTCTCTAAACATTTACTTTTAGTATATGCTTTTTAATAAGGCTTAACCATTTTTATCCTATAATAACAAGTTTATTTAAGCCCTCCAAAGTGGTATTCCACTTGTCATTCCTTGGTCATATATATAAAGACGTCCTTCAAAGAGAACTATTTAGTGGTTACCAGGAGGAAGAGGGGTGGGGGGTAGGCACAAGGGGTGAAGGGGCGCACCTATACGGTGACTCACAAATGATAATGTACAACTGAAATTTCACAATCTTGTAAATTATCATAACCTCAATAAAAAATAATAAATAAATTTTTTTTTAAAAAGACGTCCTTAAAAAGCCCGTGGCTATTCTCTTATTATAAACCTGATAAAGTAAAGAATTATCTACACAATTAGTACCTTATCTAGTACCTGGATGGCACATCCCCGAAACAACAAGGCCACCTTTCTCAAATTAATCTTATTTTATACCTATCAAGTACACATTTTCTTTCCTTTTACTGTTAATGTGTTATGCCAAATATATTTGAAAGCATTTCTGGATAATTTTTAAGTGATAATGAATGAATTTCTCTTTTTAACCACCTTTCAAAAATAATATATTTATGGATAGCCTAATAAGTTGTGAAAATTAGCTGTCACTGATAGCTGAAATTTTAAAGAGCGCAAGTTAGGTAAATTGCTATTTATCAAAAATTGTTGGAGGGTAGGACGCTCCGAGAAGCTGAGAAAACTGATTCAGGGTGTCTTACCATATATAACAGACTGCTGACACTCTGGAAATAGGGCACAATGAGATACAATTAAGAAGAAGATAATAGTAACCACACTTTATCCATCTAGAAGAAAACTTTAGAACTTTCTTATGTTTAATGTTTATTTTTATTATAATTATATATACTGCATAAACAACTATATATCTATATAATATATACAGTACTATATATATGCTATATATATTTTTAATTCCAATTATAGCGTACTGTAAAAAAATCCCCATTTATTTGAACTTTGGAGTTATTTGAATTCTGGTAAGTAGATGTTTGTGGAAGGTAGCAAATAAGATTGATTGCCAAGAATCTTGGAAAGCATCCTTGAATATTAGCATTTTTTAGTTCCATTTTCCCAATGACTAATATCTTTCCACTAACAATCTGGGCAGAGTCTCAGGCTGATTTAACGAGGCTGTGTGCTTGAGAT
This sequence comes from Equus quagga, assembly GCF_021613505.1. Classification (NCBI taxonomy): domain Eukaryota; kingdom Metazoa; phylum Chordata; class Mammalia; order Perissodactyla; family Equidae; genus Equus; species Equus quagga. Next base: position 99,320,991 of record NC_060272.1, read on the forward strand.
TTTGCTGTAGGTACATGAGCCGTAAATGCCTTCACAACTCACCAAAAGATGTGGGAGCAGTAGCCAGGTGGGCCCCTTGAGAAGCCTGCCAAACCAAGGTGAAAAATACAACATCCCCAGGTAATGAGGATGGTGCAATGGTAAAATGGTGCAGTGTGGATAAGAAAGGTTAAATGAATCATAAAACAAATAAAGGAGGAGAATTCTTGGTAGACAAAAGTATTTACCCAAAATGTTTCTGAGCTGACTTCCTTAACAATTGAAAAAGTTTCTGAAACATGTAAGTCCCGAGAAAAAACAACAAGTTTCTCATTTGGTCCCTTTCAGTATCCTTTCAGGGAGAATTGCGAAATATTATTAGAGAAGCATTGTTAAAATTAATCACAATAATTTTCTAAGCTCTCACAACAATACAGTAAATATTAACAGGGTAAATCTCAAGAAAGAAAGAATTGTCGGGGACGTTGTTCTCGTTTAATATGGAAAGAATCTTTCTAATGCAATGAAAATGGTTGCAGTTGTGGCAGAGGAAGTCTAATGTGAGTGACAAGCCAGAAGAGATTTCTGATCTCAGTCGAGAACTGATCACTCTTGAATAAAATTTTTTTCTCTTAAGATGAGTTTTAATGCGAGAGAAAAGAGTAGAATGGGAGGAAGAGAAGGAGGAAGATTGAAACTCTCTGTGCATATTAACAGATTTGAGAAGAAGTTCTAGAATATAAAATAAAAGACATTTAGCAGAATGTTAAGATAAAAAACTAGGATAAGAGCTTATTCATGCACTTTGGACTTTATCTGGAGTCCTGAAATTATAGAATACTGCTTGTCCTCAAAGGCAGTTCTAATTTAAGCATTTCAGTGTTGATTATAGATCAAAGAAAGAAAACATGTGATAGCATAACAAATAGTTCTTTCTTTAGATTCTGCTGTCAACTACTCCGGATGAAGGTCCTTCTCACATAAACTTAGTTAATCAAAGGGCGTTTCTAGATCCCCCAGTGAGGTGCTAGAGCTGACTCAGCCACTGATTGTTAAATTTTCAGGAATTTTGCGAGCTGGTTTTAAACTGTTGGCAGCTTGAAATTGATCCTAGTGGGGATATTTACACCACGGAAATTGGCAAATACTGCAAATCAAGGCTCTTCACCAGCACATTTCTTCCCTATACTCACACATTTATCCAGGCCCTTAAAAGATCCCAGTCATGTTAATGATTCTCTTGTCTTGGGTGTCTTGGGTTGTTGAGTGTCCAACAACAAAAGAAATCACCATTAACACTGTCACCCACACAGGAATCAGTAATGGCATGCTTATGAGGTACAGAGCACTATGCTAGACCCTGAGGAATAAAGAGCTGCACCACACCTTTCACATCCTGAGGAGCTCAAAATCTATTCTGAAAGAAAAGAGATTGACATACAAATTTAAAAATGCAATACAATGCAGCATAACTACAGAGCCAACAGAACAGTAGAGCCCATTTGAGTCCTGTGTCTATAGGAGTTGGCAGAAAAAGGACCACAGGAGGAGACAATAATCCACGAAGGACAGGACTCAGGCCTGGAAGAAGCATAGGATACAGAAAAGCAGAGAGGAGACCCGAGTGAAGTAAGAAAATCTAATCAGAATTCTTCAGATTAAACGCATTTCACTGAGAAACATGGTTCAATGAGAAGTAGTATGGCACAATAGAAAAAGCATGAGATTTTGGAGATGCAGAAATCTAGATTTGAATCTTCACCTTGGCAGTTATTGGCTTGAGGCTACTTTACCTCCACAGTTTTACCTTCTGTAAAATGGGGCTAACTTTCCATTTTCAAGGTTCTTATGAAGATTAAATGAGTTAATGTGTGCAGTATCTCCAGCACAGAATATGATACGTAATAGACACTCAAAAAAAATGGAGATGGTTTTGTCCATCTCCAAACTCTCATGGTCATCATCATCATCAATAACTAATGATGTGGAAAGAGAGCCGGAACTCAGATTGTGAATTCAGATTGTGGAGCTCACAAATTTTTTAAGCGAAAGCTTTTAAACTTTGTCTGTTAATTACTGAGGATGAGGAGACATTGAAGGCTTTGAACATAGAGATGACATGTTTGAAGTGGTATTTACAAAGAACTCCCTGGCTATAGCGTGCTGTCTTTGGAGTTATATAGACTTGAGTTCTATAATGTGAGTTTGCTGAATTATTTGAGACTATTTAATTCTGCTATTGGAATGGATGGAACTCATAAGAACTATTAAGCATAGATTATAAGAAAGCTCTTGGCTCATAATACTCAGGTGAAACTCATAGGCAGGGTCAATTTCATAGGCCTGTGACATGGGCCCCACACTCAAAGGGGCCCAGTGCTTAATTTCGTGCTCTACCATGGCCATTTTGAAATTCTTAATAATTGAAATTCTCAATTACTTTTTAACAAGTGTTCTTGCATTTTCATTTCACACCAAGTCCTACAAATTATGTAGCTGGTCTCACACACAGTATGTGTTAATTATAGCTAATAAACAGATTTGTAGCATGTGACACATAGGCATAATTTATAAGATGTGTTCCAATATCGGTAGTAAGTAAGTTAGTAAGCTGTAATACCTGCCAAAGAAAGACAGAAAATATGATGAACAAATAAGAATATTATGGTTAGAAAGGAATGAAAAGAACAGTTATGATCTTGTCACTTTGCGACCAACATCTGTCATTACTAAATTGATCACCCATTGGTGTCATCCAGTATGGTTCTGTTCCTCACCCCCCACCCCTCCTCCATGTGTTCTGCTCAAGAAAAGCAGCTATAATTTGTGGCATTCCAACAGGCTAATTGACAAGGTACTCCCATGGTCAGACATAATTGCCCTGTGTCATTCTGATAAAGCAAATGCGTATCCTTGCTCTAATTCATCTTCACTTCAGTGGCCCCTTTGGGACCTCCATCCTCTTAATCACAGCATCAGTAGGATGAAAGAGATAGAGCATATGAACACTGAGAAACCAAGGATTCAGAAGGTGTGATTCTGTGGCCTACTCTACCAGTCTATTGCCATTCTATCCCCAGTATGTTAATTTATTCCATCTCTTTGCCCTCACTTCTCACTGTGCTTTAAATTGACTTGATAAACCATGGGATTTGAGCATGTTAATTTGGCCAGGGACCTTTCAGTCCCATGACCTCTGGGAGAGCTTGCCTGGTGGTATACTTAGAGACCTACATCATATCAAGGCAATTTTCTACACAAGTTCAAATCACAGCTCCACCACTTAATAATTGTCTGAACATAAACAATGACTTATCCTCTCAGAGCTTTGGGTTTTTTATATGCTAAGCCAAAATAACAATATCTACCTCAAAGGATGGTTGAAAGTGACAAAGGAAATTATGATAGTAAAACAATAATAGCTAACATGTATGATTACTATGTGCCAGTCACCATTCTAAGTGCTTTAGATCCATTAACTGATTTAATCTTCTCAATAACTCTATGAAGTAGTACTGCTTTTATTCCCGTTTATAGGTGAGGGAAGTCAAGGATACAGAGGTTAAGAAACTTGCCCACGGTCACAGCATAATGCTTGATATCTACTAGGCACTTATTAAATAGTGGAGAAATTAAATGTCAATGTTACTTTTTGATCAACAAAATTTCAGATGAACTGATTGCCTACAGACTCACCATTCTTCCGATGAGAAAATCTACAAACCCAAGATATCTGTAATGTACAGGAACTGAAGGTCTATGCTTTGGTTGAGTTATTGACTAAAAAGAAGCCCAAATGGTCAAAGTGTGTGTTAGTGGGTGTGTACACATGCTTAAAAGTCCTCTTGTGTGGAATCCCTCATTCCTTCACAATGACGGATGGAGGAAAGGCGTTTGTGAACTAAAGTAGAAATCATGATGCTTGCCTAGGAAAATCTTAGTCTCCAAGGAAACTTGAGAGAAAGGGGTGGGGATGGGAGCCAAAGGGGCAGTCTTCCCAGATGGGATCCAGCACAGGAAATCAACTCTGGTCTATTCCCACTTTCCTAGAAATATATTAGTTCCCCCAACCAAAAAATAAAATAAAAAACAAACACAAACAATTGAGGGAGGATGAAGGGAGACTGAGTAAGGAGGAAAGTTGCCTTAAGGACTAGCTGGCAATTTTAAGCACCTATTTAAACATAAATGAAATCCTAAGAGTAAGTTTCTTGGCTTTACTGGGTGTTTCATCAATAAATCACCAGGCCTAGTCAGCCAGTGGACAGCTCCCGGAAACACTGGGTCAGGGTGCTACAAAGCTCAGATATTAAAGCAATCAGTATAATAGCTAAATAAACATTTTTGTTATCAAAACAAATACTTTTAAAATGGTTTCTACCCTAGAGCCATTTCCGTGAAAAAGAATATTGGAGATCTCCTGAAGATCTTCTGTAGACTCAAGAAATACTAGAACTGCTCCCTCCCCAAAATAAGTTTCCTTAAACATCCAGTTAAGTGGGATTTTTTTAAACCTTTTCTCATGTTAATAGGCACAGAAACATTTTTCTTCAAAGGAATGCTTTATGTGGAAGTACATTGTCAAGAAGAGAGAAACCACAGGTCTCCTCTGCTTGAAGCTGGCATTGCGGCCCGGCAGCCATCCCTCATGGCTCAGCCTACCCCGCCCTGGAGGGATTTCCCCAAACCACTTGAACTCTGAGGACAGCAGTTTGAAAACCATGGGCCACAGTCTGATTCCTTCCTTTTATGTATAAATAAACCGAGGCTCAGAGAGGGGAATTTAGAGGTAGAGCTTAGACTGGAGTCCAAGTCTCTTAATTTTCAATCCAAAATCTATTCTATCATAATAAAATAAAGTAGTTGCTTATTTATGTTTAGTCTTGAGGGCTTTTAATCTACCACACAGAATGTTCTCATAGAGTTAAAGGTTTTAGGTTCCTTCCAAGATGGGTAATAAGCAGACCTGTTATTTTCCACCAGGTATTTTATTTCACCTGTAGTGGCTGCTACCAGGATAGGCAGCCACCTCTTACAGATAGGAAAGATCTAGTCATCCAACTTCTGGGTTAAACCTATTAACAACTTAAAAACAGATTATGCTTAAAATCCTCACTGTTGGATATTTTTTAGTTGGGTAACTAATAAAAAACAGAAATAGACTTTCAAATCATTGGAAAATACGTCACTATTTCCCTTTTCCCAGCCTCTACATACACATAGTCTCACCCATTCCATAAATGGTCCACAGAGTAGGATGTCCCACTTAATGAGGTTTTCTAGTTCTCAATTTTAGAATTGAAGTTCTCAATTCTAACCATAAATCAATGACTTTTACAGTAAAAAACAAAAATACATATTCCTGGTCTGGAGAAGACACACATACCCCACCACCCAGAAATTCTTATTCAATAGGTTTAAGGCTACATGAATGTGTGAAACCATATTAATACACAGAAAAACATACGTTGAAAAACATCATTCCACAATAACGGTGGAAAGGACGTGGCTTCCCTTCAGCCCTAAAGAACCAATTCTGCTTCCTTGAAAATGCCGACCTCCAATTCCTGAGCCATATTTGAGAGTCCATATGGAGTTATAACCCATTTTTAGAGCTTCTTGCCCCTGTACTAATTGCTTATGTTAACCATCTTTTGACCTTAAGTCCTGAGGATACTCATGTTCCTAGTGGCAGATAGTCTTTCAAAATGTAGTAACTATCCCTGAGTCTCCCACAATATCCTCAGAGCCACAAGCTACCACTCCCAAGGCTTTACTCTTAATCATGTCTTGAAATCTTGACCCTCCCTAAAATTTGTTCCACATATTTTTCAGAGTCCAGAGCCATCTGGGAAGCCTTGAAACCCAGACACAGATCCACACCTGTGATCAAAATATCTGTTCCAGTTACGTTGAACCTGGTGTCTAGAATTCCATAGACTTAGCCTGGAGTGATGACTGGAGGTTAATTCTGGGAATAACACAACCTTAGAAACACTGTCTCAGAGTTAGATGTTCTGAAAGAAATAAAGGGCAGGAGGAAAGCTGCCTGACCCTCATGTTTTAGTAACTTTGGTAAGAGAAAACTCTACATACACATACTATGAAGTATTGACCACTTGTTCTAGTGTGACTGGAATCCATGGGGGAGAAGCTCAATACAGCATTCAGAAACCTACCAAGGGAGACAAGTTGGGCACTGTAGTACCAACAACTTCATCACAGAGGTTGAAACTGAGAGAATCAGGCTGACCAGGGCTATTGGCACCAGTTGTGCAGAGAATTGCAACGTCACAAAGCAGGAGATGTTTCTGGCCATGGAGATTAGTCGAAAGACAATGAGCATCGCTGACAGGTGAGAAGCCACAGTTGCTTCTTCTCTGGAGCTAAATTTGTGCTTCCATCCTGCGAGCTGGCTTTGGCTTTGATGTTCCGAATCACTGTTTTGGTAACGTGCCTAACTTGCTCCCCAGCTGCACAGGTAAGAAGCAGCAAACTTGAATGCCTACAAGGTCCAGCCAAGCAGCATGAACAAGCGATGTGGATTGTTTGGGAACTGCGCACACTCAAGGGTGAATGCCATACTAGTAGGGGTCAGCGACTGCTTAGCCCCAGAACTGTGCACACTGAAGAGTGAATGCCCTGTTAGTAGGGTGCAGCTATTGCTTAGCGCCAGCTGCTATTTTCATGTAGAAATCTTGGACCAGATCGTTCACTTGTCCATGAGAATCTGGACATCCAGATTTTTTTTTATGTGAAATTTCCCACTTTAAAAGTTTGACAACAACAGCAAAAATATTATTATAAAAAATACACCCCCAAATGGTTAAAATGGTAAATTTTATGTTATGTATATTTTGCTACAATAAAAAAAATAGTAAAAGAAAAAGCTTGTGGACCAGATAAAAGCCACCTATAGTCTAGATTCAGCTGCAGACTCCCCATTTTCAACATCTGCCCTTGTAATAGGGCCTGGGCTGCCCCTCCTTCCATCTCAATCTCTATCTCTCTCCACTTCTGAAAACAGCTTAATCCCTGGACTCCAGCCCAAGGCCCCAGGTCCAGGAATCTGCCATAAGAAAACCCTGAGGGTACATTTTTAAAATCCTGAGAGTGATCAGGCCCTGGATTCTGCCAAATTGTCAAGATCCCCTACTTCCCTTGTTGAAGCATCAAAATTTTATCGTCCATGCAGACTGCAAACAATGTGTCACCATCCCCCAAGGCTCCTGGGCCTACCTGTGGTTGGGTCTGCTTCCCCCTAGCCCTGTTGGGTCCCATACCCTCTGTCACAGCACAGGCAATCAGGCAACACTAGATCAATCATGAGGTGAAATAATAATTACAATTTGTGTCTCTCAGTTGTGCACTGGGTTCTGGCACCATGCTAAGTACTTCAAATGAATGATCTCACTTTATGATTCCAATAACCTTGTAAATTAGTACAATTTCATAAGGAACCTGAGATCAGAGGATGACACAATTCATTCAGATTTATCCAGCTATTAAATAGAAGATCTGAGATTCAAACTCAAGTCTGAAGCCATGCCTACTCTACCATCCTATGTGGGAGATTCAGGCAAGGGAGCGTAGGGGGTGTATTTCAAACCTCCACGCAGGTGGAAGGGAGGATATGCTCCTTGACATTCTTACTGAATTTCACACTATGCTTTGAAAGTTCACAATATTATTGCTTTCCAATTTTATAACTTTCTCTATACCCGTGGTTCCCAGGTTTGGGGATTTCATGGCCGGTAATATTTCCAAGTATATATTGGGAGCCAACATAAGATTACCAAACTTCTATTTTACCACATAAGGACATTTTTAAATCTATCATTTAGCATCATTATTACTCAACTGAATGAAGTAGACAGACACACATAAGCACGTGCGCACACACACATGGATATGCACGTGCACACGCATTAGTAGCTCCATGGAACCCGGACGTCGCTTGTCTTTGCCTTCATTCACAGCTGGTGTGCACACGCACCTACACAGGGAGTTCCCCGCTACAGCTGTGTGGTATTGCAGAAGTGTGCTGAGAAGACCACTGTTTGGAATGTGGAAAATCTTACTCCGCAAAACAGAATAACACCATTATAAATGATGGTGAGGTTCCTACCTCACAGGGTCGATTTAGAATATCTTCTGTTTTGGATATGAGGTAATGAGGCCCCAGGAAGTTAGGCAATTTCCTTGAAGGACAGACGAGCTTTTGCAGAACCAAGCCTAGTAATGAATTATCTTGATAGCTACTTCAGCTTTTTTCATCGCTATACAATAAATGCTATACTATAATTTTAACATTATCATATATATATCCTCTAATGTTTAACATTATTAGTTAAATAGGCTTTGGAAATTTACCATTATTTTCAAAAGTGGTTCTGTGGAAAAATGCAATCTGTAGAACAGTTGAGAGATGCCAACATGGCTATTATCACAGACACATTCCCTTTTCTCACACCTCGCCTCCCCCAACCCCCTTGGCGAGGAAATATAGTGTGATCCTCAGAGGTGAATCTGTTTCCATCCCCCAGGAAAGGACAATCATTTGAATTTTCGTATCAAGAGTTTGTAAATCTTTCTGCCTCTGAGTGTGTTTGCACCCCGATCAGCATCAACATTAGACTGAAATTGGGTCACTGATATGTTACTAGAGAATCGTTAGTAGCATGACCCTTAATTGGAATCCTATTTACTGTTCTGTTGGCTTACCATCCTTGCTGTGCTTTAATGAGAGCTGTGACATGACAATATCATTTGAGGCTGGGACCCCTCAGAGAAGCAGGAGTGTGCAATCCACACAAACATGTAAAATTCAAACATGTTCTCTCTTTCAGAGAGATAGTAATGAACGTATTAAACTGAGGAAACTTTCAGTTCGAGGAATAAGTAGTTAAAAGTGACCACAGAGGTTGTAAGACTCCAAACAATAAATTTGCTTATAGTTGTTTTTAATTTATAATCATTAGCCCAGCCTCTCTAGTGATATGAAATATATATGTTATATTATATATCAATATACCGTGAGCAATATGTATAATAATATGAGTATTATATATATTCTATTAGTGTTATCTACAAAACTCAGAGGATTTAGGAGATCAGTATCAGGTAACATATTTCTAATTACAGAAATTAGCATCATACTTGAGAACTTCAATTTTCTTCTCCATTTTCCAAGGCTTGCATTTGACGGTAGTAATCATTTGTCTTTTCTCATCCAACTCTGCCTTCAATCTTTCCAATTCCTCTTCATCAATTTCTTCTTCTTCTTCCCTTTAAAAGAAAAAGAAGAAGACCTTAATAAAGTTACATTTTGCTTGACTCCCAAACTTAAAGAAGAATGCAATCAGAAACTCAGTCCATGTAAGTGGACTTGGCTATACATAGTGGATGCTGAGATCCACAAGCATTAGAGCTTGTATCTGAACACTGATGAGGGATTTCTGGAATTATTGTAACTGTAAACAGTAGTGTTTACATTGTGATGTCCTGAAACTGTATAGTCCACTGTCTCAAACTCTCAGAACTAGAAAATCTGTAGAAAGCATAGTTACGGATCTATCAAGATATTTTCCTCTCTTCTTTGTTGCCTTGTACACCTTCCCCCACCAATTCTACATTTCATTTAAAAACTTTGTTTTTCAATAAGGAGAGTAAATTAGAGGTGAAAGATGTCTTTGAAGAGCCCTTAAAATTTTAAGTTAGTCCTGTCTTGAGAGAAAGATAGAAAAATTGAAATAGGGAAAAATAAAAAACCTATTTCTCAAAGGCCACTTAATCTGCTAATTAAACGCAAAACTTCAATTGATAAAATTCAGCTTGAAGTATATTTGGTGGAAATGAATCCTTTGAAGAGATCTTCAAAGGAATTTAGCTGCTTGTTGAGCAAATGAGATGAATCTTTCTCTGCTATGTACCTAGTATTGCAAAATACTGCAGGGTTCAGAACTCAAGAAAACAAAACCCAAACATGATTTTAAACAGAGGAATGTAATGTCCTATTGCACAGATCAATTTTTTTGTAATAGATTGTTTTGGTTATTCAGCAATTGTTGTTCAACTTCAAACTTACCCTTCTATACTTAATATTTCGAGGCTGGGGCTGGGACTCTGTAGGGCACACTTTTGCTATGTCAGCTGGCTCAATATGAAGCAGCCAATAGGGGACACTAAGAAGGGACTTGGTCTTTCCTTTGGTTTCGTTTGCTTCCTGCATGGCATTTCCTCTTTAGCAATACTTCTTTATCCCTGGAGCTGCAGGGCCTTCTCACAGCCACAGACAAATCTAGTTTGCCAATTTTTCCAACACTGGCAGAACCAGCTTCATCACCACCCCCACAAACACCAGCACCACTTGAGCATCATCACCTTTGCAGATGTCTGGGTTTCAGCTCCATGGGTCTCTCCTCTGTGCTTCTAAGTTTTCTTTTCAACTCCTTTCATTGTCCCTCCAGCCCTTGGGGTGGTAGCTGCTTCCTATAGTTGCTGTCGCCATGACACCTTAGTGTTCTCTTTTCCAGTAACCTGGTTAACAATTATTTGTACCTACTAAAGAGTTCTCTTATTAAATGCTCTCTGTTCAATTAACTGTTGAATTTTCTTTTTCCTGACTAACAAAGAAATTGTAATCTGACTCAGTGTTAGTGAGAAACATATCTGTTGTTCACTAAAGTCATGACTACACATAGTAGGGCTATGGCAAAAGCTGTTTTTGAAAGTTTCACCTGAAGAACAAGAAGACGCATCCATAGTTTTACAGCCCACCCTACAAAATGACTTTGCAATCTCCTTTACCATGAATCCATAATTTTTAATCATATCATGATTACTGAAACAAAAATTCATATAAACCTCTAAAATAACTCTTCCTGTTGACAGTTTGGTTTTTTGACCAATTCAGATGTTTTGCTTGGAATGATAATCCTGGATCAAGAGAACTATGGAAGTACACTCTACTAAGATAAAACTCTGATTGCCATTAGGCTGTTTCTGTTTTAATTATTTGATGTTTGTTGTATAAAACCCTATGGTGCTCTACAACAATGACATATAATACCTGAGGGTTTTTTTTTTTACTACATCTATATTTATAGTTTAATTTGCCACTTAAAATAATATCAGTTGGTTTGTCTTAGGAAGGAAAAAATGTTTTAGTAAAAATGATTGAAAGTGTTTCCAGGTATGTGTAGTCAAAATCTAAATTACATAGGTAATTGTTTTACTGCAATCTTTATGGAAACTAGCAAAAAGAAAATAAAATATATGTCAAGAAATTATCAAAAAAGGAGTCAGTTAGAAAACAGAAAAAGATTTAAGATTAACAATTCAATTGCTTGATATGATAAGCCTTTAACTTGCCCATCCTTCCAAAATAATTCGTGACATCTATATGTAAGTACCTTAAATGTCTACATTACTGAACTTTCGTTAAGAATCATATATAAAACAGTATCTTATTTAATCCAGCATCATGAAAGAATGAAAGAATGATTTATTTGATGTGTGGATTTACCATGTAACTAAAGCTTATTTCTTCACTTGTTGATTTTTCGAAACTACTTAATAGAAAACTTCGTAACACTAATTATATACTTTCCTGCTATCTTAAACCCAACACTTTATTTGTTTAACCTATCCAAATGCTATGATTAACTAAAAAATCAGACAAAATGTCTTCAATAACCCCTTTTGTGATTATCCCTATGTGAATGGTTTTCGCTAAGACTCCAAACCACTTTGTACTACTTCTCTGGCACATTTATACTGTCTTGTTTCATAATAATTTGTGTCTATGTGGCCTCTCCCTTACTGTATTATGAACTTCTAGAGAATGCAGGCAATTGCATATTCATATCCAAGTCTTCCCCCAAAATTGGCAAATTATCTTCTACAGAAGTGGAGCTGGATAAATATTTATTGAATAAATGTTTATGTACCAAACTTTTCTGGATGACAAAGTCATCATTATGAACCCAGTGATTAAAGTACACTAAATATAACAATGTCCTCTAAGATTAGCGTAATATGGAAAGACTTTTATTCCTAAACTAAGTGATTCCAGACTGGTATATTTTTAAAATCTTTGCTGTTAATTGTTGATTTTTCCAGGAAGATCATGCTGTGCCACAAGGTATAGTTGCTGTTGGATAAGTTACCTTCAAATACGCAGGTAATTAAAATATTACTCACCAGCGCATTACAGAGAAACTGCTCTTCTAGGAACCACTCAAAGAAAGTGCTAATCATATTACAAGGATATAGCATAAACACGCTTCATCTTCTAAAATTTAGGGCTAATCTATGCAAGAAAGGCTTTCTATCTTAAGTTTGATTTATTTAAACAACAGTTGTTAGGAAAAAGGAGACATAATGTGCTGAATTTCTCATTGCTGTGAACATATTACTTATTCACTTAAAACTAGGTCAGGAAAAGCCTGTATTATTAGAAATACTCCAAAATGTCTAACAAGGCAGGGTTTTTTAACCACTTCCAAAGATAGTCAGCATTACAACCTTAGTTTTAGTTGTTTTCAAACATTTTGTCAGCACAAGGGAAATTCCCTAAGGTGTCTCGCTTTAATATTTCAATAAAAAAAGATCATGAATTAATTAGCCTAAATAAACGTGCCCTGACTTGCCTACTAATCTTTCTCAAAATATATTTGCTAATACATTTTCTTTAAAAAAAAAAAAAGCTTATCTTCAAAGTAAACAATAGAAAATGGATCCTAAAATAGAGATCAGAACTCCCAAGCATCACAAATAATTTATGGTACTATTTAGATTAGTTGCACAAGTTACAGCAGTAATAAGATAATTTGAAAACCTATGGAAACAAAGTTCATTTTAGCCAAGTTTGGCTCTATGAAGGATTGGAGAGGTAGGGGTGCTCGTTGGGAGACAGGGGTGCTTGTGGGCTTCTCAGAATCAGGATGAGAGTGAGACCAGCTAAGAACAGACACTGTCACAGGGACAAGATTCCCTCAGGCAACAGGGGTCAAGACCCAAATGACTCATATATTCCTATTCCTAGAGGTCAAGTAGTTGACATGAGGGCCTTAAGGAGACCAAGAGAGCAGAGGAATGCTCACCTGACTCACCTTTTTAAAAGGACTTCTCCGAGGCACAAGTGGGGAGGAAAAGCAAATTCTGGAATACAACCTATATCATGCACACATCTACTGATGATGTTTTCTCAGTGAAAGACCACTCTCAGAAAGTATAAGCTTTGCTAATAAGAAATATTACAACATAATAATAGTAACAAGAGTCACAATAAGATATGGAACTTAGAATTGCATTGCATTTTATTTTTTAAAGGAAGAAAGTATAAAGATACTTGAAAAGAAAATACAAATAAAAAAATACCGGAGTCAAAATTTAAAACAAGTGATGTCTTGGTATTCAAAGATAGAAGAAAGAGGAGGAAGTTGGGGAGGAGGAGGAGAGAAAGGAAGAGGAAACGGAAGAGGAGGAGAAGGAAAATCTAAAACCTAAATCAACAAATATATAACGAAGAATCGAGTAGAGTTACTCTTTTATTTTAAAGAGAATCATTGTCTATTAATGCTTTCTCTATCTGAGAAAATTTTCCAACAGTTGTATGTAGTTCTAATTATTTATGAGGAGAAAAATAATAGCTAGTTATGGAATACTGGAATGGGTCATCTTGGGAGGACATCTTGGAAAGTTCCTCATCATTTAAAGTCCTAGGAGTGTTTTGGAGGAGATCCCATTTCCTCGTGGTGACTCCCATGGCCCTACTACCTAAGTGGCAGAGTAGCTGTTCTCTTAAATCTTTTCTAAGACGTCTGGGTTTTCTGTTATTAGTGTTTTACAGGCACATCTGCCTGCCATCTGCAAATTTCCAGAAAGCAAAGACCAGAAAATTATTTTCTTGAATTTTCCCTAAAGAGCATTTAAGATATTATTCTACATAAAGTCAGCGCTCAGCAAACTGTTGGCCTGGTGGAACTAAAAGGTGCAGGATTGTATTAAAAAAGAAATGACAGCACCAATTCTCTGTAACAGACTTGTAAAAACTTTTTTTTTTGTAAAGGGACAGCTAGTTACTATTTTAGGCTTTGAGTGCTGCATACAGCTCTGTACTGTATTCATCTTCATTTTTTTATTAATAACCCTTTAAAGCTGTAAGAACCATTCTTAGCTCTTGGTCTGGATTAGCCATAGTTTGCCAACACCTACTCTGTAAGAGAAAGTGCTTCGGGCTCATTGTTAAGGAGCCCAAATTTTACACTTAACTTTGACAACAATGCATATAGTTAATGGGATAACTTTAAAATATTTAAATTAATCGTAATATGTTAATGACCTATGAAAATTTAGATCTTTCATAAAGAAAATTCTCACAGTCCATTTTTAATATGTATTGACTTTTAAATTGTATTTTAATATTAAAGTACATTTAACTAAGTGGAGTCAAATGTCGGCATCAGATTAAGCCTGTCTTTCTAAAAGTATTTTGAATTACCAATTGCAAGGCCAAAGAGTGTCTAAAGGGAGTGGTCTTCTTTCAGAGTCAGGTGCTTTTGAATGAGTTAACAATTTCAGTTTTAGATCAGAACTAACTTACGCTCCTCTCTTCAGCTTCCTCCTCCTCTCTTTTTCTCTGGCTTTCCTTGTTTCCTCATCCTCTGGCTCAGGTTCTGGGTCATGCTCATTGATGACATCTCTGGTCCGTTTCCTCTTCGGTCTCAAGCTCTCTCTCCGAGGTAGTTTATCTTCCTCCTCTTCCTCTTCACCTAAACACAGCAGTAAGCGCCTCAGTGAGCAACGGCAGGAAGTGCTCTCTCCTGCTACCAAATGTATTCTTATTTTTTAATTGTCGTTGTCACACATCCGAGACTGCAACCCAGCAATTCTCCACGTCATGATAAGATGAACCATGCCGTATATATTTCATAGCCTGCCATTTAAATACATTTATCTAGATTCTCATTTCTTTTGTGGTTCGTTTACTCAAATGTATGAATGTGGATCCCCAAATTTTAATATTCCTTAGAATTCCAGTCTTCATTTACTTGGGTAAATAGGTGACTTAGACTTTAATGTCATACCATGACTTCTAAGACCAAGTTTAGAGGTTACCAGTCCAACACATAAAGGTGGAGTGATTAACCACTATGTGTTTACTAGTACTTGTCTCTTAAAACAAAGGACAAAATGATGAGGAAATGCTACAAACTAGAGTAATTTTGAAAAAATTAATTCACCTCTTGAGATTCCTTCTACTTCAAATTATCCTCATTCTTGATTCCAAATATATCTTTCACCTTTTTCCCAAATGTTTCTTTCCCTTTCTTAAATGAAACTGATAGTAAATACATTTGCTTGATCATCTTATGAATAGGAATAGATAACTTGTCAATATAATTTTAATGTATAACTGAGAAAAATGACATTATTTTATTTTATTCATCAACTAACAATTAATGCCTCATATGCCCATAACTTCTTAGGAAGCTTCCAGGTAGAGCAGAGAAAGAATTCAGGTCCTTCCTTCACAGTTGATAACATAAAATCTTACTTCACGTTCACTTTATTGCATCTTAACTTCTGATATTGAGAATCACCTATTATTAAAAAATCAAACACTAAGAGTTATCACTATCTTCTTAAATAGAAGCTACTGTAGGAAAAATTTTGTACGTCAACGGAAAACTATGAATTGTCTGCAGTATACTCTTGTGTGTTATCTGATTCTGATTCTATGCGAGCTATGTGTAACTCTATAAGTTATAGATAACTGGACAACAATGCAAAAATGATTTTTGTCTGTAGGCATGCAAATGAACTCTGTCCAGTAGAGAGACAATCCTCCCCCACCAAAAAAAAACCCCACAAAACAGTTATGCATCCATTTGCACAATCATTTCAATATTCCTGATGCATAAATGTATCTGTTCTTTGCTTTTTTTAAGAAACTGGTTAGAATGCCTCATCAAATTCCTCATTAATTAGTTAAATATGTTCATTTTTACATATGTATGTCCTGATATTATCCTTTTTTGAAAATTATCTTTTAACATTACTTGTCAAAGCTTTTTTATTGACATTTCAAAACTAAGATCTAAATATTATATATATTACTAAAGTTTGGCTAGCAGAGAGAAACAGGAGGACAACTTTTCTAACTAAGCTTTGAAAAGTATACTCTATAATCAAAACCAAAAATGAGTTTGCAATTGTGAAATATTGTGGCAAATGTTGTGTGTTATTTGAACCCCATTCTGGTGTTCTGAAAACTTACCCAGCCTTTATTAGTCACATTAGTCACTAATTATATAAAGGATAAGAGCTTGATGGGGTTGAGAAGCAGTTTCACCCACAAATAACTCAAGAACTCAAGCAGCCAGTTCGTACTCTCCATTGTAGTATATTTTGTGTTGAAACTAAACTATTAAATTTACAGAGTTTTACCATGGATGAAAAGTGTATCATTAGATTTATCTTTTACCTTTTAGAAACAAAAAACCAGTCTTTAGTGCTTTAAGTAGCTTCCAAATATTCAAATTCTAAAAAAAAAATGAGTATTTTACGGTTGCCTACTAAATGAGCCTTGTGTACAATGTTAACTTTTGGAATGGGCTCGATTCGGTGTTGAAGGGTAGCAGAATATGTCATCTCAAAATATGACTGGAGGAGTTCGGAATGTATCACCTCGGAATATGCCACTTTGGTATATCAATTATTCTGAGCTGTCGGCACTTGAAAAATAGCAAATGCAGGTAAAGGCTTCCTCTGAACTCCCGTTATCTACCTAAGGACAGATCTTCCAAAAGGAACTCAATTGTCATAAACCCCCTCCCAAGGAGCTTCATCCTCAGGGAAGATTGACTCTTATCACAGGAGAGAGACTAGAAATGGACACCACATCCAGACAAACTTTGTCACAAACTATCATATCTCCCATCTATTCTTTAAGGGCCTGTTCATCTTTCCTAAAAATCATTTTTTCTCTCCTAAGAGGCCTACATTCCCCTGCCTTTTCCCTATTAAGATGGCATTTAGGTCTAAATTCCAAGCCATCTGCAAGAGTTACTCATTTTCTCTTGGTATCTCCCATGTATATGTGCGGTATACCTGTTAATAAACTTCTATTTGTTCTTTTCTCTTGTAAACTGTCGTATGTTACAGGAGTCTCAGCCAAGAACTTAGAGGGTAGAGAAAAATTATTTTTCCTCCTCTACAATATTCAAGCCATGGCATTCAGGATCTGTGGGAGACTCTGAGCTATTTTCATATAGAATGCATCGAATTAATGAAAACAATTGGCATGGTGAGTGTTCACTGGCTGCCATATTGTGCTCAGGTTATTAAATGGATGGTGTTGATGTATTCTCTGATTGACCTCTTCTTGAGATGCTGCTCTTTTTTTTCAGTTTTGGTAAATTCAAATCTTTTGCTCATGTAACGATCGTTCTCATGTTCTCGTCCATGAGTGGTCTACATGCCTGGAAAGGGATCACAGTCTAGGCTCTTGAGCTGAACCTACACAAAGTAAAAACAACAGAGAGATTTGGGCAAAATGCCTAAAAATTCAGTACAAAAGGACATGCTTATTCATTTTAATGGAATCACCTGATCAGTTCAGTCAAAATGGCCAATGTGTTCTATTGTAATAGATTCAGCCTTAGAGAAAAGCTTTTAGGACAAACACTTTAACAGAGAAAATAGTAGAGAATAAAAAAGCATATTTTTCTAGAGTACCATCTACTTGATCATGAATAACTTATATATTGAGTGGAACGTGTGTGTGACAGTTGAATGTAATCTAGAGTGGAGATTCTATTTGCTGGACTTGATCTCTTCTGTGAGACCATCAAAAGTCACCCACACATGCTCCTGTCCTTACATGTGGTAGCATAATCCCCCAAGATAAGAAGATGAATCCCCTGAATTCACTGCTGTATCACAGGAAACTTATCCCTGCTGGGTCCCTCCCCACTTACCTGAACTTTCCTCAGTATCATCTTCCTTTTCCTCCACTTGGATTTGTACTGTTGAAGAAAGAAAAAATATAGCAATTCTTCAAATGACAGTACAATTATTAGTAACTGGTTTTTACTGTTCCTATTTTCATAATGTTTTTGCGCAGTTAATAAAAACATTTTTCAATAAACTTGTCAAAATGAGCATTATTTTCTAAAGACATAAAGCTACAGCTTCTTACACAATGTTATACAAAGACTTCTCTGCTTCACTGCCTTCAAGGATTTGCAAAACATATCAATTATAAGCCCATCAGCTGAATTCAAAATAACTTCAACCAAAATAAATTCTGTATTGCCATAAGTAGACTTGAAGTTTTTTGGGTCATTTCATGCTATGATAAATTGAACTGTTAGTAAAGTTATATCCACATCCACAACTTGGTTATTATAACCAAATTAACTTATTGAAATAGAGACTATTTCATTCTAACCAGCTACACAGTGTCATAGAGCCTTTCAAAAAAATGCTTAAAGGCTGATATTTCCTATTTCAGTGATTTCTATAGGTATTATATGGATGCAGCCTAACTTTCCCTCTATATGATTTACCTTGACAATGTGGAGACAGGTGATTTTACAGTTCTTTTCAAGACAAAGAACATTTCTTCTGTTTATTTCTCACCCCATACTCAGACAGCATCTTGGTTTTAGTTTTGTTCCATTCTTGTAAAAGTATATAAAGATTTTATGAAATTTTGAATGATACAATAAGATGGGAAAATACATTAATTGGCAGATTTTTCCCTTTGTCAACTATTGTTCATTTATCACAGGTTTAGTCAGCCAGAGACAAAGATTTGCAACTTGCCATGGTAAAAATTAGAGTAGAATTTCTTTAGAACCATAGTCCAGTAACTTGCTTATAAAATGTTACTTTTATCATAGTTTTATTTAACGTGGATGGGCATAAGTCCAAAAAAGCAAGGATGACAAACAATGTTGCTGTGAAGAGAGGAAACAACCTCTGGTTTTGTTTCTGCTCATGCACTGTCAAAGGTTATTATTCAGAACTTGGCAGGCAGATTGAAAAGGCAACACACACCAAGAGTTTAAATTCTATTCACAAAGAAGATGATTGTAAAAGCAGTTTTTGCCTTTAAACAGCATCTGCATAAAAATTTTTAGGATATGCAAAAATGTTATCACTCAACTCAAGTCAGCCCTGGAATGTGAAAATAAGTGTTCTTTTGTTTAGAGTGGACATATGCCTTCTGTCACTGGCTGTAACTGGATCTGCACAGGACAAAGATCTTTATGTCACTACTGAGAGTTTGCAATAATGAAGGCAGACGCTTCTAAGAAGATATTCTACATTCAACAATAGGTCATGGTCTTTTATTTGCAATTAATACCGCCACCAAGCTTCTTCACTCAAAGAATTCCCCAAGACGGCATTTTAATAATATAAGATTAGCTTTGGAGCAGAGTCTGATCAGTGTGTATAACAGAGAAACAGCTGCGGACAAATAGCAAAGGCTAACACGCAGCCTATTCTGCAACGTGCATAGCCAAAGAAAAAATTCACACAAAATATCATACTGACTTATAATAACCAACTCACTAGACACGACTAAATAAAGTTAATTAAATGAAACAGAAAAAATACTAAATGAACAAAAATATGGGAAAATCTTTAGAAAGGATCATATATTAAATAAAAGCAGCAGAATGAAATGCCCCAAGCCAAGGAGATGACACCAATTCAACTTCCCCTGATAACCAGGGAGAGAAAAAGCAAGGCTGGAGTCGTGGATTATCTTCTCAGGTACAGGAAGGACAGTTATAAATGACCATTAAGTAAAATCTAAAACTCTGTAAAAGGAGACATCTCTGCACTTGCAAGTAAAGAGCTATGGTTTCTAAGTGTTATAATGGAGAGTAATGCAGAAATAGCCCCTGCCCTCTCTTGAGTTAACTTTCCAACCATGACACTCATCTGTGCATGATCGTCTGCGCATTCTCATTAGGTGCCTTCTTTACTCAACAGCATTCTTTTGTCTGGCAGTTGAGTCAGGGGCCATGGAACAGTTGTTTTTATGGTTATTGTGATAATAATTGGTTTGTTCTTGATTCAAATCTTCAACATCAAGAACTCAATAACCACACTTTGACCTGGAGATTTAAGACTCCATCAAAAACCTCAGACCCAGCTTGATTTTAATGGAACATTATTTGGCCTGAAAACCAGCTGTCAGTGCTGGTCTGTATCTCCTACAACTCAAAGCAATGCTAAAGAACCAAGCTAATAAACCCCTCCAAGACAAAAGCCTGTGCAAAAGAATAATTCAGAACACTTAAATGGGAGTTACAGACTGTCTTTCCCTTCTCAGACAATTTTTGGCATGGCCTGTTGCCATCCCTTCTCTCACCAATCCCTAGTTGCTTACTCCCAATCATATGACCCCCACGTGCTTTGGCTGCTTCCCAAAGCCTATTGATTATGTACTTTAAAAATATCCTCTCTCCTGGGGAGTGATGGGAGGACAGTGAAAGGAGAGGAGGGGGAAGTCCTGTCAAAATGTTGGAGGCAGCAAGCAAAACTGCATTGAAGGATGCTTATTTAAGAGAGGAATATGCAATCGGAGCAGATGAACTCCTAGGCAACCCAGATCCTCATTTCATGCAAATAGACCAGTAATTAAAAACAGTAAAAGGAAACAACAGTAGAGAGTCACATTTCAGAGGCATTGGAATTGTTCAGAAAGTGGATGCTGCTCTAGGCTTTCTTTTTCAATCTATAGCACTGAAAATATTTTATGGGTCTTCAGGATCAGAGTGGCCAAGTGGCAGGAAGAGTTGAATGGTATTGCCTGTTCGTCTGACCCACATTTAGCTCTTGAAGGGATGTTTGTAGCACCAGGTTATTACTTTGGAAACTGAAAGTTCATTTATCCAATTAGCATTTATTGTGCACTCACAGGGAGTACAGAGCAAAATGCTCTGGGGTGGAAGTTGTAGTATAGAAGAAAATATCACTGCCTTTAAGGAGTCTCACTATTTTATGCAAAACAATAACTTTATAATAATGAGATCCAAGATTACATATGAGTATCTTATCCAGCTTACTTGGGCTATAGCAGCAACGTATCAGTTACGTTTATTAGGCTTTTTTGTATGTTTCTTTTCAAGGTTCCTTTTTGCGTGTGAGAAAATGTCAACAAGGGCCCCTCACGCATAAATGGGGTATCTTTCACCTCAGACTAAGCTGCCCTGAGAAGTTTATTAATCTATGCCATAACAAGGACATTTCTAAATCTCACCTGAAAAACTCATGACATCAGTATGGGGTGTGATGTGGGATGTTAGAGGAAGAGAAGAATCAAGGACAACCACAAGGGCTTAGCCCTGGGCAACTAGAAGGATAGAGTGGCAAGAAAAGGAGATGGAAAGGCTGTAGGGAGAATAGCTTAGCTGGGAGAGTTTGAAGATCAGGAGTCTAATTTGACATGTTGGATTTGAGATGTCTATTACACATTGAAGAATGAGTTGGGTAGGCAGTTGGATATTTGAGTCTAGAATTCAGAAGAAAAGTCTGGGCTGAAAATATAAATTTGGGAACTATTAGCATATTGATGTTATTTAAAGCTATAATACCAAGTGAGATCACCAGGAAAATGAATGTGAACAAGACAGGGAAAAGAAGACTTCAGGGGCTGGCCCCGTGGCTGAGTGGTTAAGTTTGCATGCTCCACTTCAGCAGCCCAGGATTTTGCCGGATCCAATCCTGGGCACGGACACAGCACTGCTCATCAAGCCATGCTGAAGCGGCGTCGCACATGCCACAACTGGAAGGACCCACAACTAAAACTACACAACTATGTACCAGGGGGCTTTGGGGAGAAAAAAGAAAAATAAAATCTTTAAAAAAAAAAAAAGAAGACTTCAAAATTGAGAGAACAGGCAGAAGAACCAACCAAGGAGACTGAAAATGAACAATTAGTGAAGTGGAAGGAAAATAAGAGATTGTGGAAGGCAAGTGATGTGTATGTAAGAGATGTGTCATCGGCTTGTAACTCAGATATAATGAGGACTGAAAATTGACCATTGGGTTTTGCAATATAGAGGTCAAGGATGACTTTGATAAGCATAAATTTAGTGAAGTGGTATAAGCAAAAGCCTGAACTTGGGTGGCTTTAAGAGAGAATAGACAGGATTCTGGGAAGATGGCAGAGAAGGAAAACTCTGAACTCTCCTCCTCCCATGGACACAGCAAATCTACAGCTACCTGTGGAACAGTTACCTCTGAGAGAGATCTGGAAACTGGATTTAAAAAAAAACCCATAACAAGGGACAACACTGACAAGGGTGGAAGAGGCAGAAATACACCTCTGATGAGGAGAAAATCACATCTCTGCCACAGCACTTCACAGCTGGAAGCAATCTCAAAGGCACAAAGCTTTTCCTGGAGCAGCAAGGGGATCTGAGCAGGAGATTTATGCCACAATAGGCATCCCAGCCTTTGAAGTCAGCACAACCCAGATGAGTTCCCATAATACCTGACTTTGCTGACTTTTAAAGCCAATAAAGAATACTCCTAGAAAAACTACCAAACTTCAGGGAAAGAAAAGCCTGCTCTTAAGGGGCCCACTCACAGATTCACTCATTCCAGAAACCAACACAAAAACACCGGAAAGAAAGATGCACAATCCTTTGGTAAAAGAGACTCACTTGCTAAGCCCTGAGCACATCTCAGAGACGCAGGGGGTGGCTGGGCCCACCTCCTCATGGACTAAGACACTGGCGGCAGCCATTTTGTGACCTAGCACAGTTGTGCTGACATGGATGATGGCAGATGCCATTGGACTTCTTCCTCTGGCCTGTTAGTGCAGGGGTTTGTCCTGCCCTCTAGAGCATTGATTTAATCCAGCAGAGCCAGGGCAGGCAGCCCCTCTAGGGACCAGCCTCACCCACAAGCAAGACTGCAGTGAACTTGTGAGCATGTTTAGGCAGGGCATGTGGGATCTCTGCAGTGGGATGAATGGGTGTGCCTCAGCAGGGCATGCATGCAAGTGAGCCTGTGTTGGCAGGGTGTGTGGGCCTGCAGGCAGTGATATGTGTTGGCCACAACAGACTTGTACAGCTGGCCACATCAAACAGCCACATGGGGGATCTTCCAACCCTGCCTTCCAATGCCGAAACAATTGTGTGCTGCCACACCTGGGGCCAGTCCCACCCATCTGCAATCCTGAGAGAGCTGACAACAGCCTCGCACCACAGGGAGCCTCAACAGAGGCCTGCAACAACTGTGAACCCCTGAGCCTAGCAACCAGCCACACTGAGGGTCTGACTCACTTAACAGCAAAAGAGAAGCAGATGTGTGCTATTAGACCTTGCAGCCAGCTGTGCAGGGGCATGCCCTGCCCAATAAAGTGACTAAAGTGACTGAAGTGACCATAGCAGCCTCACAAGGCTGAGCCTTACAACCTGCCGGTCCAAGGGCCAGCCTATGCTATCCCTGTGCCCAAAGCAAGAGCAACCCCTCCACAACAGAAGGGTACATAAGCCAACTCAGGGGGCATTCTGGAATATTTGGAACAGGTGATGAGAGGGAAGCCCATTGCTGGCCCTATAAGGGATCTCTTACATAAGTCCCCATTTCCAAGATCAGGAGACATAGCTGATCTACTAATACATAGATATAATCACAGAGAAGTGGGCAAAATGGGAAGACAAAGGAATATGCTTCATATAAGGGAACTGAACAAAACCTCAGAAAAAGAACTAAATGAAACAGAGATAAGCAATCTACCTGATAAAGAGTACAAACTAATAGTCACAAGAATGTTCATTGATCTTGGGAGAAGAATAGATGAACACAGTGAGAACTTCAACAAAGAATTGAAAAATATAAAAAAGAACCAATGAGAACTGAAGAATACAACAATGGAAATGAAAAATTCACTACAGGGAATGAACAGCAGAGTAGATGATACAGAAAAATAGATCAATTACCTGGATGAAGGAAATTACCCAAGTTGAACCGAAAAAATAAAAAAGAATTTAAAAGAATGAGGACAGTCTAAGGGACCTCTGGGACAACATCAAGCACACTAACCACACTAACATCTGTATTATAGGTGTCCCAGAAGGAAAAGAAAGACACAAAGGGGCAAAGAATCTATTTGAAGAAATGATAGCTGAAAACTTTCCTAACCTAAGGAAGGAAACAGACATCCAGGTATAGGAAGCACAGAGAGTACCAAACAAGATGAATCCAAAAGGCCCACATCAAGGCACATTATCATTAAAATGTCAAGAGTTAAAAATAGAGTCCTAAAAGCTGCAAGAAAAATGCAACAAGTTACATACAAAAGAAACCCCATAAGGCTATCAGCTGACTTCTAGTAGAAACCTTATAAGCTAGAAGGGAGTGGCATGACATTTTCAAAGTACTGAAGGAAAAAAAACCCTATAGCCAAGAATACTCTACTTGGCAAGGTTCTCATTCAGAACAGAAGGAGAGAGAGTTTCCCAGACAAGTAAACACTACAGGAGTTTATCAACAAGAAACTGGCCTTACAAGAAATGCTAAAGAGACTTATTTAAGTGGAAAAGAAAATATCACAAATATGAATAAGAAAATTATCAAAGAAAAAAATCACTGGTAAAGGCAAACATACAATAAAGATAGCACATCAACCACCTGTAAAGCTAGTATGAAGGCCAAAAGATAAAAGTATTAAAATATTTGTCTCTAGGATAAGAGGTTTAAGGAATACACACACACACACACACACACAAAGAGGTTAATATGATATGAAAAGCATAAAATGTAGTGAGAGGGGAGTAAAAATGTAGGTAAAACTTAGAACGTCAACTTAATATAGACTGCTATTTACATAGGATATTATATATGAACCTCATGGTAATTACAAACCAAAAGCTATAACAAATACACAAAAAATTAAGAGAAAGGAGCCCAAATATAATACTAAACAAAACCATTAGATCACAAAGGAAGAAAGTAAGAGAAGAAGAAAGGAACAGAGAAGAACTATTAAAACCCCCAGAAAAAAAGTAACAAAATGGCAGTAACTACATACTTATCAACAGCTACTTTAAATGTCAATGGACTAATGCTCCAATAAAAAGACAAAGGATGGCTGAATGGATAAAATAAAAACAAGAGCCATATATATACTGCCTACAAGAGACACACTTCAGACCTAAAGAGATTCACAAACTGAATGCATAGGGATGGAAAAAGATACTCCATGCAAATGGCAATGAAAGGAAAGCAGGGATAGCACTATTTATATCAGACAAAATAGACTGTAAAACAAAAACTCTAACAAGAGACAGAGAAGGGCACTACACAATGATAAAGGGAGCAATCCAACAAGAGGATATAACACTTGTAGATATCTATGCACCCAACAGAGGAGCACCTAAATATATAAAGCAATTGTTAGCAGACATAAAAGGAGAAATTGACAGTAACACAACATTAGTACAAAACTTTAACACTCCACTTTCATCAATTTATAGATCATGGAAACAAAAGACCAATAAGGAAACATTGACCTTAAGAGACATATTAGACCAGATGGACTTAGTAGATATATACAGAATATTCCATCCAAAAACTGCAGAATACACACTTCTTTTGAATTCATATGGAACACTCTCCAGGATGTATTACATATTAGGCCACAAAACAAATCTCAATAAATTTAAGAGGATTGAAATAATATCAAGCATCTTTTCTGACTACAGTGGTGTGAAACTAGAAATCAACTACAAGAACACTGGAAAAGCCACAAATATGTGAAGATTAAACAAAATGTTACTGAACAACCATTGGGTCAAGGAAGAAATTAAAGGAGAAATAAAAAATACCCAGAGACAAATGAAAGTGAAAAGACAACATGCCCAAATTTAGAGGATACAGCAAAAGTGATGCTAAAAGGAAAGTTAATAGTAATACAGACCTACCTCAAGAAACAAGAAAAACATCAAATAAACAACCTAATAGTACACCTAAAGGAGCTAGGAAAAGAAGAAAAAAACAAGACTAAAATCAGTAGAAGGAAGGAAATAATAAAAATTAGAGCAGAAGTAAATGAAATAGAGACTAAAAAAGTAATAGAAAAACTCAACAAAACTAAGAGCTGGTTCTTTGAAAAAAACAAAATTGACAAACCTCTAGCTAGACTCACCAACAAAAAAAGAGAGCAGTCTCAAATAAACAAAATCAGAAATGAAAGAGGAGAAATTACAACAGACGCCACAGAAATACAAAGGATTGTAAGAGAATACTATGTCAACACAAAAAAAACAAACAACCCGAACAAAAAATGAGCACAGGATATGAACAGACATTTTTCCAAAGAAGATATATACATGGCGAACAGACACATGAGAAGATGTTCAACATCACTAATTATTAAGGAAATGCAAATCAAAACTACAATGAGATATCACATTGCACCGTTCAGAATGGCTACAATTACTAAGACAAAATACAACAAATGTTGGCGAGGATGTGGAGAAAAGGGAACTCTCATACACTGCTAGTGGGAATGCAAACTGGTCCAGCCACTATGGAAAACAGTATGGAGATTTGTCAAAAAATTAAAAATAGAAATACCATATGATCCTGTTATCCCACTACTGGGTATTTATCCAAAGAACTTGAAATCAATGATCCAAAGAGGTTTATGCACCCCCTTATGTTGATTACAGCATTATTCACAATAGCCACAATGTGGAAGCAAGCCAAGTGCAATTCTACAGATGAATGGATAAAGAAGATGTGGTATATATATACAATGGAATACTTCTCAGCTGTAAAAAAAGACAAAATCATCCCATTTGCAACAACATGGATGGATCATGATGCTATGATGTTAAGTGAAATACACCAGACACAGAAAGACAAATACTTCATGATTTCACTCATATATGGAAGATAATAAATACATGGATAAAAAGAATAGATTAGTGGTTCCCAGAGGGGAAGGGGGTTGGGGGGGTGGTCAAAAGGAGTAAAGGGACACATATGTATGGTGACGGACAAAAATTACACTGCTAGTGATGATCACAATGAAGTCTATTCAGAAATTGATAAATAATAATGTACACCTGAAATTACAAAATGTTATAAACCATTATGATCTCAAGAAGACTACCGGCAAAAAAAAATCAAATACTATGAAAGCTATACACCTACAAATTGGATAATCTAGAGAAATGGATAAATTCTTAGAATCATAGAACCTTCCAAAACTGAATCAAGAAGAAATAAAGAAGCTGAATAGACTGATAACTTGTAAAGAGATTGAAACAGTAATCAAAAACTTCCTAAAAAACAAAAGTCCAGGACCAGATGGCTTCTCCAGTGAATTCTAGCAAACATTCAAAGGAAACTTAATACCTATCCTTCTCAAACTGTCCCAAAATTTGAAGAGGAGTGGACAATTGCTAACTCATTATACAAGGCCAACATTATCCTGACAACAAAACCAGACAAGGACAACAAATACAAAAAATTACAGGCCAATATCACTGATGGAGATCAATGCAAAAAACCTCAACAGAATACTAGCAAATTGAATACAACAATACATTAAAAAGATCATACACCGTGATCAAGTGGGATTTATTCCAGAGATGCAGGGATGATTCAACATCTGCAAATCAGTCAACGTTATACATGACAAAATGAAGGCTAAAAATCACATGATCATCTCAACAGATGCAGAGAAAGCATTTGACAAGATACAGCATCCATTTATGATAAAACAAAAAACCCTGAATAAAATGGGTATAGAAAGAAAGTAACTCAATATAATAAAGGTTACATATGACAGACCAACAGCTAACATCATACTCAACAGTGAAAAACTAATAGTTAACCCATTAAGAACAGGAATCTCTGTTCAACTTCAGTCTTAGCAGTATCTTTTTTAATACCATGTCTTACCAGGCAAGGGAAACAAAAGAGAAAATAAATGAATGGGACTACATCAAACTAAAAAGCTTCTGCACAGCAAAGGTAACTATCACCAAACAAAAAGATGACTTAGCAATTGGCAGAAGATATTTGAAAATCATGTAAATGATAAGGGGTTAATATCTAAAATATACAAAGAACTCATACAGCTCAACAACAACAACATAAAACAATCCAATTAAAAAATGGGCAAAGGATCTGAACATTTTTCCAAACAAGATATACAGATAGCCAACAAGCACATGAAAAGATGTTCAATATCATTAATTATTAAGGAAATGCAAATCAAAATCACCATGAGATATCACCTCATGCCTGTCAGAATGGCTGTAATTAACAAGACAAGAAATAGCAAGTGTTGGCCAGGATGTGGAGAAAAGGAACCTTCATACACTGCTAGGGGGAATGCAAACTAGTGCAGTCACTATGGAAAATAGTGTGCAGATTCCTCTGAAAAATTAAGAATAGAACTGCCAGATGATCCAGCTATTCCACTTCTGGGTATTTATCCAAAGGACATGAAAACATGAATGCAAAAAGATAGTTGCACCCCTATGTTCAATGCAGCACTATTTATAATAGCCAGGATTTGGAAACAAACTAAGTGCCTATCAACAGATGAGTGGATAAAGAAGATGTGGTATATATACACAGTGAAATACTACTCAACCATAAAAAAGATGAAATCTTGCCATTTGCATCAACATGGATGGACCTTGAGGGTATTACGCTAAGCAAAATAAGTCAGATGGAGAAAGTCAAATATCATATGATTTCACTTATAAGTAGAAGATAAAAAACACAACAACAACAACGAACAAACGCATAGACACACAGATTAGATTGGTGGTTACCAGAGAGGAAGGAGTGAGGGAGAAGAGCAAAAGGGGTGACAGGGTTCATGTGATGGATGGTAATTAGTCTTTGGGTGGTGAGCATGATGTTGTCTAGACAGCAGTCAAAATATAATGCTGTACACCTGAAATATATATAACGTCATAAACCAATGCTACCTCTATGAAAAAGTAAAATAATTAAGTAAATTAAATTAAATTAAGAAAACATAGAAAGCGAAAAAAAAGAGAGAGAGAGAGAAAACGGGCAGTGAGGAATAGGAGACACCTAGTCATCCTAGCTAGAATGTTCTTATATGCTGATAGGAAAGATTCAAAGAGAATGAGAAATTGATGATGTAGGTTATAAAATGCACCCCCTATAATGTTACTCAAATAGCACATATGAGACTATGAATTCTTTTATTTCATTGATGTTGCTTTTGGTTTTGTTACCGGGCTGTGCATCTCTGAGTGAGACTTCGCTAAGAGACTGGGCGACTTACTAATATACCCTTTATTTATATATATGTCCACTGGACAGCAATTCAAAAGTATGGGACTAAAGGATGGGGGAAGGAGAAGAAAAGAGAAAGAAGAAGAGCATGGATTAGGGAGTAGGGAGGGGTAGGGAGGACTAGGGAATGGTAGGGAGAGGAAAGAAAGAATACAGCAAAGAAAGGGAGGTAAAAGAGTAAAAATGGGGTGAGAATTAGAGTAAATGATAGGGGAAGAAGTATAAATATAAAGATAGGTATAAAGCAAAAAATTGAATTTTGTCCTTGCAACATATTATAAATAAATATATTTGTATATTTATGTTTATATAAATAAATATTATAAACATAAAATATGAATTCTAAATTCACATACTTATTCTATATTTTAGAAACATCTCAAGTTAACAAAAACTAGACCATCTTCAGCATTTCTCCTATCAGAACCTTTCTTTAACAAGAACTTGAAGGTTAAGGAGCTAAAAAATGTGAACAAAATGAAAGTAGCTTTTTTCTTAAGATAGTATATTCCAAAGTAAAATTTACCCTGTTCTATAAGGAAGGAGAGTCATGAGCCCCTTAACAAAAGTGTGAAATCTCTCCCCTCAAGGGGAAAAAAAGAGAAAAGAGAGAGAAGACAGACTAGTGAAACTATAAAAAATAAGCTATAATTTTTTTAAAAAGGTATAATTTTAAAAAATCTCTTTTAAATGTAACATCCTTATGAGTAGACACTGTATGAATTTTATACTTTGAAAATTCTATGCCATCCAGTAGCTGCTTAAAGTGCTAATTTTTGATTATAACAATGGTAGTGATGACAGTGATCCAGATTATGATATGGAGAAAATTGTATATATGGATATTTATTTATTTATTTGTATAAGCTATAGCCAAGGAAAGCATTTAGATATTCTGCTTTTATAAAAACCAAACACAAAGTAAACCAATCCCAATTTCAAAAGGAATGAGTAAAGTTAGGCATAAAGAAGAATTTCCCTACAGTGAGCCACTTGGATGCTAGATTGAGTCACCAAACTGTACTGAGGTATCATCTCCCCTGTAGAGAATGCCCCAGGGTTCTGCTTCCATTCATTTATGATGCTATTATTGGTGGACGTGAAGTAGGGAACAGAAGCCACTGTCTGCAAGCTTGAATGAAAATGATGGAGTGTGGTTCTTCTTCCTCAAGAATAATATCTAGCCAAGACATTAGATCGGTTCCAGCTTAACTCAGCAGCTCCCTTTATTTTTGCTCCTTTTAGGTAAAAACAATGTAGGGGAGGAAGACAACTCCTGTAACCCCGTAGGGCCTTCTGGCAGGTCTAAGAATTAAACTGACATGAGACAGAATAACAGGAGAAAATCAAACAAAGTTTAATAACACGTATACATGGGAGAAATCCAGGAACTTATCAAAATGGCCAAAGCCACCACCTTAAATACCACCTTCAGCTAAAGACAAAGGAGGCTGTTGGGGTTAGTGGTTTGGGATTTCAAAGGGGAGGAAGGCAATTTACATGGAGATGGAAATGCAAATGTTTGATAAACAAATGTTTGCTAGGCCATCTATAAACAATGTGACCTGAAAGACAGAACTTTGATAAAAATGGGCTTTCTAGTGCTTTCCTGTCTATCACACTTAGTTTATATCATACTGTGGTTATCTTATGGTGATAGCTCCTTCCTGAAACAGGCCTTCTATCCTAAATTCTTTTAGGCAGTTAAGGGGAAAGGCAAAGTTTCTTTCTGAGTCTTCTGTCTTTAAAAATAACCCAAAGAGACACATTTTGGGGTGGCCCATTCTGATCCTCAACAAGATGCTCATGATATTTCTTTATAACAATCTCAAGTCTTTCAAATGTTGGAATTAAGCACGATATTTTGGAAGTCATTGAGTAAAGAGAAGAAAATATTTAGTTCTTATATCAATCAAATACCCTAATAAACCTATAAACTACAACATGTTTTAAAAATCCTCAGAAGTGGGAAAAACAGAATGAAATCATTTACACTTAAATATCATCAAGTTATCTGGGAAAAAGGTTTAATTTGACAGACCTAGGCTGATATTCTTTCTTATTTTCCTTTAGACCACTGAGAAAACAAACCGTGAGGCACATACATTAAAAAATACTCTAATGGAAACTTGTATAATAAATACCAAAAAGCTGAAGATATTTTCAAATATTATAATATCTTGGAGATACTAAATAGCTATTTTAAATCGCTGTGTTTATAAGATTACAAAAAGAAGAAGAATTTTGACTTTGGTAAGACTCACCCACCCAAAAATGGGAACAGGCAAGAAATACAACTGCTATAGAAGCTGTCATTTTCCAATGTTTTTCCTTCTAGCTTATATTTATTTTTGCAGCTCTGGGGCCCTTAAGAAGTAGAGAATAAATAGCTGTGGATGGCTGCTTTATTAAAAACACAATATAAAATATTGTAGTTGCCAAATGGATCAGGATGAATTCTGTGAGGAAACGTTTTGCTATGAGATCCCAGAGAAAAAATGGCTAACCCTGAGAAAAACAGAGAGAAGAAAAGAAGATCCACTCAAAATAGGGATCCCCCTTCTATCCTTTTACAAGGAAAATGAATCTTTTGTATATGCAGAAGAAGGAGGGGGAGGGGATGCACATCAAATTTTTTTGCACTTTTTTTCTTCGGTTTTTATTGTACATGAAATTAAAATTAAACACAGGCTGAGTGACGTGGGTAGCTGGTATGTTTCCAAATTCTGCCACCCCTGAGCCAGAGGAGTAAATATGAAATGCTGAAGCATAGTTCTTCAAATAGCGAATTATATACTGGAGTACTTGTGAGAAACGGCAATTGGCTATTTCATGACACTATTGGTCCACAGAAAGAACAAAAACAGCTCTTACTCTACGTGGTTTGGAGCGTTGGCTTTGTTTTTAACCATACATATTCAATAAATAAATAGCTATTTACGAAGACATTTAGAGCTCTCTGTGGTTACAGAAAAGTAAGTGGTGAGTCTTGCTTTTTCTCTGCATTTAGATTATTGGGGGAGGGGATATTTCTTAGTTAACTGTGCTGTCTTTATATATATTCAGAGTCTGTGTTCTCACATTGCAATTACCACCATAAAGGGCAATCACTGTAAATAAATGTGCTGAGACGCAAACCCATTCTCTTGTGTGAGCTTTTGTGGCTAAAATCTTTTATAGTAATAGGATACCAAAATAACAACCAGCTGAAAATAACGTGTTATAAACCCTCAGCGGCTGTGCTTATATCATTGGACTCTTAGAACAAAAGGGAATCTTTCTGTTCCCCAAAGCGTTTCTGCAAAATTCCAAGTCATGAAGACGAACGGTTGTCAGGATTCATGGATAAACAAACAAACAAAAACACTAAAGAATGGTGAAACAACTGAAAGCAGACGATTGTTCCTAGAACATAGAGAAGCATGAAGCAAGGCTGGCAGAGCTCTGTACAGTCTCTCCTCTTCCTTCTCAGCACCGCTTTTGTTCGCATAGAAGATGCTTATTATTGCTCATTAGCATACATTAGCAAATGTTAATGAGTGTCTTCTAAAGAACAAAAAGCAACGTGGGGCAGGGGAGAGTCAGGATGAAGGCAGAGCAGTGAGACAAGGGCTGCAACAGAAGACAGGGAAGAGAATAAGAAAATGAGAGTGGCTGAGGACTTGAACTTGTAGTGTCCTGCAACTTGGAAGATCTGTCTTCCTGGCAAAATAGTATTAGCACTAAGAATGAAATGATTTAATTCCCTTTTTTCTCCTAAAAAAAAACTATAAAGGGAAAAAAAGCAAGTTATTAACTAAAATGAATCTTTCTTTTTTCCACTCTTTAGTTGTTTGGGAAAAATCACATTTTGTAGGATTTGCTACCCAACTAGGAATATTAATTAACATCATTGTCAGTTAATGAAAAGGAATTTTGAATTCTAGGTGTCCTCATGAGTTTATAAGAATTGTGACCACTCATCCAAACATTCCAACTTTTTCCCTACAGGGTCAATTTATAATACTTAATAAGAACAAACGTATAAGTAATTTGTATATGGTCTGTAATTTTATTAAAATAATTCACGAAGAATGTGGTGTATGTGTTAGTTTATATCTTAGCAGATAAATTATTACAATATAATGTATATTATATACAATATAGAGAGTATATTATAATTCCTTATAATAAGTAAATAAAATTATTTTAAAAGTAATAAATATAAATATATAGAAAATAACTATAAAATAATAAATAAATAAAATTCCTTATAATAAATCTCTCAATAGATGATAGATAGATATAGGGAGATAGAGACAGAGATGTATGACCTATTGACCTGTTTCTCTGGAGAACCCTGACTAATATAGAGTCTCTCCCTTCAAGATTACCCTAACGGAATCAGACAAACACTAGAAACAATAACACAAGGTATAATTTGATAAGTTCCACCAGAGAAATACAAGCAAAAGATTTGTTAGAGTTCATAAGAGGGAGCAAGATCACGTTTCATTAAGGGATGTTTGCTCTCTGTTACATTTCTACAAATGTTTCTAGAAACAGGCAGAACACTAATCAATATAAATAAACATGCGTTTCACTACCTGCTTTCCTTTGGATTAATCCTGATTCCTTCACGACCATGGCCATGAAGAACAGAGTTTATCCCATGACTAACCTAGTACTGAGAAATACGAATAAGAAAGGACTTTGTTCATCTGGGTCCCTAAGACTAATGCACTCATACCATAGAACTAGAAAAGACAATTCAGAGCTTTCAAGTTGGCAACTGGCTTAGTAGAAAGATCCTGAGTTTTTGAGTCAGACTCATATTTGAGTTTTGGCACTGCCACAATTTTGTGCTGTCATAACTTTGGATAATTTATTTAAATTCTCTCTGCCTTAGTGAAAGGAAGGGACAATAATCATCAAACAGGGTTACTGTGAGAACTCAGTGTAATAACGATGCATGCAATGTACATAATACAGTGCCTGGAACGTAGCAAAGATTAAAATAATCTACAAGCTATTCAAATGCTTTAACTCATACCTACACACACAATTTTGACATCTTTCACCTAAAATTCTAGGAAGTTAAGGAAGACACTTCTTCTTTTACCCTTCCTTACTATTTTGGACTCTACAAATAGGAAAATTGCCAAAATATTTCAGTCTGAGATTATATTAAAGGCTATTCACCAAAGATAAAGACAAGGAATAAAATATTACTCTGAACTTTGTCTCTTGGTCCTCTCAGCTCCTCCTCCCTGTGCCTGTTTATGTTGACAACCAATGTTGAAAGTCATGCTGCCCGAGCCAATGGTCAGCTTCATCATCCAATTCTTGCTTGTTGGCATTGGAGGAGCTACTGTAGCACAGATTTAGGTTGACCAACAAACAAAGAACCGACAGCCATTGTGAGTAATCATCTTTTAGTGCCACAGAAATTATAAAATTATTTCCATACAAAGAAACAGAAGTCAACCGGCTCTGGAATGAGAGACTTGTATGTTCTCTCTCACCCAGCTCCCGAATTCCTTTTCTTGGCAGTACTCTGGCATCCAGAGGACAAATTATTGTGACCGTGTGGCAACAGAAAACAGAAGTGGAGAGTGGAGAGTACTCAGTCACAGCCTGGCAGTCTGCCAAGTCTACTAAAAGACCTTGCTAATGGATCAGTATCCTGATTAGAAGTGATTTTTTGTTTTTAGTTAAAGATAATCAATTTTATTTTGATTAAATGCCAGAAGGTTAGGACTATAATTGCAACTATTATGTCCCACAGGGAAGGGCAATGGTCAAATACTAAGATCTAAACCCAGTTCTCTGACAGCCAGGTGGGAGGCAGAAAGAAAGCAGATGCTGATAAAGAGAGATCCCTTTAAAGGAGGAACAAATAAGTTCAGGTACTCATTATATTTTTAATTCCCAATTATCCCTTCCTTTCCTTTCCATGAGATAGAATTACTTTGGTTATTTCCAAGTCCAGAAAGCAGGACTAGATTACATGAGACCCAATTTTCTAACCCAAATAGTATATTTTTCAGACGATTCAAGGTAGGACTAAAATTCTGATGGCAGCCTGAGAAGCTACACAGCCTCCCTAACGTAATCAAATATTCCCCAAGAAACTAGTTCCTAGGTCATACCCAGCTAGAAGAGACTTCCAGCTCTGGTTCTTCCAAGTGATCTTATCACTCAGATATTCATCAGAACTATCCAGTTCCACATCCTGTCTCAAGTGTCAGGAAATCTCACTGTGAATGCATGTGTGCACATGCATATTTTTGTGTGTGTGCATGAATGTATGTGTATGTGTGTGTCAGAGTGAGAGATTTTTTGTCTTTTTTTATTTTATTGAAGTCATAACAATTTATAACATTGTGTAATTTCAGATATGCATTATTATTTATCAGTTTCTGTATAGACGGCATCGTGCCCACCATCAATAGTCTAATTTTTACCCATCACCACATATATGTGCCCCTTTACCCCTTTTGTTCACACCCAACCCCCTCCCCCTCTCTGGTAACCACTAATCTATTCTCCTTGTCCATGTGAGAATTTTTTTAAAAAGAGAGAATTTTAAAAGACTAAGGAAAGATTCCAGAATCCTAGATTTCTCTTCACAGCCTCTGTGTTTGTCTCAACCATCTACTTACAATAATTTAGTTCCAAAAGACAAATTGCGTCAATTTCCTGTGATTGGTGAAGCTGTTTTCTCACCTTGAAGCTCGATTATCATTAATAGCCTAATGGCTAGAAATAAGATTAGCTTATTTTTTATTCATCAGCTCAGCCTAATGGCACTGAGAATATATTTTAATGGATTCCATGGTCAAAAGCCATCAGTTTTCTTCTTCATTCTGTGACACTGAATTATGCCACTCTCTCCAAACCCTTTTACCCCATCACCCCAAATCCTAGAGGATTTCTAGCAGGAGAGGCCTATACAGTGCTTCTAAAACTTTAATGTGCATCAGAATCACCTGGAGAGCTTGTGAAAACATGCATTTCTGGGCCTCATCTACAAAGATTCTGATTCAGTAGGTCTGGGGGTGGCCCAATAACTGGCTTTTCTAAAAAGCTTCCAGGGGATGCTAACGCTGCTAGTCTTCAAACCACACTTTGGGAAGCACTACTGTAAGGCTCCTGTTAGGAAGCACCTGCCACCTTCTTTTAGGAAACATCTCTCACGACCTAGAAATCATCTTTCTTTTGTTGTCTATCTTCATGCCAATCTCACACTGTCTTTATTACCGTAGCTTCATAAGGAGCCTTGAGGGCAAGTATATGTCTTCCAACTTTGTTTTTTTTCAAAGATGTTTTGCCTCCTCTAGGTCCTTTGCATTTCTGTATAAATTTTAGAGTCAGCTTGTCAATTTATGCAAAAATTTTTAAAAGCCTACTGGGCTATGGATTGGAATTGATTTGAATCTATAGGTCAATTTGGGGAGAATTAATATCTTAACAATATTGAACCTTCCAATCCACAAATGAGGTATACCCATTTATTTAGGCCCTCTTTAATTTCTTTCAGCAATGTTTTGTAGTCTTCAGTGTTCAGATCTTATACCATTTTGGTCAGATGTGTTCCTAAGTGTTTTGTAATTTTTTTCTGATATTGTAAATGATATTTTTAAAGTTTCGATTTCTGATTTTTGTTTTTGTATATTGGTCTGTGGTTTTGTTTTCTTGGAATGTCTTTGATTCTGGTTTCAGAGTAACGCTGGTCTCAGTGAAAGTTGGGAAATATTCTCTTCTCTTCAATTTTCTAGAAAAGTCTTTGCAGAATCAGAATTGCTTCTTCTTTGAATATTTGGTAGAATTTTCCAGGGAAACAATCAGAGCTTGATATATTCTTTGTGGGATAGTTTTTAATTATAAATTCAATTTATTTAATACATGTAAGGCTATGAAAGTTATCTGTTTCTTCTTGAGTGAGCTTTGGTAGGTTGTCATACAAGTAATTGTACAATTTATCTGTTATCAAATTAACTGGCATGAGTTGTTCATAATATTGCCTTATTATCCTTTAATATCTGTAGATAGTGGAATTTGTAGTGATTCCACCTCTCTCCTTTCTGTCTTTTGTTATTGTGTGAATAAATATTTAATTAAAACTGTTATTTCCTCTTGATAAATTCCTGATCAGCCTGTCCAGTGGTTTATCAATTTTATTGATCTTCTGAAAGAACAAGTTTTTGATGTCATTTTCTCTAAAGTTTTTCCATTTTCTATTGATTTCAGCTCTGGTCTTTACTATTTACTTTCTCCTGCTTATTTTGGGTTTTATTGACTCTTCTTTTTCTAGTTTCTTAAGGTACAAACTGAGATCACTGAATTGAGACCTTTCTTTTTTTCTAATATAGGTGCATAATACTACAAGTTTTCCTCTAAATACTGCTTTAGCTGCATCTCAAAAATTTTAAAATGTTGTGTGCTTATTTTAATTCAGTTCAAACACTTTCTAATTTCTCTTTTGATTTCTCATTGGCCCATAGGTCATTTAGCGGTATGATATTTAGTTTCCAAATATTTTTGGACTTCCCAAATATCTTTGGTTATTGATTTCTAATTTAATTCCACTGTAGTTAGAGAATATACTTTGTATAATTTCAGTCCTTTTAAATTTATTGAGATTTGTTTTATGTCCTAGCACAGGATGTATTTTGCTAAATGTTCTATGTGCAGTTGAAGAGAATATGTGTTCTGTTGTTCTTAGGTAGAGTATATAAATGTCAATTAGTTCCAGATGCTTGATAGTGTTTTGTAGATCCTCTATAGACTTACTGATCTTTTTGTTTATTCTATCAGTTATTGAGAAAAGGTGTTGAAATCTGACTATAATAGTGGATTTGTCTATTTTTCCTTACAATTCTATAAGTATTTGCTTTATGTATTTTGAAGTTCTATTATTAGGCGTATAAATGTTTAAATTAGTTATTTCCTCTTGAAAAATTTATCTCTATCATTATGAAATGACATCCTTTATTTCTGATAATATTCTTTGCTCTGAAATCAAACTTACCCAATATTAACATGGCCACTCCAGCTTTCGTTTGAACAGTTTAATATAGTATGTCTTCTATCATTTTACCTTTAACTTTTTTGTATCTTTACACTGCAAGTGGGTTTCTTATAGGTAACATATAGTTGGATCTTGATTTTTTTTTTTGGTCCAATCTGACAATTTCTAACTTTTAATTTGGGTATTTAAACCATTTATATTTAATGTGTATGTCTACATGGGTTGGTTTAAAGCTATCATTTTGCTATTTAATTTTTATTTATCCCATTTCTTCTTTGTTTCTGCTTTCCTCCTTTTGAAAGGACAAATTAACTATTCTAATGATTCTATTTTATTACCTTTTAGGGCTTATTATCTGTGATTCTTTCTATAGCAAGTGGTTGGTTTAGGGTAAAGTGGTATTTAACTAGCCATAGTCTACCTTTAAGCAATATTATACCATTTCATGCGTAGTGTAAAACCTTACACCAATGTTTCCATTTCTTCTCTTCCAGACTTTGTGCCACTGTTGTCATACATGTTTTCAAGTTCACTAATCTTTTCTTCTGCAATGTCTAATCTGCTGTTGATTCTATGCAGCATATGCTTTATCTCAGACATAGTAGTTTTCATCTGTAGAAGTTTAATTTTGTCTTTTTAACTTCATCTATGTCACTACTTCATTTTTCTACTTGCCTTTTGAATATGTGTAATGCAGTTATAATAACCGTTTGTCTACTAATTATATCATCACTGTCATTATGGGGCAATTATGTTTAATGATTTTTCCCCTAATTATGGGTATTTTCACTCTTTTTTATATTCATTTTAATATTTGATTGCTTGACAGATACTAAGAATTTTTCTAATTGGGTGAATTAGATATTTTTATATTTCTATAAATATGCTTCAGCTTTGTTCTGGTATACATTTAAATTACCTCAAAACAGTTTTATCCTTTAGGGTGTCACGTTTAAGCCTTGTTATGTGGGACCAGAACAACATTTAGTCTAGGGCTAATTTTTCCCTATTGCTGAGGCAAACACTTCTGAGTACTCTACCTGTTATCCTATGAATTATGAGGTTTTATACTTTTGCTGGTTGAAAGAGGAATTATTCCCAGATCTGTGTGAGCTCTAAGGATTGTTCCCTCTAATCCTTTTGGGTAGTTCTTTTCCCAGCCACATGCATGTATAGATCATTACTCAGTTGAAGAGTCAGTAGGAACACTCTGCAGATCTCTAGAACTCTCTCTCTGTTGAGCTTTCTCTTTTCTGGGAATCTTCCCTGTGAATTTTAGCTGCCTTAATCTACCCAGACTCTCAGCTCTATCTCTTCAATTCAGAGAGCTCACTGATCTCCATTTACATCCCTCTTCCATGCTCCATGGCCTGAGACTCTCTAGATAGTCAGCTGGGGCAATCATGGGGTTCTCTCACTTGTTTCCATCTTTCAGAGGTCATTATCCTTTGCTATCCTAGGTATAATGTCTTGAAAACTGTTGTTTCATACATTTTGTCCAGGTTTTTGTTTCAGACAGGAGAGTAAATTCAGTATCTGTACTCCATCTTGACCAAATGAGAAATCTATCCACGCTAGATTTCTAAAGTTCTCTAAGCTGAGTTCTTTTTTTCCAGTCACATGGGAAAAAACATGAGTCAAGAGCCCTGGCTGCCTCCCATCCCTTTCTTTCTGTTTCACATCCTGTCACCTCCAAGCGATTCCACATGGAATTACCAATTTTAAGGAAATGGTTACATCATTTAACTATGTATCCATTAAATAGAAATAATGTTTATAAATATTTAAATGACATGCAGAAATATTTATGATATATATCATGCAAAAAGATGATAAAAATTCTGTGTTTTAGAGGATATAAGCTATCTGAAAATAAATGCCTTATGCAAAAATGGTGGGGGGCAGGCACTGAGATGAAATATGTCAAAATGTTAGCAGTTGTATCTGGATGAGGAGATTGTGAGAAGTTATTTTTTTTCTCCTTTAGACCTTTTCTGTATTTTCCAAACTATTATAGTAGATGAATATTATCCATAAAAAGGCAAGGTTGTGTTTTGGTTTTGTTTTTAAAAATGAGATTTAGAGAGACAAAATGTGAGGGAAAATTTTGAATAAAAGCCACAAAAAGTCAGAGGTTACTACTTAGCTAAGTTTCCTAGGATCTCACACAAACTCTTATTTGCCTGACCCTTGCAGTTATAAAACATACCCCCTGTGTCTCTATATAGAAGGCCTGGATTATAAAACATTGTGAGAAAATAGGAACAAAGCAGCCAGAATTTAGCAAACAACATTTTATTCCTACAATGTTAGGAAGAAAAGAGCCAACTCATAAAATGTTAACAGTGCTTTCTTCAGCAGTGGCTACAATCTTCCACCTTGTAATGGAGCTCAGAAAATTGCTTCTGGAAAATTCTGGAAGTTTAAAGAGAAGTGATGGGAGAGATTTTTAGTTAATTAACTCTACTTTCTTTTAGTTGCCAAATTAAGAGACCTTAGTTGACTATTTTATTCTTAGGCCAGGTTCTTGCCATGATCCCGACTTTATAGAGAAGAGAACAGTAGTGAAAGGAGGTCCAGATAACTCATCCATTAATTCATTCAATCAACAAGAATACAATCAACAAGACATAATGTCTACAGAGACAAAGTGCTAAGGACTGTGTGGCTTAGTCCCAGTACTACTGAATCCTTAGAAGCAGACAGACCTGAGTTCAAAATCTAGCATACCACTTCAAAAAGTGTGACCACAGGTGACTTTTAACCTCTCTGAGCATCGGCTTCCATATCAACAAGTCAAGAAAAATAATCTCATAGGAGTGCTGTGATAATTTAATAAGTAAAATATCTGTGGCAGTTGTCTGGTACACAGAAGGCACTCAAATCTATATTAATCTAATGAGACCTAGGAAGCCATAAAGTGAATAAGATATTTTCCTTCCATTCCAGGAGGTCCTCACCTAGCTAGAAGACAAGATATGCACAAATAAAACAGTTGGTGTAAGGTGAAATATAATTAAGCATCCTAATATTTAAGGTCAAGGATACAAGCTGAGTGAGGAGACATCCCAGGGAGTTGAAAGGGTCAGAGCAAGCTGCATGAAAGAGGTAGACGTAAACTGAGTTTCCAGATATAAGGAGCTTTTTAAAAAAATATATGCACACAGTTTAATGTATAATGCAACATCACACCA
The DNA here is from genome assembly GCF_021613505.1 of Equus quagga. Taxonomy (NCBI): domain Eukaryota; kingdom Metazoa; phylum Chordata; class Mammalia; order Perissodactyla; family Equidae; genus Equus; species Equus quagga. Next base: position 99,362,511 of record NC_060272.1, read on the forward strand.
TATAGGGCATTTACTCTTATTTTACACATTTAGATATGTTTGAAAGATTTCTTAAGGCTATAAAACAGAACATAGAAAACTAAACAGGAATATATTCAATACTTACAAAAAGTAACATGATAAAGAATATAAAGTACTATTTTCCTTTCAACACTTCAAGAGATATCTTTATATTCTTTTGTTTTTACAAGTAACCTCACAAATGATCGCATCTTCAAATGCTTTTAAGTATTATTCGTACTCAGTGTAAGGCCGTTATCATTTTTCATACATAAATTTTTTTCTAGCTCTGTAACAATGCAATTTTTAATCCATTCAAGTTGTCACTCCCATCCTAACAACAAGAAAAAAGCTGAACAAACTGAAAATCAACAACTCTTCTTAGATCTGTCAGAGAATTCAGGTCACAGGACAAACCACTGCTCCCCAAACTGGAGAGATAGACAGGCAGATACAGAGAATCACAACTTACTAGAGCAGAAATCCACAAGCAGAAACCTCTGCTCTGCAGAAACTAGTCCTGTGTAGAAAAATCTGAACTGTAATTAACCAATTGCTGGAGATTTCGTGTGGACAGCTCTGAAAATTAAACTGAAACTCAAAAAAGAAGTAGCATTGGTAGCGAGGAAGGACAGCCCTGTTGGGGTAAAAGTGGGATGGGGAAATTTATAACAATAGGCACTGTTACCTGACCATGTTACTACTAAACAATTTTAAAATTGCAAGGATTAAAAATTTCCAGGGTTCACAGAGAAAACCAAGTGATGGTTATGTTATTATCTCAATTTTAAACAGACTAAGTGAACAAGTCCATTCAAATGTGGTGGATTGTATATATGTGTTTGTCTTCAGTACTTGCCAAGATCCAACTACACAGAGTAGTGAAGGAATTTTAAAAGCTATAAACCCACAAGACAAAAGGAAAGAAGGAACACCAGCAGATGAGAGATTTCTACAACAATGCAAAACCGAGAAAAGAGAGAAGAAGTTTCTGGTTTATCCAGGCAAAGGAATGTAGTAAGGTGGAGATTGAGAGGAAGGAAGCTGACTTACACTGCATAATCTAGGGGTCAGATCTTAGAGACTGGAGGGAGAGGGTAGGGGTGAGATGTAGGGTAGAAAACTGCCCTAACCTGAAAGTCAACACTGGAAGATTCCTTTGTCACTCCACCTCACTAGAATGCAAGAACATGCAGACAGATGGAGAAACCAAAAACTACCAGTTATTGCTACACTGCTTTAGTTTTCTTCATAGCACTGTCACCACCTGACATTATGTTACCTCGTCATTTGTTATTTGATCCACTGTTTATTTTCCCCCAAGCAAGGAAGCTCCAGAAAGACAGGACTTTTGTTGATCTTCTTCAACTCTGTCCTAGTGCCTGGCAAATAAACACTCGTAAATATTTGTGATATGAATGAGTGAATTAATTAATTAACCCATTCAGCAATGAACAATAGATATATTACACAATAACTTCCTTCTAGTCTCAGACTTACCACATTTTCCCCTGAGCCTTGGGGCCTTTGGATTAGTATAAGAAATTTTCCAAGAGGAAGGAAGATCATGAGAAAGGCACATGGAAGAAGGGGGCAGAGGCCATGGAGGGAATAGAGTAGCAATTTATCAGACTAGGACTGCTTCTTCAGGGCTCTTCTCTAATTTCCACAGAGAAGATCCTATATTTTCCTTAACTGCATCTCTTTCATACCTCTCAATATCAAAGCACTTTTTAATGAAGCTATTAAAAATCTTTCCTCTAGAAACTTCTGATTTTTTAATTTGCCATCTTCTTGCTATCGCATTCATGAAGTTTGGCAGCTCTGCCGCTCAGATAACCCAGGCCTCCTCCAACCAGAGGAGATGCAACCACAGAGCGGTCGAGAGGACCCGTGACAGGGAACTGCAGGCTATGCTCCTCACTTCTAATCATCACGATGCAGATCATTCCTCTTCATAGAGAAAGCAAAATCACTCACTCATGAGTGGGATCATTTTCTCTCCTTGCAGTTGGCGCTTACAGTTCACAAGCATCCAGCGTCCTCACCTACATCCAGACGCAGACCAGGAGAAATTTAGAAGGGAACAAAAAGCTAAACAGAGTTTTTAAATAAAGCAAATTATTAATCTCCAAGTCTATAAACTAAGGTGGCATCATGGTGCCAGATGTAACATTGAGGTCTCCTGACCCACAGCCTGAGTCACCAGCTGCCAGACTTGTGCATTCCAAAGAGGAGCTTGCAGTGGCTTATTTCCGTGTGCAGATGCTTCCACCCATCCCATCCCAGGTCATTTGAATGCAGCGTTAAAGCACCCTGGATGCGAAGATGTTCTACGTGTGAAACATCTTTGCACCACTTTCTATAGCAACCTACCTAAGTCACCAAGTCTAAAAATAGATGTACTTCCTTAAGTTCTGCCTTTGATCCCATATAACGTACTAAGGAAAATAGTACCAGAGGCTAACCTCCTTTTCTAACACTCCCTGCAAGCAGAAGCTAAGAACAAGGAGTGGAGCCCTAGACTAGAATTACCTCTCCTTATCCCCACGGGAAAGCAGGTCTCAGGAGGTGTCTTATAAAACCGAGGTTCACTCCACTTATTATCCATGTACCTATTTATACAGTCAACCATTCACTCAGTAAATATTTACCACATCTTAACTGTTCTTGTGGCGGTTGGGAATATAAAGCATTGAAAGTTAGCTATGTCCCTGCTATCCCAGATCTTCCAATGTACTTAGTGACAGAATGACACATCCCAAAATTTCTGAATGAGTCCTGATTACAAATATTTTGCTACCTATAATATATTGTTACAGAATTTTTTTATTTTTCTTTGTTAAAAAACTGACAAATTAGTGAATACGTAGCTTATTAAATTGGCACACATCCTCTCATATGGTTAAAAAGCAAAACAAAACTTTTGAGTACTGTTAAACACTAAAACATACAATATGAGATTTGACACATGCAAAGCTTCTTAAAGAGACAAAATGGCTCCCAGGGCATAAGAAGTAGCCAAAATGATAGTACTGATACACTTGAAAAACAAAGGTGTCAGAAGAAATGAAGTGGTCAGAAAAGAAGCACAGAAAATGGGAAGCCAAAGAAGAAGTGATGTTAGTGCTTATTAAACACGATCCAGTAGAAGGCATCCAGATTCTGGAGAAGACAAGACATTCCACTGTTTTATTTCCTGCTGGTAAAACTGGAATGTTCCATCAAAACTGGAAAAATATCCCTTAAGTCTATCAGCCTATCTTGGCTTTGATTATGGGCTCTCCAAGCAATGTTTGCATTATAACCTGATTCCCCATATAGATTTCCTCTAGGTCAGTAATGTGCTGGCCAGCAGACACAGATCATCAGTGAGCTTAGCAACTAGCCAATTGGACTCATCCTTGGACTTTTCCAAGCTCACAACCTAACAAAATATAATTTAACATCATAAACTGGTAAAAAAAAATATACTTCTTTTTATGTAAAGAAACTCACAAATTAGGAAAAAATGGTCTGGCCAACTGTCTCAATAGTTGGTCTGGAAAAAGTGGTCACTATCCATATAAGGGACATAAATAACAGCATTCCAAAGCACTTAGAGACAAGTGACATGTAAATGATGCATACTTAATGCCACAGGAAGTATGAAGAGGAAGAAATTATGTCTTACTGAGGAAATCCAGAAAAGCATCACAGAAGAGGTGGTAATCAACTGAGTCTTGAAGATAGCCAGGGTGAGATAAGCAAAGACTGGGAGAGGTTAAGGAGATTTCAATAGAATAAAATACAGTGGTTGGAAAATGCACTGGACGTGCAGGGAATGGAGAGAAGACCAAACAAATTAGACATGAACTTAAAGTAAGACTAAGTTCAAATGGCAGCAGACCATGACATACGACTTTGTGGAGTCTTAATGTCACATGGCAGCAATGCCAAAGCATCTGAGCTTTCTGATGAAGGCAGAGACATAATGGAATGATACTCTAGGAATTAGGCAAGGTCTGAAAAAATATAAGCCATGGCTGAAAACTAAAAAGTTCTAACTACTAATAATTTACATTTTAGTGTATAAATAATGTATTGACGTTTTCCACCCGGCTACCTGCATGAAACCAAGCTAAAATGAAAAGTGGAGGACTGAGAGCTTTGGAGTATCAGATCCTAGATCACAATGGTATTATTATAATACGGAGAAGCCACAGGAGGACACTAATCTTGGGCTACTTTATAATTTTGGCTGGAACTTGCAAGCATCTCCTGCAGGGTCCAGGAAATGTTTTTGCAAGAAGAACCCTGTCTATTCATATTGCCATGAAGTCATTAAAAACTAGAATGCATTTGTGTTCTAAGTATTCAGTGAAAGGTTAGTATTGACAATACGTATCTACATGCAAAATATTTGGTGTGGAGTCAGAGAAACTCTGGCACTCTGAAAAACTGTTCATGCAATTAGGGAGTTGGAACAGAAGTAGAAAGGCAGTAAAACTTTTCTTCTTTGAGTTAAAAGTATGTTTTCTAAAGCAGATAGAATTTGGGGAGGAGAAGCTATTGTATTTGTCACTGTCTCTCAAAACCCAGATGTTTAAGACTTGGAGAATTGACTTGAAGGTAATTCAGTCTGTTCAAGAAAAAAGAAATATAATTGAAGTAAAGAATTCTCCTTCACAAAATCATCATATGTGAATCCTTGGGCTAGTTGCAAGTTTAACTTGTACACACTATTGGCCATGATGTAAAAAAACAAACACAAAAAAAACCCAGCTACTATTGCTAGGAAGGCTATTTATTTATTACCCAGGAAGAGTCATAGTGCTGCATAAATAAGGCACCCATTTTCAGTTTAGACTTTAAGCAGAAGATGGTATTAACAACAAGGGCATAGGAAGGCCTCTTCCATCTACAGTGTATAGACAACCTTCCCCTCAAGGAGAAAGGATAGACATGAGCAATAAGATGGATAGATCATTAGCCCTCAGGAGTAGAAAAAGATTTGTAGCATCATGTGATCTTTCTCAGAATTAGAAAGCAAAGATTGTGAACTCTCTGTCCTAAGTAATTAAGGCACAGGAATCACAAATAGAGATCCCAGCTAAGATGAGGCCAGGAGCAGAATGGAGCACACGGACAGTGGATGAGCCATGCCACCCCATTAGAAATTCTTTAGCTGTCTTGCTTAAAGATTCTAACTAGTTCCATAAGAGGAAGAACTGCATATTTATATCAAAATCTCCTGTGTGCCCTATGAATTGTAATTCACTTCAATAAGTGTAGATCACTTGTTTAAGGGATAAATAAATGCTACTTTTAATAGGTTCCATCAGATTTCACTTTCCCAGCCCCGGATAACATTTCAGGCAGATCCTGTAGCTTTCTGATCATTTACAGTTATAAGAATCACCTCACTTTGATCATTCATATTCACTTTATGGTATGAAGGTATTAAAATATCCAGTCTAATCTAAATTAAACCTGGAATTTCACGTCCTCTTCAAAGCTTCTCCCCTTTCCTCACTCATTCCAAGAAATGAAGCGTGGAGACCTAAGTGGGGCAGGGAATGGAGACATATCTTTGACCATTTCTCCTGACCTATGCCTCCTTCTCCACTCACTGTGTGGCTTCTGGTTATTGCATGGCCTACAAGAGTAGAAGGAGTATTAGAAGGGCAAAAAGTTAAGCATGTCTGCATGCACTGGGTGGCTACCCTGCCTTACTATGGCCCACCCCATGCTGGGACAGGGGAAAGTCTGTGAGTTCTTCAGAATTATCCCTTTTGCCCTGAGGGAACCTTCACAATGTGGTTTCTTGACTTGGTTCATGCTTTCTCCTGAGCGCCTCTTGTCACACTTCCATTGGTACTACCTGAATAGGTCGCCCCACAGGCAGCCTCTGTAGCTAAATGATCCTCACCCCAGCAAGCAAGCTTCTTAGGTGAAGACTCTTCAAAATCATTCCATCCCTGTTCCTTTCCACTGCATCTACCTGGTCCAGGAGGAATATATATAACTACTTTCCTTAATAAATTATGGAAATGTAAGCTTTTTTTAATAATTCAATAATATTTCACTAATTTCAGACCCACACATATTCCTATTTGTGGGTAGTACATATTATATACTCTTAGTAGAAAAATTGTCTAAGACAGAGAGTGAAAATAATCTGGAAAGGAAGTAGGGGAAAAGGGAGTTAATATTTATGGAGGGACTTGTGTTGGACTAAAGGAGAAAGTGATTAGTTATATGAACAATCATCATTTGATTATCCCAGCAACTCTGCTTTTATGGGAACTTTTTTATTACCGTCCTGACATTTTCTGTGAACCATACTCTGACATAAATATACACACATTTATTCACTTAGTGGCTGAGAAAATGAAAGCTGTAGGCACTCTTAGCCTCAGCCTTCCCTGTCATGTCTACTATAAAAGAGGGAAAATCATATGTAGCTGGAAAGAAGAATGAAGACGATCTGCAGAGGAGAGAGACAAAGAGAATTTTCTGGATTTGCCACAGTGCTTCCATCTCTGGTTCAAGCTGAGCCTGAGACTCAACTTCATTCTAACCTTTGAGTTCCAAGGGTCCCCCAACCCCCCGCCCATCCCCCACCACTATCTTTATCTCAGGCTAGCTAAGCCGGAATAGGTTGTCTTTAACCAAATCGCTCTTAACTAACATATCCACTCAATAGCTAAAGCTTGCAGGAAGTGAAGCAAGGATTCAAACCCAGGTCTGTATGATTCCAATATTTGTTCCAGTATCCACACCACCAAGACATAATGACAGGGTGTGGGGATGAGTACAAGAGCAGGTCTGGGATGTATAAACAGAACTGTAGAAGTCAGAACTTTGAAGTAATCATCTAAACCTACTCAGAATGGAACAGATTCATATCTACTGAATGTTTCAGCTCTGCATCAAAGGGATGATCTGGATAAATTGAAGAATCTTCACTAGAGACCCATAGAAGAAGATTAAAAAGTTGGGAAAGAGAAAAAGCACGTAGTATATATTGCCGCTACGATTCAATTGATGCTTCATATCCTGCACCCAAACATTTTTCTCCTTATGGTCTTATACTGCTTTTTAATATTTTCTGTGTCTTAGGAAACAACAAGTGTTGGAAATGATGTGGAGAGAAAGGAACCCTCGTATACTGCTGGTGGGAGTGCAAACTGGTGCAGCCACTATGGAAAGAAGCATGAAGCATCCTCAGGAAATTAAGAATAGATCTACCATATGATCCAGCTATCCCACTGCTGGGTATTTATCCAAAGAACTTGAAAACACAAATGCATAAAGATATATTCACCCATTTGTTCATCGCAGCCTTATTCACAATAGCCAAGACTTGGAAGCAACCTAGGTGCCCATCAAGGGACAAATGGTTAAAGAAGCTGTGGTATTTATACACAATGGAATAGTACTCAGCCATAAGAAATGATGAAATCCGACCATTTGTGACAACATGGATGGACTTTGAGGATATTACGTTAAGTGAAATAAGTCAGAGGGAGAAAGTCAAATACCATGCGATCTCACTCATAAGTAGAAGGTAAAAACAATGACAAACAAACACATAGCAATGGAGATTGGATTGGTGGTTACCAGAGGGGAAGGGGGGGAGGGCAAAAGGGGTGATTAGGCTCACATGTGAAGTGATAGACCATAATTAGTTTTTGGGTGGTGAACATGATGTAATCTACACGGAATTTGAAATATATTACAATGTGCATCTGAAAACTATATGTTATAATCCAATATTACTGCAGTAAAACAAATAAATGAATATTAAAATATATATATATATATATATTTTTTTTTCTGTGTCTTTGTCTTATTTCCCAAAATAGGGTATGAGCTTCTTGAAGTCAAGGCATGACTATTATACTTTTTGTTGTATTCAATAATCAATAAATACTATTTTAAATAAACTAAAATGAAAGACACACAGCTTGTTTAAACACAAGGGACTAAGAGGATAATATAATAACAGTACTGGTAAATAGGAATGTCTACACTGAGGGGAACTGACTTTTCCCCATCCCACAACCATGAGAGAAGGAAGAATTCTCACACACTAATATGAGATACTTAAATTAGTGTTAGAGATAAGTTTCCAAATTGAAGCAATTGCTGTAGAAATTGTCACAGAAGGAAAAGTGTTAGAGATTCAGCTTCTTCATAGAAATATTTTTCATTGTCTAGGACAATTTTGTTTGGATCTTTCTAGTGTCTCACTTAAGAAAGAGTTATGGACTTCATGCCCCTTTTTCAAGTCTCTCCAAGAACTATGAAGACATCAGACAAGAGTAGAATTTCATCTTTTTCTCTCATTATAACATACTATATGAATATACCTAACATTTATGAATATTCACATATAGAACTGAGATACTAAAAATCTATGTCTTTGATAAAAACCAGGCCTGTGAGAACAACCCCAAAGTAGAAAAAAAAATATTTTGAAGATATTTACCTGCTTACATCATCTAAAAGTTATGGGAACTGAGGGGAATCCTCGATACTTAAGCCAAAACATACTATAAACACTGTACTGCAATTTTGTTTCCAGCCACAATGAAGTAACTAGGAATATGTTATCCCTCTTACCTTAAGCAAGTAGAAAGCCAGTCAAAATACGTGAAACATCTCTTTTCAGACATTGTTCAACAGACAGCCCAAGACAGTGACCCCTGGAAGAAGGGAAGCAAATGAAATAAGCCCTGACATTGCCTGATCCTTTTGCCTGAGGAGAGTTTCTAGGCTGCAAACAGGGAGCAGCAGCCTAAACAGAGGCTTGTGATCTCACTGAGTTGAGGAGAAATGGTTCTGATTTCAGGGATTTTAGGGCAGCCAGAATTTGTGGAGTAAAATATGAGAAAGAAAGAAGCTACACAGAGATACAGCTCTCGAGATTTGCAGATGAGTCCTTTCAACTTTGGCTGAGTACTGCTGTGTGCAAAGATGTGTGCTAACTACGAAGGTCAGGGGAAGAACGCCAGAAAGGAGTGGGCAGAATAGTTTCCGGAGCTCCCAAGAGTCAGGAACAGTTCAGGTTTCCCAGCAGTCAGACAGGAGAGGCCTCCTAATTCACAGAGCCTTGGTCAGCGTCCTCAGAAGGTTACTGCCCAGACCAAACCAGCCTGGCTCCGAACCCACCCTAACAGAGCTTCAAAGCAAGGCTCAAGAGCATCCAGCAATTTGAAGTAACTTAACTGCATCCCAGAAAATCATCAACTATATTAAAGGAATACAGAAAAATCCAGCGCCCCAAAATGCAAAATTCAACATTTCCAACAGTAAATTAAAAATTGACCAGGTAAGCAAAGAAGTTGAGAAAGTAATGCCTCTCAACCAGGAGAGCAATCAAGTGAATTAGGAGAAACAGATCCAGAAATGATACCCATGATACAATTAGCAGATGACAGTGGAACAGCCATTATAAATACACTCTATAGGTTTAAGAACATAATAAGAAAAATAAAAAATATTTTTAAAATACAAATCAAGCTCTAGAAATTAAAAAATACAATATGTGAAATGAGAAATACACTGGATGGGATAAACAGTGAATTGGATGCTGAGGAAGAAAAGAGCACCAAACTCAAAGAGAGATTTTCTCCAAAATTAAACACAGAAGGAAAATAAGATTAAAAAATGAAAAGAGCTTCTGTGACCTATGGGTTGATACTAAGCAGTCTAAAATTGTGTAATTGGAGTCCCAGAAGGGCGAATCAGAAAAAAATCAAGAAATAATGGCCAAAATTGTTTTAAATTTGATAGCAACTATAAACCAAAAATCCAAAAAAGCTCAATGAATTCTAAACAGAAAAAGAGATGAATAAAACTGTACCAAAGCATGGCATAAACAAATTGCTAAAATGAACAGTAATACTGAGAACATCTTGAAAGCAGCCAGAGAAAAATGGCACAAACATAAGAATGATGACAGACTTCTCATCAGAAACTATGAAAGCGAGAAAACTTTAAGGCACTGAAAAGAAGATAAAAACCAAACTATCAAACTGGAATTCAATTTCACCAAAAAATATTTTTCAAAAATTAAGGCATACTCTTTCAGACAAGAGGTGAGAGAATTCATTGCCAACAGACCCGTTCCACAAGAAACATTAAAGGAAGGTATTGATGCAGAAGGAGAATGATACCAGATGGAAATTTGGATCTGAAATGTGGAAGAAAAACACTGGAAATGGTAAATATGTAGATAAATGTGAAAGAATTTTTTCTTATTTTTCAAAACTACTTTTAAAGATAATTAAATGTTTAAAGCAAAAATAATAATGACAGATGCGGAGTTTATAATACATGTGGAAGTAAAATGTACAAAAACAGTAAGTATAGGAGGGGGAATGAAATTATACTATAGTAAGATTCTTAAAATATATGTGAAGTGGTATACCATTATTTGAAGGTAGAATGTGGTAAGTTAAAGATGTATATTATGAACCCACTAAAATAGAATAACAACAAAAAAAGATAGTGCGAATATACTAATAAGTGGAGATACAATGGAATAAAAAAATGCTTATTCCAAAATAAGATAAGAAAAGTGAATAAAGAACAAAGAATAGGTGGGACCAAAGACAGAAAATAGCACAAAAACATGTTAAATATCACTAGCCATTAAGGAAATGCAAATAAAAGCCACAATGAGGCAGTCCTAGAGACTTTCTCAAAAGCTAAAATTAAAAAGATTCACTAGCAATATCAACCGTTTTTGAGGACATGAGTCACTAGAACTCTCATACACTGCTGGTGAAAATACAAAATCATATAGCCACTTTGGAAAGTAATTTGGCACATTCTTATGAAGTTCACCAAACTTTTACCATACAACCTAGCAATTGCAATTCATACATTCACACAAAGAAACATATGTACTCAAATGTTCATGGCAATTTTATTCAAAATGGCCCCAAATTGGAAACAGCTCAAACGTTCATCAAGAGATGAATGGATAAAGAAAATGTGGTAGCCCCATACAATGGAATACGACTCAGAAATAAACAGAAGCAAACTATTGATACACCTAATAATGCGAATGAATCTCAAAAGTATTTGCTAAATTTAAGAAGCCAGACACAAAAGAGTACTTACTGTATATTCCCATTTTTACATGATACTCTAGAAAGTGCAAACAAATCTATAGTGACAAAAAGCAGATTAGGGATTGCTTGGGTCCAGGTGTGGCATATATGGGAGATGGGGATAGAACGCACGGATTTATGCCAAACAGGCATAAGGAACATATGGAGGAAGTGAATATCTTGATTGCAGTGGTCATTATAATATGTATGCATTTGTCAAAACTTGTCAAATTGTACATCCTGAATGTATACAATTTACTGTGCATAAATTATACCTCAATAAGGCTGTTTTAAAAAGTGGAATGAAAGAAATGGAAATAAAGCAGTGCCAACATTTTATCAGTCAGAGGAATACCATCCCTTAGTCATCACTGATGGGCATTTCAAATCCAAGAAGTGCCATCCACTTCAGAGAGGTTCTAGAAACACAGGCCAAGTTAGAAACAAATGCATCAATGTTCCTAATTTTTAAAGGCCCTCTACAGCTTGCAATGCAATGTTTCTGACTCTGGTTTTGTTCTGATAATTGTTCAGTACTGCCCCAAACACGTTACTCTATAAACTCTTTGAGAACAAGGACTGTGTCACATTACTTTCTTCCCATAGCACATGAAAAGAATCAAACGAATTGTTTGTTTTGTTTTTGTTTTGTTTTTTGAGGAAGATTAGCCCTGAGCTAACATCTGCTGCCAATATTCCTCTTTTTGCTGAGGAAGACTGACCCTGAGCTAACATCCGTGCCCATCTTCCTCTACTTTATACGTGGGACACCTACCACAGCATGGTGTTTTGCCAAGAAGTGCCATGTCTGCACCCGGGATCCAAACCGGCGAACCCCGGGCCAGTGAGAAGCGGAACGTGCGCACTTAACCACTGTGCCACCAGGCTGGCCCCTCAAATGAATTGTTTGTTGAATGCACTGTGACTAAATGAAAAAATAAATGAATGAATAGAATGAATTTCTATGAGAATTTATAGTCCCAACACATCTCTATATATTATTTATCTCTTATAGGAAATGCTATCTATTCAGCTTTAGTGATAGTAAAATATCATTCATTTGAGCACCAAAAATTTAGAATTTTGAAGAATTTGTACAGGCTGGGCTGAGGTTTATTTTGCATTGTTGAAAAAAAGTCATATGATCAAACAATAGTATAGCGACACGTCTTTATTTTGCGTGTGATTTCAGAGTTTAAAAATGGTTTTCAAAGTGTTAATTCATTTGAGCCATTTAGAAGTGCTGCTTTACCAACAGGCAGTTTCTATCTGTAAATCACAGAATCTGTCGACACACTGAAGGAAAATTTCTAAGGACTTTTCTAATTTACACTTCATTAATCTGTTTTAAACAATAATGAGAGCAAGCAATCTCAACATGATTACATTTTAAATTACAGGTCAGAATAATAACTTTTACAAATGCTTAGTCTACATTACAAGATATTTCGTTGAAATATACTGGTATTCTTAACTGACCATCAGTACTCCTTCTGGAAACTCTCTTAGCTTCTGTGACTTTCTCTCTCCAGGATCTCCTTAGGTTCTGTGACTTTCTCCAGGATCTCCTCTCATCCCTTTGAACCATCCTTTCTGTTTCTTCCATAGGCTTATCCTCTTCCACCCATCACTAAATGCTAAAGTTGTCCAGGGTGTCACTATTGGCTATCTTTCCTTGTCATTCCATATATGTGCTCTTCCCGGGAAGTCACATGATCTTGGTATCTTCAACTCTCAGATGATGCTAAAATCTCTATCACCAGCACCCACCTCTCTCCTGAGCTCCAGAAAATGCCTTGAAGATAATCAAGCCATACCCCAATCAAACGGTTTTTTGCTGCTGCCTCTCTGTTTTATTTATTGGAATTTTCTTATACTCAGTTGACCAAGTCAGAAACTTGGGAGTCATTCTAAACAACTTCCTCCCCTCATCTTCCCACATTGTCTCACCAAGTACCAGTATTTCTATATTCCAAATGTTTTTGAAGTCCTTCCTTTCTGTGTCAGACACAAACCTCATGCACCTCATCCAATTCCCTCAAAGGCTTCCTTCCCTCCTTTGGTCCCAACAGCATCCCAGCCCCAACCCGTCACTTGACCTTGAAGTCCCAAACTCAAAGCAGAGTCGACCACCTGCAAGCCCAGAGTTTTAGGGTCTCTGCCACTTTCAGACTTGGATGGAACAGCACACCATAGAGTGTGGGATCTGGCATCTTACAGCAATGCCCTGTTGAAGGGGCTGGATAACCCAACTCAGAAGTGTGTTGTGTTAACTTTCCATGGGGTGAAAACAGAAGACAAGAGGGATCCAAACAAATAAATTTGCCTTCCTTCATCTCTTCCTGGACGACCTCTAGGCACAGTTCTTCCATATCCTGTAAGAAGTTCAACATGCTGAGCAACGCACCTGCCAGTTGACCTGCTATGTCCCCTCACAGTTTGTTGAAAGTGGTAACGACACAGTAAGATATCACTTGTTATCACTTCATATCTAGCCATTACGGTAACTCGTCACTACACATTGTACAGAGCCTGGCATATAATACACACTCAATAATGGAAGCTATGGGTATGATACTATGATATTATGGAACCAAAAAAGGCAATGCTATTGTTCTTTTCCTTTCTTATGAAGCCCAAATATTGTGTAAAAAACTATACTTGTTATGTATTAATTCATTTGTATCCACTTTATTGAACATAAGCCAAACATAACTTTCATAGAAAAAATCTGGAAGAAGATACCCAAATGTCAATGGTGATACTTTGTGGTGGGATTCTGTGTTTTTGTTGGTGTCATCATTTAATACAGTTTTCTAAAATTTACACATTTTCTGCAACAACATGTACACCGTTCATAATAAAAAAGGAATTAATAAATCATAAATAATAAGATTAATAAATGACAAATAATAGACAGCTTTAATAAACAGCAAGAATAATCAATTCCAGTCTTACTTGTTTATTGAGATAGTTGGCATTTAACACAGCCTAAGCAGACTTGCTGCGAATTTTTCTAAGAACTGTTGGAGAGCTAAAAAGAGCTGGAAAAATACCATAACTACTGAAATAGCCTGAGGAGTTTGAAGTCCCCAGGTTGGGAAATCCTAAAGGTGTTGAAGTTGGGCATCTTATATAAGATTTGAACCCTGTCCTTAGTAATGGAAAACCAACCCCCCCATTAAAAGCCATGATGCCACTCTGGGCCATTTCCAATAGCTTCTTTGGAAAAGAAGAGAAAACCTCAAAATAAGTGGTTGTTTTTGTTTTTGTTTTCTGAAAACAATGACCTACTTTGATAGTGATATTTCTAAGACTGTCCAGATGTTTGAAGTCAATAATATGACTGAGCATATTAAATAGGATACTGCTCAGATTCTCAAGACTCAGGCCTCAAGGTGGTCTCTAAGTGAGGTCTCTGTCTCCAATTTCTATTCTGAGATTAAATAAATCAGCTAAAGGAATGACAAATTCTGGATTAGACGCTCTATACTGAAAAGCAAACATGTATTTCCAGGTTTTCCCTATTTGAAAATTCTACCAGTTTGTCTTTTGGGGACTGAAATGAGGCTGACAGCAGATCCAAAGGTAAGCTGCGTAAGCATCACAGAATGACAGCTGAACACGCCACAGAATATCTCCACGCTACTGAAAATGCACTCCTGTGCCAGGTCACAGCAAACAAAACTTCGTTTCATCATATTGCTCATCCCTTTACATAAATACCTCTCCAACAGGGTTTTATGCCTTGTTTCTTTGCTTTCTCTGCCTTAATCCTCTTTCCTCTCCTCTTCCACTTTACTTAATGAAGAACTCTATTTAATTTACGAACTGAAGCAATACAGGTCTCTTTCACAAAACTGCCCACACACCAATCTGCCAATGGGTCACTGCTATGACTGAACCCTGAGTCTGAGTTGCTGCCCTGGAACCTCAGTGTATTTTGCTTTCCCCCATTGTCTTCCTAAATGAAAGAAAAGTAAGTTGGAGCACTTACCAGTTAGGGAAATTATACATCCATTAAAGGAAAGAAGATGAAGAAATATTGAACACTTCCCAACTTTGCAAGAAACAAAGGGACTCTCACCACAGAAAAATACAAAGGGAAAGCCCCAAAGAGGGAACAAAAATCGTGAAAACAAACTTTCCAAAGTACCCAATCTCTAAGAAAGGTAGAGTATGTTATGACCAGGTCTTCATTTTGAAATACCTTTCTTGGGCGGCATCCTGGGGGTGTCCTGTCAGAACGTCTCCGCTGTCGGCTGACTTGGGGAAGGATGACGAGTTGAAGGGACAAAAGTTTCAGGTTTGGTCCAGCACATGCACACACTTCTGCCTGTAGCTGAAAGTGCTCCCTGGTGCCATTTCACAGCTGAAACATAAGAAGGTACTAATTTCCTCCCCATTAAATTTTCATGAATGTTTAGTTTGCCATTTAGGGATGGAGAACTCAGGTCAACAGGGTTGTATTTGGTGCTTGTGTTTGAAATTAAACTAAACTCATCGCGTAAGTTCTATTCAGAGCAAATCTGGCTTCATCCCACTCTGTATGTGCTTGCCTTCTTCATTTTAAATGCCTTCCACTCCAGGGCTTTATCCTAATTACATATAGTGAGGGCAGTGGAAGCGAGTGATCTCTCAGAGAGGTGAGAAATACTGACCCCTAAGCATACTTGGTAAATTAAATGAGTAAATAAAGAAGATACTCCTACACCTGGCGTTCAAGTTTAAGCAGCAGAGCTACAGAGCATTCAATTCAGTAACCCATCTCCAATGTGGGGAAGCCTGGAGACATTGTATTCATTTTCTCAATTTCTCTGAAAATAAAACTTGCAATAAGAGGAAATTGGTATTTTCTGGCTAAACTAAAAAAAATGTTTTTTCTATCAAAACTTCTTGTAGGAAGGTAGTAATCTTTGCTTTAAAATGATAAATTAAAAACATTTCCATCCTTGAAAAGGAAGAGAGGGACAAAAAGTGCTAGAATTTAATGCCGCAAAAGAGGCTGCCTTTTTGAGAGTGAGGACACTGGCATTCTCTGGTTACTTCAGTGATAGCCACTGACCTTGGCAAGAGGAAGCAGTGTTTTGAAATGGATCCTGGTGACACGTTTACACGAGAGCAGTTTTTGGCTTTACCTGTGCACAGATCTGACCCTTCGAGAGTATAAAGACTAGTACATAGAGTTTAGCCAAAATAGTGCATAGCACACTCAAAATTATGGCTTAAAACAAAGCTCTGTAAAGGTGATGTTCACCTAGTTTTTCCCTATTTGGACACTAGCTCTTAACTGTGATAGTAAGATTGGATAAAGCTGATACAAGTACTTATATTTAAAGAGACCAAGAGTTGTTCTTTAACCGGGGAATTTATAAAGAGACTAAGAAACTTTGTTGCAAATCATTGGACTTCTAATTTAGAGTGAGAACAAAGTGTAATTTAATTTATATTAACTTAAATATAAACATATGAAATAGCTCTAAATACTGTTCCAGCAAAAACCATAATAAACAGGAATAAATTAGCAAAAGCTGTTCTGCAAGCCTTGTATCCAGAAAATTACAAAAGTAATACTTAGTAAAATATTAAAGGCAGAAACCATAAAAGAAAAAAATAGCTGAATTCAACTACATTAAAATAAATAATTTCTACTCATCAAAAGATGTTTCACAGAAACTAAGGAAAAGTAGAAGATATTTACAACTCACATAGCATAACAGTATAAAAAAATAAGAACTTCCACCTATCAACAAGAAAACAAGCACCCCAAGAGGAAAAAAAATGGCAAAAGATTTGAACAAATGCTTCACACATAAAGATATAAAATAGCCTATAACCCAATAAAAAATGAACGAAGACATGAAGAGTAATTCCACAGAAGAAGGAAACACAACAGAAAGAGTCAATAGACGTATGAAGACAGGCCCAACCTCATCTAGAGAAACGCAAATCAAGGCCACCAGTGGTATGGGTATGTTGGTTGACAACCTTGGGAGTTCCCCAGGAGAAATTTGAAATTGGCCCTTGTACATGGAGGGCAAGGAGAGACCCAGGAAAGAAGTAAACCACTCCAGATTGGTAGGTGGTGGTTTTAATAAAACTCTTTAAAATTTTTAGTTAATAAGAAACTTTTATTTATTTATTTTTTATTATTTTTGCATATGCATGAGGACCCTTGGCCCTGAGCTAACATCTGTTGCCAATCTTCCTCTTTTTGCTTGAGGAAGATTGTCGCTGGGCCAACATCTGTGCCAATCTTTCTCTATCTTATGTGGGATGCTGCCACAGCATGGCTTGATGAGCAGTGTGTAGGTCCATGCCCAGGAACTGAACCCACGAACCCTGGGTCACCCAAATGGAGCATGGGAACTTAACCACTATGCCGCCAGGTGTCCCTAATAGGAAACTTTTACTAAGAAACTTACCTAGGAGGCTTGTCTTGAGCTGTCTCAAGACGAGTAGATCTCTGCACCTGGGCAGCAGAATCTTAAAAGTTTATCTAGAGGCCTTGATGGGGTTCATGGATACAGTCCAGATGGTCTCAACAACACATTACTTTCTCTAGGCTGCATCCTTGAGGCAGCTTCTGGTACAGGGAAGGCAGGCAAGAATGGGGGAGTGGGTGAGGAGCCTCAGATCGCCCGGGGCCAGCTTGAGGGTCAACCAGCAGTCGTGTTCCCTCGATGACCTCCTCCAACAGTCCATACCTCGTGACTGACTCTTACAATCTTATATGTTCCCCCTTTTCAGCGATGTGTCCTGAGAGGTCAGCTAATGGTTTCAGTAGCTCAGAGAGGGCTCATTTGGTGGCTATATAGCTGCACTTCAGGCAGGTGCGAGAGAAAACACAGACTAAGATAATGTAACTAGCAATTTTTTCCACCAAGAGCCCCATAATCAAAACCACTGATTTATTAGGTCCCCTAGGCTAGGGGTCAGATCACATGTATCCTCGTGTGCTTTAATAAAGATGACACATTAGTAGACTCATCAGCTATGAACACACAATGTTCTGCTTGGATAATGGCACAAGTTTCTCCTTGTAAGGCAGTCATAAGGTCCTAGGCCACCCTGTTTTGGAGGACAGCTTTTCTCAATAGAGACATTTCACTGTTCAGCAAGGACAGGCTTTGGTGGCTATCATTTAAGGCTTTCTGCATGAATTTAGTAACAGCTTGTGTGTGTGCCATAATGTCCTCCAGGCCAATGGAGGGAACAGAGGTCAATGGTGGCCAGAGGATCTTATCAGTGGAAAACAGAACATACCCATCTGGCCTGAAGGAGGAATTCCACCTCTTAGTGTTCCATTCAGGCTTTGTCACAAGTGCTCGGTCCTTAATCCAAGACAGCTTACACCCTCCTAACTTTGCAAAATGGCATGCTAATGTCTCCAACTTATTACTTGCTCTCCCACCTTGTCTGCTAGCTAGCAGAGTGGTGAACACACCTTCTCTAACCTCAGCTCTTCGTCCAATTTCTAACTCCAGCCTCAGCTTCTAATTGGGCATTGGTGGCCAGCCGAACCACCCACAGTAGAGACCAGCCCACTGCAGCAGCCATTCAGTTCTCTCCTTTGCCACAGTGTGCTACATGCAGTTCCTCAAACAAAAGCATTAAACCAGCAGGTGTTTTTAGGGAATCCCCATACTTATGCAGTGGTCCGCAAACATCTAATATACAGGCTGCCCTCCCATGAATAAAGGTCAACGGCCAGCCTGAGATTTTCCCCACAGATGCTTCTTTCCCCAAATCCATTCCTTCAGTCTCCTGCGTGGCTTGCCAACTATTGGTTCATACCCTTAGAAGTTCCCTGGGTGAAGTATGAAAACTGGCATCTATACACGGAAGGCAAGGAGAGACCAAAGAAAGAGAGAGACTACTTCAGATTGGGAGGTGGCAGTTTTAGTAAATAGGGAAACTTACATCTGAGGCTTGCCTTGGGTGGTCACAAGACAAGTAGATCTCTGCACCTGCACGCCAGAATCTTAAAGGTTTGTGTAGAGGCCTCAACTGGGCTCCGTCACGTATTCAGTCCAGAAGGTCTCGACGATACCTTACTCTCTCAAGGCTGCGTCCTGGAAACAGCTCCAGCTGTGAGAACGATGGGTGGAATATACATCCCAAGGAGAGGGGAGGCGGTAAGAAGCCTCTGATTGCTCAGGTCCAGCTCATGGATCAACCAGCAGTCATGTCCTCTTGATGACCTCCTCCGACAGGGTATTAATTTTCACCCATTTGGCAAAATTAGTAAATCTGACAATACCAAATGTTGGAGAACTAGGATAAATACGATCTCTTATATGTGGCTTATAGGAGTAGAAATTAGTTCAACCACTTTGGAAAACAACCTAGTAATATTCTGTAAAAAGGAATTTTTGCTAAATTTATGACTCAGCAAATTTACTACTAAGAATATACACAAGAAACTCCTGCACATGTTTATGAAGAGGCAAATGCTATTCATATTATCAGCACTGCTCATAATAGAATAATAATAACAAAACATTGAAAAATATATAAAAATGTAAATTATGGAATATAAAAATTAGGGAATATTCAAAAAGCAGAATGTTATGTAGCAATAAAAGTGAATAAATTGACAAATTGATTCCGAAAATTTGCATATAAATATAAATAACTTATATTGAAAAAGCAGAAAATAGTTGGAGGACATACACTACCTAACCTCAAGACTTAAAGGAACAAAAAAATACCTTTAAAAAGATAGAAACAATCCCAAAACACACAACAACAAGGATAAACCTCAGATAGCTTATGCTAAGTAATAGAAGCCTGTCTCCAAAGGCCACATACTGTATAATTCCGTCTATACGACATTCTGGAAAAGCCAAAACGACAGAGACAGAAAACACATCAGCGGTTGTTGGGAGCTGGAGGGATCGACCACAAAGAGGCACAGGGAATTTTTTGGGTGATGGAGCTCTTCTATATCTTGTTTGTGGTGGTTGTTACACAAATATACGTTTGTCAACACTCGTAGAACTGTACACTTAAAAGAGTGAATTTGTGATGTAAGAAGTATATCTCAATAAATCTGACCAAAAAGAAAAATTAGAAACTGATACCTCTTGGGTCAACTTTGGGCTGCAGTTATTTTTCTCTGCCTACATGGAGTCTTTTAAAAATGAAATTGACAACAGAAAAAGAACATTTCATATAATTTTTTGGATTTCTAATTTTTTTTTAAAAGATTTGACAACACTGTGACCACATTCTTACATGGCAATATGCCTCTGTAGCTAAGCAGTCTGCTTTTTTCTTGGCCGTCATGAGTCAATCTCTACCTGGTGGTTTTGCTGTTTTGCTGTTATGGCATAGCACCTGCCCAATCCCTGGAGACAGCAGTGTTTAAGCCCATGACTTAGGCCCATTTCAACTAATACCTTTAGTAGCATGATCTGTTACTGGCCATAAATAAATCAGTCTGTAGGAATGGAACAGGCAATGTTGGCAAGAGATGGGGAGATAGGGACTGCTGAGATCTTATAGTTAGTACATAGATCATAAGAGCCTGGAGGAGAGGATTTGCAACTTAAGACTGATATACAGGAAATTACAGCTGAGCGTTTTATCTGAAGGAGACAAAAAATTTGCGTGCTACTTCATCTATCTCATGGAAGTCTTAGTCATCAGAATCTAAAAGCAGGGATATTAGAATCTAAGAGTAAGCACATTTTTATTTTCAATAGCAAGCATAGTGCCTCATAGATAATAAGCAGTCCATAATTGTTGGCTAGTAGGAAAATGAAGAAGACTAATAGATAAAAGATCCAAGCAGGGCCTACTGCATGGTTACAGTATCTAAGCCATCACACAGGACCCCAGGAATAGAAGGGCACCATGCTGGATTTAATGCTCTGCTATTGCCATCTTGAAATTCTTAATAATTTTTTAACAAGAGGCTCTACATTTTCAATTAGCATTAAGCCCCACAAATTATATAGCCAGTACTAAACTTGGAGACATCACTGATCTTTCTCTAATGCAGGACAGTGAAGAGGAACTCCTTTTGACACAGCACATCCATTTGACATTGTCATAAAGGTCTAAGAAACAGAGAGATGCACAATTTCAAGTTGTAAGACCTAACTGAGGTGTGTTGACCAACCACAGCAGTAACAGATACACCAGACTAGAGGGTGGCAATCAGACAACATGGCTATTTTCGAGTTGACAGATTAGACAGCACTGAAGAAGAGGGGGAAAAAAAGCAAGACTAGAAGTAGTGCCTACAGTGAAGGGCAGCCATTTCCACTTGGGCTTGGTAGTCGCGGTTGAGGAGCTCAAGCCTGGACAATGGTGTGCTTTCCTTGTATCGTCATTCCAGTTCTGCTCTGGATCTACAAAAAATTCCTGGAGCCGTATATATACCCCCTGATTTCCCCCTTTCTTAGTCGTATGTGGCCTAGAAAAGCTGTATGAGAATCCAGGGATAAAAACAAAGACAGAGGAGACTGTAAGGGTGCAGACATGAATGGATTACCAACAAAAGGACCAACAGGAATCTCTGATAAAAAGAAGGACTAATGGGATTGTCGCAAAGGATCTCATTGTTTTAAAAATGGACCTGATGAGGCTGGCCCGGTGGCCGAGTGGTTAAGTTCGCATGGTCCACTGCAGGTGGCCCAGTGTTTCGTCGGTTCGAATCCTGGGCGCGAACATGGCACTACTCATCAAACCACACTGAGGCAGCATCCCACATGCCACAACTAGAAGGACCCACAACGAAGAATATACAACTATGTACCGGGGGGCTTTGGGGAGAAAAAGGAAAAAATTTAAAAAAAACAAATGGACCTGATAATATGAAGCACCTTCTTTATAATTGTCTCTGACCTTTTTCTCTGAGATCAGAATTCGGGATAGGTAGTTTCAATTTACCTGATACTAATCAGAAAACACACGGTAGTATTTATATTTTAAATATATTTAGTTATATTTAATGACCTCATTCCTGGGTTCCTTTTTCATTAAAGTAGCTCATTTCTATTACTGCAGTTTTAATAATATGGATAAATAGAAGGTTTGTGCCACTAGGCACTGTTACTAAATCAATACCTACAAATCCTTGGGCCTCTAGCTTTTATTCAGGCTCTTCCAATTTGAGTAGAGTACAATTTTACTGTGAAACAGTGCGGTGAGACTGTGCAGTGAAATGAAAGGTCATTTTGGAGATGATAATGACTTGAAATATAAAGATATGATTACTGTCTAACACAAGGGAGCTGCTTATCCATGAAAATAGTAATTACTATTTATTGCTCTAAGGAAGATAGAGAAGACAGGAAAATACAAACTTCTTTGAAAAAATGGAACACCTTTTACGTAAATGTCTAATGTAGATCTTTTTCTTAAATGGACTTTCTGCCTTGAAGGAAGTCACATTCCTTTTTTTTTTTTTTTTGAAGATTTTATTTTTCCTTTTTCTCCCAAAGCCCCCCAGTACATAGTTGCATATTTTTAGTTGTGGGTCCTTCTGGTTGTGGCACGTGAGATGCCGCCTCAGCATGGCCTGATGAGTGGTGCCATGTCCGTGCCCAGGATTCGAACTGGCAACACCCTGGGCCACTGAAGCCAAGTGCATGAACTTAACCACTCAGCCACGGGGCTGGCCCCTCTAGTGTATATCTTAAAGTTCTAATCCTTGTTGTATTTCTTCTAGTCCTACAAAATGTATTAAATATTCAGCTTAAAAAAAAAAAGTAGTGCCTACAGCCTTAAAATAAACAAAAAATAGCTAGGATGGAAAGAACTGACACTCAAGTGTACGGGTTTGGGCCATATCCACAAACATAATTGTGACCACCACAATTCTAGTCCATCTTGTCTGCCAAAGGAGAAGATGGACACATCTAAGAAATTTCTTTAAATTTTCATCCAAAATCAAATCGCATCTAAAAAGTACTTTGACAGAAAGTGTGAGGAGAGAGAAAGGCTTGTGGTCTCAGTCTGTTAAAAGTTGTCTGATTCCACATCCACAAAATGTACGAGGAGACAGGCACTGGAGTGAGTATGTTAATTTTAGATATGCCTTCCCACATTTGGAAAGCTGACTGTCATTCAGGCTATTCGCCTTCTCACTAGACCTGGACAGAGTTAAGCCCAAATCAAGAAAGTAGTGACCGCTCCGGGGCCTTCTCATCACAGTTACTTTTGCACTTAAGCTGGTGACCATTCAATTGACCATCCAACTCAGGACACTTTTAAGAGGGCTAAAATGTTAAGCTGAAGAGGACACTGGGACCATGGACCTAAACCATGATCCCTTCAGGCCAGCTATGACATAGAGACCCCTAACTATAATATTATCACACATAATGCAGGCATCCCATTAACCTTTAGTAGTCCCCAATATACATCATCAATAAAAATGATAGTCACAAAGACATTGTCATACGTGTATCAAGTGCTTTTTCTGTGCTAGGCACTATGCTAAGTACCTAATTTTTTTTTTTTAATTTTAAGTTGAAAGCATCAGGAATATATTTTTTTGGATAGTAGATATAGATGCAAAATGCTTTTGAAAATTGGGCTATGAAATTTGTTCTTTGGTCTATTTTACATTATTTTGATGCAAATTGGAATTAATTCTGGTTATTGGAGTAGGGAGATGGATAGCGCCTAAAGAATTAAGAGAGGTGAGCAATGAAAACACAACAGCCATTTTAAAATGTAGATAATGGAAAATTAAATTACATTTGAGGGCAGTTTGAGTACGATATGTAATTTAAAAATAAATACAGTGCTTCTTGTTTAATTAAGAAAGGATAACTTTGGTGTTAAATTTCCTTTAATTTATTCTCCTATGTATTAGGTAAGAATGTTTATTTTAATAACAAATGTCAGAGTAATTAAACAAATCTCAAGCATATATTTCACATAAGTGACTTTGCTAACATATGTGGAGACCAGTGAGGAAATTTGTAAATTGCTTTGGGACTTTACACATAAACCCGAAAACAACTTCGGCAGAGAAAATCCTTGGGAAAATGTCAAATATTTTATATATATTAATGTGGCTTCTACAGAGAGATACAGATACCTGGGTAGAGTTACACTATTGCTATGAGTATCTAATAAAAAGCCTGCAAAGGTTATTTTACCTTCTCAAAGGACTTTTCTAAGAAATAATTAGATTTCTAAAACTGAACATTTTGCAGTTCTTAGTTGCTATAAAAATTCAAGGAATTAGAAGTAGTACTCTAAATTTCTTATATTTATTAATTGTGTAGACCACACTTAAAATTATGAAATCTACTTTCTTAAACTTACAGTTAATACTCTTTAAAATATCTTTCCACACGCTATGGAAATTCATTTCACACAAATGGCAAACAAACCCATCAAATATTAGAATAAATTATATTAAAATATCACCAGCAGTTATTCCCAAGGAATGAAAATTTTTACACATTGATATAATTCTGTATATTTCCTGATTTTAAAAATAAATGACTTCCTGATTATAAAAATATGGTAAAAAAATAACAAAAAAGAAAAGGATAAAGATGAATAAAAATTACACGAATGGCAGGGTTATGAATTAGTTCTTAATTTATTTAGACTCTTCAGTCATTTAGCAATTTTTACGGTAAAAATTATTTTCCGATCAAGATGAACAATGATTGTGCAGTAAAGTAAAATAGAATGCTACTAATTTGGAAGTAAGAAGGATTGAGGAGATATGGCAGTGTCTTTTCTGTAAATAAACACTTGACCATGCTTAGAAAAAATCAGTTTTAGTCCCAAATCTGACTTGTAGTAGCTCTGTGACCTGAAGCAAGTGTCGTTAGCCCTCTTTGTAAGGTAAGACAGAAGGAGACTTTCTATCAATTAATTCTCTCTGCTCATGTCTTTCTGTTCATTCATTCAGCCAATACTATTGAGAACCCACATATAACAGATCCTGTTCCAGCTCGACCGTGAACCACATAATCTATGTTTTTATTAACACTCCAGCTCCTCTGTGCAGATAGTAACCTATCTGAGAGGGGTACAGTAAAGTAGGCGGGAGACTGCCTCAGTGCTGTGAGGAGCAGTGGGCCTCAGACTAGAGGCAACAGCAGTGGACACTGAGAGAGGCAGACAAGTTCAAGATATGCTTGGAATGAGAACAGTTAAGACTAGCTGATGAAACAGAAGAATTGTAGGAAAGAGCAAGGAAAAGGAGGATTCAAAAATAACTCCCAGGCTCCTGGGCTTCAGTTACTCAAGGAAAGAAAGCAGACATTATAGTATATGAGGACTGACAGATGATTAACACACAAGCAAGACTTGTTTAGATAGAAAATCAGAGTAATAGGGTAGATAGGGATTAGGATAATATGGGCAGGTGACAGGGGAGGAGAGAAGGCACATGCTTTAAACAGGAGATCAAGAAGGGACTTTCTGAGAAGTTGCATTCGAGTTGAGACCTAAATGAGGTCTCTGGAATGGAGGACACGATCATCATCTACATTATACTACTTCAGGACGAAACTCTGAAAACCACAGCCAATCAAAAAATTTCCCTCAGATTTCACTCAAAATTTACTAGGTAGCCGTTCTTGTGCAAGACTATCTTTATTTAAAAAACCAAGGACTGCTCATTATTGGAATACTCATTCTCTTGCACTTTTCAAGTTACAAAGATGTTTATTCAGAATCCTCTACATCCAAGAATGTGCCCCGAACAACTTAGAATAGAAGGATTTTGCCACTGACTTTCCAGGATTCTTTAGTAAAATTATTTGTCAACTTGTTTATCAGGCAAATTTTCAAGGTATGTGTCTAACCCTACTGGATGCTGGATAGGAAACAGACTATGTTTACTAGAGTGGGACATGCATGAGGCTTTCTTGGTGGTCTTTGGGAATGTCTTCCAATATTGTAATAATTTAATTTTCTATACTGACACCAAAAGAATGATAGGAGTTGAATGGTTACGGCTAACTACAGAGAGATTAATTTAAAAAATTGAACAGCACAGAGCAATAGAACGTTCTGTGAAACTGTTAGGAGCTACTATGTCTAATGTTCTCTAAGGAGCTTGTGGAAAACCCGCCAACTGGGAATAGAGCAGGGCAGAACTATGAAGAGGATTCATACGTCTTAGATTATCAGGGTGAAGGAAGTATTGACAAGGAAAGTCTTGAGTAAGTGAAAGAGAATCCAGGACTCAGAACAAAGGGACCTCTATATCAGTCATCTCTATAGTAGGCAATTCAAATAGACTTATGAAAAGAGAAAATAATAGGCATTTTAATAATATGTTCCTGTGAAATCTCTGAACTTTAGAAAATAAACAAATTGGCTGACTCCAGTGAATAGTGAATGTCTGAAACGATCCAGACCTAAGGAACTCTGAACACCATGGAAGGCTACTGACATTTTTGCCTGTCTCCCCCATATTTCTTCTCACTAGCGGATTAGAAAAAAACATTCAGTACAAGTTCTAGAGTTCTTTCTATAGAGCAGAGTTTCTCAGTCTTGGCCATTTTGACATGTTGGATCAAATAATTCTTTTTGTGCGGGCCTGGCCCCTGAATTGTAGGATATTTAGCAACATCCCTGGCCTCTGCCCACTAGATGCCAATCACACCAGCCCCCAAGTTATGACAACCAACATTGTCTTCAGACATTGATGAATGTCCTTAGGGGACAGAATAACCCCTGGCTGAGAACCGCTGCTCCAGGGTGATGTGTTACTATATACCACAGAATCAAAGAGCCACTGTTGCTGGATTCTTTATTAGTGAAAGCATTTAAAACACAGGAAAGATCTGGGACAGAAAGAGACAAGGCACCAACCCCCAAACTGTGCCATTTTATTTTATTCCATACCACATTGCTAATTATGTATCGAAATCTTAGGAAATGAGTCTTCTGAGTTGCCTCAATTTTCATAATTATTCTCAGAATTGTCGAGGTCCAAGCAATATAGAGATGTTACTAATTGAAATGTGCACAAGTTTCTTGACGATATGTTCTTAGAAAGGCTCCTTTAAGCTGGACCGTCCTCAGATCAGGGCAGTCCTTCCCTGCTGTGGGTAGAAGCTTAGTCTTTATTCCGTTGATTGGCAGAGGCAGAAGGCTGTCTAGAAACCACAAGTGTGGAAGAGATCACTTCAATCCCATTCTGGATCCCAGATTCTTTTTTCCTACCTTTAACTCTGGCAGATTTCCCTGTATAAAGTGTCTTAGTCTGTTTAGGCTGCTATAACAAAGCACCATTGACTGAGTGGCTTATAAATAACAGAAATTTTTTTCTCACAGTTCTAGAGGCTAGAAGTCAGACATCAGGTCTGCATGTGCCAGCATGGTCAGGTTTTGGTGAGAGCCCTCTTGTGGTTGGAGACCACAATCTTCACTATTGTGTCCTGACATGGCAGAAAGAAGGCTGGCGTGCTCCCGGGGTCCTTTTATAAAGGCACTAATCCCATTCATGAGATCCACCCTCATAATCTAATTACCTCCCAAAGACCCCACCTCCTAATACTATCACATTATGAGTTAGGATTTCAGCATATGAATTTGGGGGGAACACAGACATTCAGTCCGTAACAGGGAGCCACCCTATTTACTGGAGCTAAAAGGTGGCATGGTCATAGAAGAGACAAAGTGTCCCTAGAGGGTGAGTGTATCTGTACTAAAATAAGTGTTTTAGGGCACGCACTCAGTGCGGTGAGATGACCATGTCTAGGTTTATGTCAGACTTGTCTAATGACACTCTCTGCTTAATCATAGTTTTCACTGTCTCCAAACTCCAGCTCACCATCACCCCTCTACCCAGTCCACCTCATAGCTCCTCTCTATAGATGTTTTAGACTCCTGTGCCCATTGTTGGCTGTCTGATTCTGAGTTTCCCAAAGCAAATTGACAAGAAAAAGAGAATTTGATTGACTTATCCAATTTTTTCAAACAATAATAATAATAACATGCAACAGGATTATGTGTCATGTACCAGTCAAAGAATGTTATATGTATTAACTCATTTAATCCTCACTTCAAACAAATTAAATAGGAATAACCATTAAGCTCATTTTATAGAAGAAGAAAATGAAGATCAAAGTCCAGTGGCAAACCTTGGATTTGGCCCGGATAGTCTGACTCATCTTCCATGCTCTTTTTTTTTCTTTTTGAGGAACATTAGCCCTGAGCTAACATCTGCCACCAATCCTCCTCTTTTTGCTGAGGAAGATTGGCCCTGAGCTAACACCCACGCCCACCTTCCTCTACTTTATATTCAGGACACCTGCCACAGCATGGCTTAATGAGCGACACATAGGTCTGCACTCAGGATCCGAACCAGTGAACCCTGGACCATCAAAGCAGAGCACACGAACTTAACCGCTGTGCCATCGGGCTGGCCCCTGAGCTCCCATGCTCTTAATCATCTATAATTTGATGGTCATAGGCTACATGCCCGCCATGGTCCAATTTGGGCTGCATTTGGGTAGAACAAAGCACGTGGTCCCTTATAGTAGGAGCTGGGGGCAGAGTCACATCTTTTAAAGTGGCCTAGGCACGTGGCAGAAAACTGTATGTGACCTAACCCAACAGCCATCCAACGTAGCAACAAAGGCCGCCTTAAATATGAAGTGAATAACTAGTTAACAAAAATATATTTCCTATACCATGAAAGGAGCAAAATCAGAAAAAGTAGGATCAAGCTTTCCCTCTAAGTAACAAAACATATCAGGTTATACTGGATCCATGATTTTGTTGAACCACCTGGATAAGGAAAAACTTCACACATCCTTTTAAATGTTAACATTCTCATTATTAAATTCTTTTTTTGAATCATCTCTCATTGATTAACATATACTCTCAAGTTCACTTTATTTTAATTATATTTATCTTATCTTTTGCAGAAAAGTAGAAGTTGGAAAGCATCTACTTCTAAAATACATCTTTCTATTACCTTTATCAATGACAGAGGACTTGTCTAATTTTAAACACCTACATCATAAACTAGTTCCTTGCAAAGCTTGCAGATATATCTCCAAGTTCTTCCAGAATTTAACATTGCATAAGAAAAGTTAGAATTTACTTTAATTTTAGTTCCTTATTGGCAAACTTTTTTCTACTGCTTGAATGCTTAGTTTTAAAAAACTTCATAATTAATATATTTTTAAGAATGGGCTTTGCAGCTTTTTTTTAAATGTCTTTTATTAGAATTCGTGAGTTTTTCCAATCTAAATACTTTGACTCTTTTCAACCCAGGGTCATTTTCTTCCATTACATCTTTACTATTTATTCACTTGATGTTATCTTTTTTTGGTTCCTGAGGAGTACTTACAGATCTTAGCTTCAGTTTATAACTCCATTCTTTGTCCCCTGTATCCATGACCTTTATTTCCATCTTCTTGTCCTTTTACTCTGTGTTCTGGGAAAACTTCTCAAGTTGGTTCTCCATGTGGGTATCTGAAACATTGAGTATACTCTTTACTCCCTCAGTGTAGATGTTTTATGTTTTTGTTTTGCTTAATTCCTTGCCATTCTTTACTATCTCTCTCATGTCTATTTCAATCTCACCTGGTGTCTTCTCATCTTGGCTTGCACCCTGTCAATGGTTTTGCGCTCCTGTTACATAACAGTCATGTTTTCTTGCATCCTACTCTTATTTTTATAGGCTTCATTGATGCCTTTTGTGATTGTTTCTTCTTAACAAGAAGACACATGTTCAGATTTGGTGTTTCCAAACAGGCAGAGTATGTGGATGGCTAATGCTTTTGGAGCCACCAGATTGCTGTCCCTGCATCTCCCAATAACTTACTTTCTGCAGAGATAGGAGCTTTGAGAAAATGACTCTTCAAGAAGGTTGTATTTGATGTGAGACTAGCTGTGGGCATTGTATCCTGGGAGATACAGTTCACAAAATAAGTGTCACGCTGTTTAACAGACCCTGTAGTACATAGTAATTTGTAGATTATAATTTTTCATGAATTCCATCTTTCTAGAAAGTCAAAAAGCTAAGTGACAAAAGGAGAAAATATCTCATTCGAGTTCAGTAGTGTTTTCCCAAGAGAAAGTGTGCCAATACTAGGAATTTTTAAAAAGAATTATCCAACTGCTGCCTAGCTACAGATCTGAGAATAGTTCAACAGACATCAGGAAACACAAAATAAAACTGGGCTCTAATAAATAAAATTGGCATCTTTTCTTGTTCATTAACACAAATATTTAGTAATATTTCTTTTGTAAAAGTTAAAAAAAGTGGCTAAAGAAAATGTAGAAAATGCACGAAAGTAGAAAGAAAAAATTATCCTACCATCCAAACACAACTGCTATCATTAACATTCTGTGGATTTCTTTCCAGTTTCTTTTTTAAATGTATAGTTTCACAGGGTATAGGGGAGTTGGGAAGGGAGATATGTATATTTCAGTACGTTACTATTTCAACTAGAATTATATTAAATGCATTTTATACGTTGTTTGTAAACATAATTTTTAATGGAACATTAAGTTGCACCAAAGTAATGTACCATAGCTACTGAGGCTGATTCTAATGATTCATCATTAAAGAAACTTGCAACAAATATTTATAATAACTT
The DNA here is from genome assembly GCF_021613505.1 of Equus quagga. NCBI lineage: Eukaryota > Metazoa > Chordata > Mammalia > Perissodactyla > Equidae > Equus > Equus quagga. The sequence continues at coordinate 99,393,175 of NC_060272.1, forward strand.
TCTTATTACAGAGTTCCAAAACTAGTGCTGTTGAATCAAAGGGCATAAACATTTAAAGTATCTTAATACGTACCATGCATAGCTTTACAAAAGTGTTGACCCAATTTATAGACCAATCAGCAAAACACGAATATGCCTATCTCCTCTTGTCCTTACCAATATCAGATATTTTCATTAGTTTTATTCTCTGGTTGGGTTAATTTTTTTCCTTTACTTTGATTACCAGTAAGACTATTTATCCCATATATTTGTGTACTAATTGCATTTCCTCTTTGGGAAAATACTATGACTATTACAATGTGTCTTCAAAGATAGATACTCAAATGAAGAAGGAAAATTATCTTATCAAGATAATTTTGAAAGTTTGTGGCCATTACAACAAGTCCAATTCCTGATTTAACCATTCTCAACACCTTTTATTCTCATTTCTCATCATTCTGCCACCCACAACCACTATTTTCCAGTTAAACCAAACAATTTGCAGTTTCTCATATAATCCATGTGCTCTCAATCCCTTGACTTTGCACATGCTGTTCCCTTGTCTGGAATGTCCTTTACCATCCCCCAAACACACACGCACATACACAAATACACACATACACACATGCACACAGAGCCAGTGGCCTTTCCCAGCCTCCAAGAGTAGCTTGTTGTGTCTTTTCTCCTAACACCTAATATCCTGCATCATAATCATTAATACGCTGTTTAGACTTTCCCACTAGCCTGCAGGTTCTATGAGGGCAGGGACACCTCATCTTTGATGTCTAGATTCCACATCATTTATCTTTGTGTCTAGAAGAAAGTAGAAGCTCAGTAAATGGCTCTTTGAATATGAACAGTATTGAGTAATAAATACAGTTGCCTTCCTGACAACAGAATTGAGTGTCATTTGCAGTAATTGTCATGACTTCAAGGGGCAGCTTGTTTGAATGGAAAGAATGTAAGTTTCCGAGTCACCCAAACCTAAGTTCAAACTCCCACCTCTGCCCCAAACTGGCTCAGTGTCCTTGGAATAATTACCTAACATTCTTGAGACTCCATTGGAACAAATGGTGATCATAAAACATACCTTATAGGATTATTTGAATATAAATGAGGTGATAAATATATGTAAAGAATCTAGCAAATAGTAGTGGCTCAATAAATAGCAGACATTTTTCTAGTTATTCTTGTACATTTCCATTCCATGTATATTTCCATTCCATGTAGACTTCCATTACAATAAATATTAACAAATTCAAAGGATCTGATTCTTATATAAGTATTTTCTTTGAATCATCAAGGCCAAGAGACAAGGCCAATTAGACTGTCCATATTATTGCTGCCTAGGCAAGAATACTCCTTTTAAGTAAATCTTAGAAAAGAATTACTTATAATCACAGTTGAGAAAAGAAGGCCTATATTTTCCAAAGGCAAGAGAAATAAAGCTCTCTATAAAATAATACACGATCTAACCATCTACTGCTTAATTTTTTTTGTTTGCCCTATTAATATTGCTGAAGGTATTTGGAGACCTGAAATTACTATAAATAAAAGCACTGCTATCTCTGACGGCAAAAGAAAAGAACTTTTGGAACATGCTCTACTTCTCATTTCTAAAAATATATTCACTTGGGACACACTAAAGAGGCATGTGAAATCTTCCAAGTTGAAAACCAGATTTAAACCGGCGGTACGTTCAGCACGAGCGCGTGCACACACGCGCACACGCACACAAACGCGCACGCGCAAGCACCAGAAGCCTTCTGAGGCTCGGCTTCTTCTCCTTATCACACAGCCACGATCCCTACGTACCTTCTATGTGCCTTCCTTGAGGCCAAAAGGCATTTGCATCCACCTGCCGAACAGATGAATCCAGAGAAAAAGTCACAAAGATTGTGCAAATGAGGGTGACACAAGTATTTGTGCAGAATAAATTTGCCAAGATCATTTTCCCTCTACCCTGACCCCAAACCCCATGGCAAGCTGTTAAGTCCCACATGCTGCAGCTTCCCTTCTGATGACAGCTCAGACCATCTCCCCCAGGACTTTGCATTCTCAGGCCTCATCCCAGGCAGTTCTGCATGACTAAATGCAGAATGTGAAACCCCGAGGATAGTGATAAGCACAAAAATTGCTCAATACAGAGGGGTTTCGTTTCTACCTTTCCAAATTCCTCTGAGCACTCACAGGATCGTCCTTCCACAGAGGGTCAAAGTTATTGCCCCAGGCAGGGCTTCTCAGATGCCGAGAAATGCCCAGAAATTTTCCATTTTAGAGGTTTCTGGCTTTCTAAAATATTAAGAAATGCCAACACAGATTTTCAAAAATAACATTACATTTTAAACTTGTACTCGAAAGGCAGAGTGCTTCAAAATACAGTATATACACTGGTGGAATAAACAAGGTAATTATAGGCTTTGTAAACAGATGCTCCAGCCAGTGTAGCCCAGGAAAAGAACAGGAGTTTACAATGCGTGCTGCATGTCATCTCCCAAATCTGTTGATCATGTTTTTGTCTGCCTGTAAAGTCTCATTTGGAAGTGACATTTGAAATATAAATTTCAAGTCCTTTGAAATGTAAACTATTCCTTTAAAAGGGCTTCCTCCCATCCTCACCATAGTATTTGCCTCCACATTTCCTTGGGAAGGGAACCACAAGCAAATAATGAAGGAGAGGGGGTAAGATTCACCCTGAAAAGAGGGGGAAAAGAGAGGTTTAGAGGAGCCAAATGAGGCCATGATGGCAAGATCTACTTCCAGGTTGAACTGAGAGGAATTTTACAACCCCCTGGCAACTCATTCACCATTGCCAAGGGGGCCTTCACCTCCTCCTTGGATGATCAGAGTCTCACACCAGCCTCCCAGGAGTGTGAACTGAAATGGGAGCCCTGACAATCAGGCCAAGGAACTAGCAGACTTTGACTAGAATAATTTTCTCCAGAGCTCTCTGGCAAAAGTACGCTGTTCCTCCTGTAGAGATGTCTCAAGAGTTTGTAACTTTTAAATTGAGATTGTTTTTCTGAAGTAATTACAAGGCACCGATGAACACTGAATGCTGGGTGGTAAGTGATGAACTATTTTAATTGCAAGAGAAATAAACAATAAGAGATTTAAAGTGATTATAATGAAAAACACGTACATACACACACATGAACACACACAGAGTTACACATTTATAACTGGAAACTACAGGTTACAGTGTAAACACCAAATACACACCAGGAGATGATCTATCTGTGCTATTGTGGCACTGTAGGGTTCATGACATGATGTGATTTTTTTATGGGTTATTGAATTATAGACAAAGAATTATCGACAGACAAATAGTATGCAGAAAGGCCACATGATGCAGTAAAACAACACAAGCTTTGGTACCCTCCACCTCATCTGTTCTTCCCTCCTTAACTCTGCAATCTGCCTTCTGCTCCCATCACTGCCTAGCCCCCGACTTCCCTGAAACTCCTTTGCCAACAATGGAAACTCATTGTTGCTAAATCCAAAGAACACTTTCCAGTCTTTGTCTTACTTGATCTCCCTCCCGTGCAGCATTTAACCCTGTGGAAAGCCCCCTTCTTTCTGCATACTCTCATTCTTGGCATCCTTGACATCATCTCTCTTGGATGTTATCTGATCACCTTGTCCACTCCTTCCCAGTCTCTTTGCAAACGCTTCTTTCTTCTTGATCCCTTCAGCGTTGTTATTCAAGATGCTACTGTAGGTTCTTTTTTTCTTTCACGATACATTATCTCCTTGGTGACTTCATCTATTCAAATGACTTCAAGGGCTTTGTCCTGGCTAGACTTCCTAATCTATAGAAAGGCCACATCTCTCTTCTGAGATCCAGACCTATAGAGCCAGTTGCCTACTAGACATCTGTATAAGTTATCTATTACCATACAACAAACGCGCAAAATAGTGACTCAAATCAATGGCAATTATTTATTTTACTCATGAATCTGGAGGTGAACTGGGCTTAGCTAGAGAGTTCTCACTGCATGCAGGTCTCTCTCTCTCATGCAGTTGTGCTCAGACAGTGGCTGAGGCTGAGATCATCTCAAAGTCTTCTTCATTCAAATGTCTGTCACTACGTTAGAAGACTTACACAGTTGGGGACTTGACCTCTGGGCCATCTATATACGTATGTATGTAGTCACTCCATGTGGTGGCCTCAGGGTAGCCAGACTTCTTACATGACAGCTGAAAGCTCTGAAAAAGAGAAAAAGCGGTCTCTCATGGTCAGAACTGATCTGACATTCACACTTACGCCAGGTTCTTCTCCTGTTGGACATAAACAACCTCAAAGAATACCAATCACAGACAAGGTTACTCCGCGACCATCACAAAATGAAACAAAACAAGCACTTCATAATTTGCGTACGCACAGACCAAAACAAGGTCACTATGGCATCCACATAATATCCAACTATAGAAATTTCTCTACTTTCTGACAGCATTGAATCTAGACCAACCCCTGCTTCCTTAAACATTCCCCCCAAAGCACTCAACCACAGTCCAAATCCTATAATAAATTCTTCCTAACACCTTCGTACCAAGACATGCCGTGTTTTCCCATGATGTGCATTCTCCCTTGCTACGAGTAATAACGCCAATTTGTTTAACCATAAGTGTGTTTCTGGTGGACTTTGATTGAAGGGCACTGACAGCTCGCAGAACAACTGTCTCCAGAGAAATCAGCATGACCTTTTCTAAACTGCCTTGTACAACACACAGCATCACTTCTGCTGCACTGTTTGTCAAGACTGTCACAAAGGCCCATCCAAATTTAAGGAGAGCAGAGAAAGACTCTACTCCTTGATGGAACGAATGTCAAAGAATTTGCAAACATATTTTAAAACCATCACAACATCTATATTCAGATGCCCCACAGAGATTGAGTAGTCATCATTTCCAATATTGAACTCGTGACTTATTCCCCTGTTTATGTCTCTTTCGCCAACAGTCACTCAGTCCCACCCATCCCCAGGATTTAGCCTCTTTCTCTCCAGGTCATCTTCATCACTTTCCAGTCATCTCATCCTTCACCAGGTTGGTCTTTTAGGGTGGATACCCTTGAGCCACACATGGGTACCGTTGTCAGAACACACTGTAGATGAGTGATGGATTGGGGCAGCTGCACCTCCTGTGTCTGCTCTGTGTGGTTCATCGGCAGCAGCCATAACAGCTACCTACAAGCAAACTATGGTAGAGAAAATGACTTAGGCTTGGTTCATAAGTTGGTGTGATTCATTGGCTGTAGCCAGAAATAGACTACTATTGTATTACATGCCCACTTGGGGTGGCCTTGAAGAAGAAGGGTCAAGGGAGATCTTCCAAGTGGTCAAAACTGTGAGCAGTATACTTGGTGGTCCACTTCTAACCAATGGAAGAAAAGATTTGATTCTTAAATATACACTAGTGTTTAAGCAGTAAAGAATGACGTGACCATTTGCACAGGAACTTGGAAGAAAAACATGAAGATCAGAGAAAAGGAAATCTAGAAAAGACACATATGGATGAAACTATGGGCATGAACCCAAAACGGATCTCACATTAATGCTCATCAAAGAGTATCCACAGTAAGGGAGATTCTCAATGACCTTGTGCACAGAACAACCCCTCCTGTGACCCTTACCCAACCCCTATCTTCAGCCACCCCAATACCTGTGCAACAAGCCCATAAGCAGTGTCTGTGGCTCTGCAATAGAGGCTATGAACAGTCTAACAATGTGGGCTCCCTCTCACTACTACTTCCACTGTTGAGTTCCCAACCAGTCAGCAGCAGAGTGTGAAGCCCAGTCTTTGATATAGCACCATTCCTCAAGAAAACTAGCCAAGCCACCTGGTAGAATATTAATTATATCTATCTTAGAGCAGATAAGAATTTCTCCTTACCAGAATCAACACATACTCTGGACATGCATTTGCCTTTTCTTCCTGCAGTGCTTCCACCAGCACCACTATCCAAGGGCTTACAGAATATTCGATTCATCAACAGGGTGTCCCTTAAAATATTGCCTAAAATCAAGTTACCATTTTACAGTAAAGGAAATGCAGTAATGTGCTCATTATCACCAGAGTCACTGCTCTTACCATTTACCCTATAGCCCAGAAGCTCCTAGAATGATGGAATAGTCTGTTAAAGGTTCAGTTAAGGCACCAGAGTAGGGACAAAACCCTGTAGAGCTGAGTATTGTCCTTCAGGATATGAGATATGCACAAAGCTAGTAGCTGATACATGATTTTCTCTGCAATAGCTAGAATGTATGGGTTCAGGAACTAAGGGATAAATACAGGATTATCTCCTACATAGGGCAACACTTCTACCAAGGAACACATTATGTCCCCACTGAACTTAAAGATCCAGTTATCAACTGGTTACACTGAGTTCTTCAAATGAATGAACCAGCAAGCAAAGAAAGGAATTAATGTGTTGGCAGGGGTCATAGATCATGATTTCCTTGAAGAGCTGGGATTACTATACCATAGGAGCAAGGAAGATCATGTCTAAAACCTAAGAGATTCACTGAGGCACCACTGGGTAATTCTGTGTCCCATGATACTAGCAAATGGACAGTCCTAGCAACCATCAGCCAACAAGGACGAGGTGGCAAAGACCATCTCAAACAAGCAAGTAATACATAATCAAACAATATTATTCCATTATATGGATGTAACCTCATTTATTTAATTAGTCCTTTATTGTTGAGTCTTCAACTTCATTATCCGTCAAGGTCTAGTTGAGAGCTAGAAACCAGGACAGTTATATGAAAGGGGAAAATTTATTGCCTCTAAAATTAACTACTAAAAGAGGTAAAATAGGGCTCTAAGGGGTCCAGGCATCACAAATTAAGAGCTGAGAGAGAGAGACAATCAAGCAACTAAGGACTAGGAGAGGACCTCTTTGCCCCAAGGCTGAGATTGAAACATCTTCCAAGAGAGAGTAGCCACCACAGGCAGCCTGCAGTGGCAAAGACACATGGCTGAGGGTACAGGTTGGCACAGGTCTGTAAAGCAGCCCATCATTGCTGGTGGGTGTGGGTGAGCGAAAGCTGGTCTACAGGAGTGACCTGCCTTTGCTGGGTGGTGTGGCTGGGCCAGAGTTGGTCTGTAAAATTGGCCAACCATTGCTGGTGCATAGAGGAAAACTGAAGCTGCTCTAAAGTGGCTGCTGATAGGGAAAGATGACCTGAGGGTGCAGCTCAAGCTCCTCCTTAAGGCTGCTGGGCTCCCACAGCATGTCTATGGAGGACTGGAACCTGGAAAGAAGTGTCTTCCTGCCACTAATGCACTGCAGCGCTCTCTATTGATGAAACCCAATATACCACCAGCTGGCAAAAGAAAAGTTTATAGAGCCCAGCTACAGTAACGCAAAGCAGGGCCAAGAAGGGTGAATTTGGAGCTAAGTCAATAAACTGATAACTGGCAACTTGCAAGTTTTCATTGTTATGACTAAAGCTATTATCAACATTCACATAATTTTTTGTGGCTATCTTAAGATTATTTTCCATAGGATAAATTCTGAGAAGTGGAATTACCAAATCTAAAAATTCCAACATTTTTAAAACTTTGGATATATAGTAATAAAATTTCCCCATCAAGCTGTGCAAATTTATGTTTGCTCCAGCAGATATGAATACATGAAGAATAAGCACACTCTAGGCAGTTCTAGGAGGCTGATGTACTGGAACAAATCCTCAGACGGCGAGTAATCTTAGCTGACTGCCCAGCTTAGCCGGCTCCTGCTCTCTACTCATTTTCTGTGGAGTCTTTCCCTACGGTGATTTTGGTTTGTTTGTTTATTAAAATGTCAAATATCAAAGCAAAGATAAAACTAAAGTTCTAATAGTTGAAAAGGTTCTTTTAAATGAAATGAGATTATCCACAAGCAACATCTGATTCTTGAAAGAAATGTGATTCAGGAAAGCATGCCCACATTTTGGAATTGAGCACTTGGGAAATATTCAAGACGTCCCCTCACTAACGTCAAGCTTCTCCTCTGATACCCTAACTTGCAGAGCTGTTATGAGGATCGGTTAATGGCATATGTAAGGCACACAGGAGGTGTCAGTAAATAGTGGCTTTATTTCCTGAGAGTTTAGCTGTTAAATTGCCAAGAATCCAAGCACAAATATTTTTCAAATATATACTTTTCATTCTGGGAAAGTCATTTTCATTAAGGGTGTAAATATGCTCCTCATGCCCAAGCTAAAAGTGTGTTGCAATGAAGTGCCATCCCCTGATGACTATTAGTTATGGATATGATAGTATTTCTTCCCAGCTTCCTAACAAATACCATTTGTCTTCTTTAACTGCTTTCACTGCCATAAAATCTCAATCCAATGAGAGAAGTGGAAGGGAATCAGATATTATATGATCTTTGCATTTGTCTTTGTTCCTAACACACCTAATTTGTATCACCATTTGGGCACTTATCCTGCCTATATTGTAATAAGCCATTTACATCGTGTCTTCATCCTAAGAAGGCTCTGTGAAGCAAGAGCCCATTTGAAGTAAACTATATCTGGCATTGTGCTTTGCATGGATAAGTTCCTTACAAACCAGGGGTTGCCAACACAAATGCTTTCACAGGCCAGGCATGTATCACAAATTAATGAAGCAGGAATAATTTAAAGTAATAGAGACCCATGGGGTACAGACAAAATTGGAGAAAGAATACCCCATCCAAGGACATTTGTACAAAATACAATATGAAATAAAATAATAAAATAAAACAAAAGATACTGCCAGGGAGAAAATCTACAAGCTACATTAGACTATAAGGCAGCCTACTTACGACTTCTATATAACTCTTGGGTGAACTGAAATAGAAGCTGAAGTAGTGCGAAGAACTAAAAATGGATTAACCAAAGAAAATCAGAACTCAGGTCTGAGCCAGAAGTCCCACCGATTCCAGTTCAGTCTCTACAGCCCCTCATGCTCTTTCCATCTCCCTTTGGCTTCCATGATGCCAGCATCTCCTCATTCTTCCTCATGTCATTCTGCCTAATGCTCTAGATTTGAAGCCTTTATTTTTTTATTTTTTATTGTGGTAAAACTCACGTAACATAAAATGCACCCTTTCAACTATTTCAGAGTGTAAAATTCGGTGGCATTTAGTACATCCACAAAGGTTTGCAACCATCACCACTATCTAGTTCCAGAACATTTTCAAACCCCAAAAGGAGTCCCTACCCCCTGAGCAGTCACACTCCATGCCCCTGTCCCCAGCCTCTGGGACCACTAATTTGCTAACTGTGAGACCTTTATTTTTGCTTTCTCTTGTGTGCTCAGTTCAGCCAACATCCACAGAAAATCAGAGCAGAACTCAAGTGTGATAAGGTGAGAAAACAGAGCACAGAGTCAGGCAGAATAAAGCTCTTCGTCATGCTCTCTTGATTCAAAATTAGAGGAGGAGGGGAAAGCTAGTAGCAGCGCCCTGTGCTCTCCTCAGTCGGCTAAAGAGTCCATCGGCCCACCCCACAATCGAAAGATGCGACAGGTCTCCAATTCTCTCAGTTTTTAACTGCGTTTTACTTTATTCTATCTAGTTTTCCTGTTCAATTATTTTTAAGACAAATATGTCCTTAACTGCACCTTTTTTTAAATACAACAAATTCAAAGATCCAAGTTGAGTGAGATCATCTCCCTATGGAGGTTTCTTTTCTGTTCTCCTTTGGATGTTTCTGTTCTTTGGGCCCCAAATTGTGGCTGATTATATTCTGTTACCCCTGTAAATGTTTTTGCTTTATGCTTTGAGTCAGCTGAAAATGAGTTCCATGGGCCTGGCGTAAATGCTGGCACACCTCGTGTGCCAGAGCACACAATCCTCCTGTGCCAGAGCACTTTTCTTGGCTGCATCGGGGTTGCTGATTGATGGGGCCAGTCTCCTTGGGAACCACACAGGTGCTTTGGAGAAGGATCCCTTGCCCAGGTTGAATTTCTCTAAAATGGTGAATTACCAGCTAGTTACCCCATGCATTAAAAATACCTCTTGAGGTGCAGCATAATCACTGTAAGCCTGCTCTGGCCAGATCTTGAGGTCCTTGGAGGTCAATCTTTTCATCACTCATTCATGAGTCCATGATAAATTCACTTGTACCAAATTTGGCCATTTTTCTCTAGGTTTAGGAGCTAAGTACACAGCTTGGTGCACAAATGAAGGGTCCAGGTCAACTTCAAAATAATGCAAATATAATTTTAAAACTGTAATCATATTTTCTACTTTTGACTTTTTTTCTCTGCTTTGCTTGGTGAAGATGGCCTTGGGCAAGTTACCTCACTTTTTTGGGTCTTCTTTGCTCATATTTAAGATGAAAAATGTTGAACTGGGTCAGTAGTTTCCTACCTAGGATGTCAAATTCCTGAACACAGGCACAAGCATTGTCTATAGTTTGAAAAATAATTTATCTTGCCATTCGTATGCTATCATTTTTTTAAATTGTCAATTCTTAATTATTTTGTTTTAATAAACGTTTGTTAAACATCATCTTTTGTATTAAAAAATATAAAATTATACTTGCTTACTGCAGAAAATTGGAAAATAAAGAGAAGACAGAATAAAATCACGTGTAATGCTGCCGCATAGACATGGTGACTATTCACATTTCACCGTGTATTCATCCGGTTTTCTTTCTATGCATATTTATACATATACTATTTTTAACAAATTGAAATACATTGTAGGCCTGATATTTCATAAGTTGCCTTTTTACGTAATAATATAGCCTAAACATTACCCTAAATCATAAACTATTTTCCTACAAGGTTTAAATGACAGTCTTATATAAGAGTACATATTGTTATATTTGAATATTTTGATTGTTTCTAATATTTCATTATTTTTAACAACACTGCAATGAATATCTATGATAGGATTACATTCATCTCATGGTGAATTAAGAATTGTTAATCTTATTAATGCTGAAATTATTCCATCTCTGGACGATGGGAGACTCTTCATGATAGCTCCTGAGTTCTTTTGACATGACCCCTAGAGTCTTTCATAGCTTCCCTGCTTTCCAGTGTGATCAATGTTCTAGGCACCATTTGTATGCGTTCTGCCCTGCGCCTGAAATCAGCCGATTCTCTGAGGAGCTCTCTTTCCTCTTAGTGGAAATGTGTTTAGACAGCACCATCTGGGCCAGGAGGGGAGTTATTGCTGCTGCTATTGGCTTGGCAATTGTGGTAGGTCTTTTCAGGGGACTCAGCTAAAAAATAATTTTTTAGGAAGAAAAGCATTATGAGTTTATAGTGACGTTTCAAATCTCAATTTATGATAAGGTTTTTACTAATTTCTTTAATTTTATATTTTTGTCTCTTTTTGCTTACTCTGAAATCTTGATTCCTATTGATATTAACATAACCATGCTTATGCTTCAATCTAATCTCTACATCCATGACTTAGATAAAGCAAAACATGATTCTATTAATATGTGTAATATGTATACAATAGTTTTAGAATAACAATATCAATATTATTACCATTAACAGGGTAATTGTTGGAAACTATGATTGTTGAAGTTCTTTTACCCTTGTCGGTATCTCACTATGGATGTGCTAAAAGGTTAAATTACTATGTTTTAAAATCATGGAAGAAATAATTTCTCTTGTGTGGTTTTGCCATCAACTTGTTTCACAGTTAGGCCAATATGCTTATTGTTACTTTCTTTTTAGAAATTGTTCCTTTTTATTTTGCCCTTTCTTTCTAATTATAAAAATATTAGCTTGGTTTCAAAGTCAAATTTACTAAAAAGCTACACCCAGAGAAGTCTTGCTTCCATCCCTGTCCTCTTTATCCTCTTTATCTCCACTTATATACAGATATGGAGAGACACAAAGACAGAGACAGCAAAACAGAGGGAGAGAGGGAGAGAGAGAGGAGAAACAGAGAGAGAGAGAGAAGGAGATTTTTAAGGAGTTGGCTCATGTAATTGGGGAGACTAGTAAGTCTGAAATTTGTAAGACAAGCCAGCAAGCTGGAAATTCAGGTAAGAGTTGATGTTGCAGTCTTAAGGCCAAATTCCTTCTTCTTTGGGAAACCTCAGTCCTTGCTCTAAAGCCTTCAACTGATGAGATAAGGCCCACCCACATTACAAAGAGTAATCTGCTTTACTCAAAGTCTACTGATGTAAATGTTAACCTCTTCTGAAAAAAAACTTCACCGCAACGCCTAGACTAGTATTTGACCAAATGACAGGGCACCATAGCCTAGCCAACCGGACACAAAATTAACCATCATGCGTAAACATATAGATTTATATACATATGTTTGTATGTATATGTCCACAAACACACACATATACACATACCCTTCTTGGATAAATGGTAGTTTAGGATGCATGTTTTCTTTATCTTGCTTTTTCACTTAATCTATCCTGGAGATTACTCCTGGCAGTGTACAGAAATAGTCCTCATTTCGTCTCTCAGCTGCACAGTCTTCCATTATGCGGATATGACATCATGGGTTCACACAGTCCTATCGGTGGACGTTTGAGTTGTTTTCACTCTTTTGCTCTTACAAATCACACTACAATGAATAGCCTTGCATGTAAGTATTTTCATGTGCTCTCATTTTGCAAAATGCATGTAAATGCTTGTGTGTGATGAATGAAATTATTGTGGAACATTACTGAATGCACAGTGGTCTTTTACCATTTGGTATTGTCTCAGTTAATGTTTGAAGCATGTAGCGGCCATCATGTGAGGGTCTAAGAAAATCCCTGACATTTAAAAGGCATCCTCATACTGGACTATCAAGCATTTGTCATGCCCAGAAGAAAATATATTCCTAGCTCTTTTTTTTTTTTAGGTTTTATACCGTTTATGCTAAAGAACAAACCAGGCATTTTAAAAGTGAAAATATACCTTCAAAAAGTAATTTATATCACAAAGCATTGACCACACAATAGTTGCAAATACATTTGCTGGAATGTATACATCTACACTAAATACTAAAAACAAACCAATTTTCATTTCTATGCAGAAATATTAACCTCTTATCAGTAGTGATAGATATTTTGTACCTTTTAAAAAATACTATTTTAAATCAAAAACAAAATTAATATCAAGTCATCTGTATCCACGTATTTAACAAAAGTTCTTCTCATGCAATGAAGCAATACTGTATTATCTACTGCTTGCTGTTGGCCGAGGGCTGGAGGATGCTGTGGTATTCCCTGGGGACTTGTCTGGGCAAAGCAGGATGCTTGTTGTCTAAAGTACTCAGCCCAGGCTGCACTATCATTGGATGACCACCTGGTGGAACACGAGTAGGAGCAGACAAGCCTTGATCCATTTTCTTCCCAAGCCTTGTATAATCGACCTGTCCAGCTGGATGAGCAGTTCTTGAAAAAAATATCCTCTATCTCTCTAATTTTTGCTTAACCTTGCATATTATAATAAGGTTAATTAACTATTAGTACAAAATGAGATATAAACTACTTATGATTACAGTTCTTATATAATAACAAGACTAAACAACTTTACAAACCCAAAGCAAACAGACCTGCAATGCTAATAACGTTGCATTCAACAGCACTAATTTAACTTCACCATTGATAATGGCTTTCATAAAGAGGAGCCATTCCCTTCGTTGTGAGCATTGTACCGATTCAGGAGGAGTAGGAAGGGCAGGTTCTTTGCAATTTGGTATTTGGTTCGCCCATCCTTCTGTGCCCTTTTCATGGTTTGATTCTCTCATCACTTAACTCTATTGAGTTGACAGAGAAAATCGTAGCACACCAGCCCCACTGCACCATTTGGCTTCCATTACCATAAAATAGGTTGACTTCTGTTCCCATATGTTCCTGTTTGACAATTGCAGATATACTGCCTACACTAACACAACTCCCACTGCATGTCAGTACTAGACTTTGAGGTTCAGTGTGATGATCCTGAACATTATATATATATATGCATATGAATGTACATGCACACACACTCGCACACATATTTTTGTTTTAATTTTTCCCAAATTTTCACATCTAGTAAGCACTAGAGCTGAGGTTCAAACCCAGGCCTTTCTGTTCCACCAAACCACCGAAACTGAAACAGGCTGGTGGTTTTTCATGACCTGGGGCAGTGAAGGTAGAAGTGGATGTGATTCATTGGGAGAGCCCTGGGATCTGAATCCAGATAACTGAAGCCCAGCTCTACTACAAGCTAGCTTCATGAATTTGGACACGTCCCTGAACCTCTCTGGATTTCAGCTTCCACACCTATAATGTGAGAGGGCCGCATTAGATCATGGCCAGGGCCCTTTACAGTTCTAAAATTCTGGGAATTTTCTATTCTGGCAAAACATTCCATATATGACAGAGGAATGACTTAAGCAATATTCTCCCTTGTTGCTGGGGTATTTCCATAGAAGCATCAACCAATGGGGTCAAAGAAGGACTGGGAAATTATTCTGCAAATTTGGAAAGTGTCTATTCTAAGTAATTTATAGCTAAAAGAATGACGAATCGATTGAAAGATATAGTTTAAAAAAACTATACGCTCTCTTGGAATCACCATGTTGGAACAGAAAAGACATTTTAGAAATCACTCAGTGCAACCTGTCATTTTACTGATGGGAGTTATGTGATTTCTCCAAGACCACACAGCTTGTTTGTATTATAGACAGGTTTATTACCCAGGTGATTGAGATCTAACATATGATAATACCCTCAAAATTATTTCCTCATATTCACCACAAAAGATAGAGAAAAAGAAAGCAGTATAAGAGAGTGGTTAAACGCAGGCTGTGAAATTAAACTGCCTGGGTGCGAATTCCAACAGCATCACTGACTGCGTGATTTTGAGCCACTTATATAACCTCTTGAAGTCTCTTCTGTGAAATGAGGGTGACAATAATTGCACATACCTCTAGTTTATCAGAGAATTAAAATAGTAATCCATGTAAACTATTTGGTATATTGCTTGGCATATAAGAAATAATCAATAGTAGCTAAGATTAGGATTAGACTGTGTATTTAATTGGCTGAATTTGACTTAATGTTTCAACTACACTTATTTCACTGGTATTCGGGATCAGAATTATTCTAAAATGATCCTTCAAGGATTGTCAGTCTATGAGTTAGAGTGTGATAAAAGTGTCCACTAGAAAAAATGGACTCTAAAATTATGTTTAAGAAGGATGGGCCCAAGTACAGAGCTATTTTTCACTGCAGTACACTAAGGTCAAGTTATTCCCTTGAAAACTCTGCAAAAACCACTACGAAATCACATTTAAGTAACATTTCGTCCACTGTTCTTCTCAAATTTTTGTCCCCCATTAAGCAGTCGATTTGATTTTTGCCAGTGTATGGACATTGCTTTAACATCACCATATTTGACTGACAACGATTAAATCCATGTAACACACTGTGTATGAATTTCAAAAGGTCTTCATGACTGTTTATCTCATCTTTACGGATCTTAAATTTAATAGCTTTGATTGCAATAAAGAAGTGATTTCCAAAAGTTAAGCATCTCTTCAAGGCCACTGCCACGCTGTTCAGTTGATCAAAATTATGATGTCATCCAGACACAAACCTCCATGTGTCCTTGCTCTTCAACTTGTCCACTAATTAACAATACGGAGAGTGAGACATGGTCCCTCATTAAACAAGGACATTAGTCGAAAGAAGTATCAGTGCAGTTCAGGGAATACAAATGTTGCAGTTTGGTTCTGGTTCAATAGTTTTAGAATAATAGATATGTTCATTTAAAACTCACAGAACAATAACCCATTTGGAGTTATCCTGACCCCTTTTTCCCCTTCTGAAATGTTAAAGTGGCCAGTCTTAAACTCAGAGCCCCAGAAGATTATAAATAAAAGAACTAGCCCAGGGGCACATTCCTCAGCATGCCTTTTCTAACCATTCATTTTTCCAGCTCTCACTTGTTTGTCCTCTCTCCATTAATAAAATGTCCCCAGTCTCTCCCAACTCCGGAGACCTTCATTAATCCCATCTATCTACACTAGTCCACCCTGCTGACATACACACAAAGAAAACACACTTTTTGGTATTCTAATGTTTCTCAGGTTCAGCTCTTCATCCCCCACCCCTAGAACACCCCCCACCCTCACGATACCATATGTATATTTATTCCATTGGACCAAATGTAATTCCTTCACCAGGGAGTCCTTCGTCGTAACCAGCAGGCCAAAGAAATCCAAGAAGACGCAGCTTCAGAATGCTAGGCAGACAGAATTTTGCTGAAAGAGGCATGAACACTTTCACTACCCATCCAAAAGTTCCTTAGGGGGCAAAACGAGTAAGTTAAGGTAGATTAATATGACTAATGATTTAAGGGATGAAAAAGTTGGTGAGGAGACATCATCACATTTGCTAATAAGTGCATCACATCTCACTTTTCTAAGTACTATAAAATAATGCTAAAATTAGAGCTAGGAAAAAAACAGCTCTACCAGTCCTAACAGCTATAAAATTAATTCTGTGATTCTTTTCACTAAGTCACAGTGACATGGTGAGCAAACTGACAATCTTCTTAACCTCGTCAAGACCAACATTTCTCAACCTCGGTAATACTGATATTTCAGGCAAGATAATTATTTGTTGTAGGGCTGCCCTGTGCATTGTAGAATATTTAGTTGTACCCCTAGCCTCTACCCACCAGATGCCAGTGGTACCCCTTCTTCACTTGTCATAATCAAAAATATCTCGAAACACTGCCAAACATCCCCTAGGGAGCAAACCTTCCCAGACTGAGAACAACTCTCACAGATTAAACAGAAGACTGCTTATCCTAGATTAGGAGTCAGTAAACTCACCCCACAGGCCAAAAGAAAAACTCACTGTCTGTCTTTGTAAATAAAGTTTTATTAAAACACAGCCATACTCTTTCGTTTACTTATCATCTATGGCTGCTTTCTCACTAAAACAGCAAAGTCGAGGAACGGTGACATATTGTATGACCCATAAAACCAAAAATATTTACTATCTGACTCTTCAGGAAAAAAGTTTGCCAAACCCTTGTCCTAGTCTACTGCTTTCAAATGTTTTTTTAGCGCTGACAACTTTTTATAATGAAGTCTTACATAAAACTTGTGTCAGACAGGGTCCAGATGGAACACTCAACTTGGGTAATTTGAGGAAGTAAAGCATATGTGGAATAATTTATCTAGGCAATTTCAAAGGTGTGGTAGAGTATAGAGAAATCACAAAGAGCTAAGAAAGCTGGCCCTTACTGTATTACTATTTCTAGGTCTGAAGGAGAGAGGACAAAGACAACCCCGTAGGAAGGGGGCCAAAGGAATGAATCCCTCTCTCACAGCTCCACCTGCCCCTAATCTCACACTAGTGCTCCCCAGTGGCCAAATTCAAACAGAAGGAGGTCAAGATAACCCATCGATGTAGTCCTTATAGGTCAGCATCCCAGTCACAAAGCAGAGTGTAGAAGGATGGAGAGCCGACCTGGGGGCAAACAGAAGGCACCCAGCATAGAGCCCCAATATCTGAAACTGATCAAAGCAAAGCTTCTGTGATGTTTCGTGGAGGAGATACTGAGATCAATACAGATTGGCCTTTTCTCTGACCCTCTGATCCAAGTTGACATATGGAACACAGTTTGAAAATTCTGTCCTAAATCCTCTTCTGGCCTTCTCATCTCATTTGTCTCTTCTCTGAAACAAAATCCCATAGTCAGATATTTTAGTGCTTTCTTTTCTAACAAACTACAATACTTCAACCCATTCCCACCATTGAAACCTTCAAACCATGTACCATATCTGCTCCCGCCCTCCCTGCCCTCTACCTTTTCTACTCATGTCCTCAAGTTGCTGAACATTGATAGAAAAATTTTAAATACCCTGATTGCTGAATCCACCACAATGCAGTAATATCAGACAACAACAGGGACATAACTGTTGCTCAGTTTCCCATGACTTTTAGCCTTTACTAAAACTGCCCTGAATATCCTAATCACTGAATCTGATAGCCTTTTCCCAAAACCTCATCAATCTTAACTTCTCTGCAGCAAAGATCTTGCCACCATCCTTCCCTCTTAATTTACGTTTTCCTCTGGCCTCCATAGTATCATATATTCTAGGATTTTTTTTTCCTAGTTCTTTGACTAGCTCCTCTTTGTATCCTTTACAGGTGCTTCTAAGTGAGGGAAAGAATTTTCTCCAAAAGACCTAATAATAAATGATGACCCCAACAATACAATTAAAGCAAATAAAATGAGTTTCAGAAGGCTACATCTTGTAGAATGCCAATAACCTTTCCTGGATAATTAAAAAATCTTATGAATAAGTAGTTTCTATGCAACTGGTAAATAACAGGATATCCTTTCCCTTCCAAAACCTTCTTACATTATCCATTTCTCCCATTTACCCAGCTTTGAAACCTCAAAGTGAAGAGAGAACATAAATTTTTAAACTGGAAGGATCTTCAAAATCATCTACCTCAATTCCATCATTCTATGAATGAGAGCACTAACTTGCCATCTCCCTTGCCTTCAGATAAGGATTCTTTGGGAAATATTCCAAGCACTCCTTTTATTAGCCTTTCCCTCTTGGCCTTAGAGATCTTATAAGTTTAACTCTCTCCTCTAAGTCCTACCAGATCTTCAACTACAGGCTTTAGTCTCTGTGCTAATTAATTTTGTATCAACTTAACTGGGATACAGGATGGCCAGACATTTGGTCAAACACCAATCTGGGTATGTCCGTGAGGGTGTGTCTAGATGAGATTAACATTTAAATTGGTAGACTGCAGTGAAGCTGATTGCCCTCTCTGAGTGAACCTTATGAAATCAGTTGAAGGTCTGAACAGGACAAAAAGGCTACAAGATAATTCCTTCTGTCTGACTGCCTTTGAGCTGGGACATGGGTTTTTTCCTGTCTTCAGAGTCAAACTGAAACATCTTCTCTTTCTGGAGCTTGAGACTGCCAGCCTTTGGACTGAAACTATACTACTGGTGGCTTTCCTAGGTCTCCAGCTTGTCAACTGCAGATCTTGGGACTTATCTTCTCCAACTGAAGAAGAGAGATTGAATAAATCACCCAAGTTCTCACAACTCGTAAATGTCAGAGTCAATATTTGAACCCAGGCAGTCTATAGCTTTCTTATGCAAGAGAAGGTTCTTTGAGCAGGACAACCCCTCCAGCACCTTCTCATCTGTTAGCTAAGCCTTACTTCCTAAGTCAATCAAAATATATTCAAAATATATTCAATATATTGGCAATTATTCCTAATGGCCAAGAAATGGAGACAATCCAAAGATCCTCTAAGAAGAGAATCGATTTTATAAAGTGGTATATCCATACAATGGGATATTGCTCAGCAATGAAAAGAAACAAATTACTGATATATGCAATGACATGGAGGAATCTCAAGAGTGTGACACTAAGTGAAATAAAGTAGTGGCAGGAAAGCATATAATGTATGAGTCCATTATATGAAGTTCTAGAAAATGTAAGCAAAACTATACTGACAGAAAGCAAATCAGTGGTGGTCTGGGGTTAAAATCCCTTAGAAAGGAGTAGAGACAACTTTTGGGGGTGATAGAAATGTTCTGTATATTGATTGTGGCAGTGGTTCCACAGAATATACTTTTGTTAAAACTCATTGAATTGTACTTTTTAAATAGATACAGTTTATTATATGGAAATTACACCCCAATAAAGTTGACTTAAATTTATTAAAACAAAAAAACAAGGAGCCGATCCCATGGCATAGTGGTTAAGTTCACACATTCTGCGTTGGTAGCCTGGGTTCACAGGTTCAGATCCTGGGCATGGACCTACACCACTCATCAGCCATGCTGTGGCAGTGACCCACATACAAAATACAGGAAGACTGGCACAGATATTAGCTCAGGGCAAATCTTCCTCAGAAAAAAACAAAACAAAGCAAAACAAAACAAAAACAAATAAACAAGAAAAACCTAGGCATTCTACCACCAGAGACTGGAGTCAACAACTACGCTAACTCCCAATGTTTTTTATCTAGAAGAATACACTCTCAGGCACTAATATTTGCAACATTTATAAATTTGTTTGACAAAGAATTTCAAATGTCTTTTTAGTAAAAATAACTCAACCCTAGAAAACATAATACCTACTCAATTATCACAGTAGCTAAAAATACTTCAATGTCGTATTTCACTAATTAGTCAAAATATTTTAAGTAACATAAATACATACATTTTTGCATTCTGAATTTTTAAGTATTTTATTTTATTTTTGAGGAAGATTAGCCCTGAGCTAACTACTGCCAATCTTCCTCTTTTTGCTGAGGAAGACTGGCCCTGAGCTAATATCCATGCCCATCTTCCTCTGCTTTATATGTGTGATGCCTACCACAGCATGGCTTGCCAAGCAGTGCCATGTCCATACCTGGGATCCGAACCGGAGAACCCTGGGCCACTGAAGCAGAACGTGTGCAGTTAACCGCTGTACCACAGGGCTGGCCCCGAATTTTTATTTTTAAACCAACTGCAGCAGCCAGCCTCAAAGATGACTGCCAATAATTCTGTCTCCTGGTACTTGTACTCTTGAATGGTCCTCTCCTACCTTTTATCAGGGTTGGTTTGTGTGATCAATAGAATATAGCAGAAGTAATGGTATGTCACTTCTAAAATTAAGTTATATAAAAAACAGTACATTCTGTCTTGGGTAATTGCTCTCTCTGTCTCAGATTACTAACTCTGGAAGAAGCCAGCTGCCATTTATGAAGTCACTCAGGCTGCCTGTGAGGAAGCCAGTATGAAAAGAACTGAAGCCTCCAACCACCAGCCAGCAAGGAACTGAGGCCTACCAATAATCACATAAGTGAGCTTGGATGCTCATCCTTCCCCAGGCAATTCATCAGATGAGACTGCAGCCCCAACCAATAGCTGACTACAGCCTCGTAAGAGACTGTTATGGGCTTAATTGTGTCCACCTCAAATTCCTATGTTGCAGTCCTAACTCCTACTACCTTAGAATGTGACTATATTTGGAGACAGGGCTTTCAAAGAGGTGATTCAGTTAAAATGAGGCTGCTAGGGTGGGCCCAAATGCAATCGGACCCATGTCCTTTATAAGTGCGGACTTGGACTCAAAAAGAGACACCCATGAGTGTATGCACAGAAGGATAATCATGTGAAGAGGCAGTGAGAGGGCAGCTTGTGCAAGCCAGGAGAGAGGGCTGAGAGGAAACCAACCCTGACAGCACCTCGATCTTGGACTTCTAGCCCCCAGAACTGTGAGAAAACACATTTCTGTTGTTTTAGCCACGCAGTCTGTGGTATTTTGTTATAACAGCCTGAGAAACCAATAAAGACACCGTGAGCCAGAATCACCCCGTTAAGCTGCTCCTGGATTCCTGACCCACAGAAACTGTGAGATAATAAATGATTGTGGTTCGAAGCTGTTAAATTTGGGAGGAATCTGTTCTTCAGCAATAGATAAGGAAGACACCTCCTAAATGCTTAGATTCCTCACAATATGGTGACAAGTGATTTGCGTTTCTAAATCTGTGCTATAATTAAATGCCATATTGTTTTTGGCATATGTTACAATTTTTCATTGTCTGAATTCCCCAGAAACTGTTTATTCGTGGAGTTTATTTTTTCTATCCACATTATTTAATTTTAAAGGGAAGAAAATAGCAAATAAACAGTGGATTAAACTAAACATACCTTAAAAATAATCTATAATTTTACAAGATTTCCCTTTAATATTGGTTGCCTATATTTTTTATTGCGATATGATGGTTGTAGAACATTGTGTAAGTTTAAGCTGTACAATGTGTTGATTTGATACACATATGTATTGCAATATGATAACCACAGTCATGTTAGCTAACACCCCCATCACATCACATAATCATCATTTGTTTTTTGTGGTGAGAACATTCACGATCTAGTCTCTTAGCAACTTTCAAATATATAATACAGTATTGTTAACTATAATCACAATGCTGTGCACGAGATCCCCAGGACTTATTTATCTTGTCCCTGCAAATTTGTGCCCTTTGACCAACGTGTCCCCAGTTCCCCCACCGCCTAGCCCCCTGGGAATCACCATTCTGCTCTTTGTCTCTATGAGTTCGGCTTTTTTACATTCCATATGTAAACGAGACCATACAGTATTTGTCTTTCTCAGTCTGACTCATCTTTTTAGATATTTAACAGAGCATGTATAAACACTTCTTATCCTATTTCCCTCTCTAAAGGAAGGCCTCAGAGATAGAGGAAATATCACCGTTCCATCTTATCACTTTTCATTCTACATAACGTAATAGAGGTTGGTTAAACTGTTTTTCAGTTCTGATGATGAATATTAAACCAACATATTTTGGGGCCGGCCCAGTGGTACAGTGGTTAAGTTCGCATGTTCCACTTCGGTGGCCTGGAGTTCACCAGTTTGGATCCCAGGTGTGGACATGGCACTGCTTAGCAAGCCATGCTGTGGTAGGCATTGCACATATAAAGTGGAAGAAGATGGGCACGGATGTTAGCTCCGGGCCAGTCTTCCTCAGCAAAAAGAGGAGGATTGGCAGCAGATGTTAGCTCAGGGCTAATCTTCCTCAAAAAAAAAAAAAAAAAAAAACAACGTTTCATCTCTTCACTGATTCATTTATTATCCATTCATTCAACAAGTGCTTATTTAATGCCTAGTGTGTGTCAGGCACTGTTATAGGACATGAGGATATAGCAGTAAACAAAACAGGTTAAAACCCCTGCTCAGGAAGCTTGCAGGAAGAGACAGCAAGAAACAAGAAACAAGAAGTAGAATATATAAGAAGCTGGATAGTGGTAAGTGCAGGAAAATTGCACACCAGCACTTAGAAACACTTCTGGCTGCCACCAGCTCCCCTTAGATGACAGATAAAAATGTAAGGCTATTGGGCTGGTGAGTAGAGGAGGCTCTTGCAAACAATTCCATGTCAATCATTTTTAGTAAATCTTGTCAACTTTTGGGGGGGGGGAGGATATTCTTCTTTCAGTGTGGCTCATTTTTAAGCTAAATTTTCATGGTTTATTTCAACACATAGTTCTTTTATGCAGCTACGCTCAGATTACAACGAGAGTTTATCAGCAGAAGAATTGTATAAGTTTGAAATGTCTTCAATTGGCATCAAAATTAAAAGTATATTGGGTATCAATGTTTTCTCCCTGTTAATAAGATTATAATTACAGGAAACTCTCACCAAGTGCTGATGGCCTTTTCTCCCATTATTTTCTGAGAAGATAATAGCTTTAAAATAAACCTGGCATTGCTGTGGTCAGAGGAAATGTTTTATAGTTAGCTTCAGAACATAGACATTTTTCTGACCTAACATATCCATGAAAAATGCAGTGTGTGTGTTTATGAGAGAGCGGGAGAGAGAGTTTACTGGACATTATACATACGAAGTTATGAGTAGAGAGAAGAGAACAGGCAAAGAGCCAGAAAAATAAGCACTAAAAAATCCTTGGTGTGTGGTCAGGCATGAAGTTACAGCTTGGGCCTGCGGGTGACTCCAGCAATGAATTAATAAGCCAATAAAGTGTGTGTCCATTGTAGATGTTCAGAAGCCAGAGCACTTGAAACAAAGTGATTTACATGACCAAGTTCCCCTGAGTCAGGATCATACTCTTGTATCATCCCCAAGATGCCTTAAATATTTAGCAGAGCCATCTGTACTATTGAGAAACAATCTCCACAAAGCTCTCCAGACCACCTCCATACACAGTACCATAAATGCCGTTGAATAAAATGATCTCTGGTGGGTGGCAATCTATTCTTTCTCCCACCACCTCCCGAAACTAAAAGCCACCAAGTAAATAGCAGACGTTCTTTATTTTTGTTTTGAATCAGCAAGTTTGGCAATTTCTCTATAGTCAAAAACGTTCATTGGGGATGAAGCAAATTTCTATCTAAGAATATGAATTTGAGAATCATTTTATAGAATATATGGTAAAACAGAAAACAAATTCTAATAGGATTCGTTACTAAGAACTTGTGTTTCTTTGTGTGGCTATTTAAATGCAAGAGAATTCTTGATTTTATTTTTTCTAAATAATGAGGAAAAGAATTCCAACGATGGCTTGAGAACAGTAGGATTTCGGTAGGACAATTCTTCTAATTTTTGACTTTGCTAGATGGAATACTCCACATCACACAATCATATTCCAAGAGACCTATTATTAAATTGTGTTTATGTATTTTGCAAAGCCAAAGATACAATGAAAAACTCATTTAAAAGAGGGAAACCCTGCAGTATTGGTGATAATCATGAGATTGTGCATTTGAACACAGCCTATTACCATTTCCATAAAGGATATTGTATGACTGTAAGACTGGAGCATTAACCATTTCCATAAAGGATATTGTATGACTGTAAGACTGGAGCATAGGCATATGCTGAATCAGTGACAAAGCTAGATGGAGGCATGTAACACAGGATTTCCAAGTCTGTGCATTTTGTTGCTCGAATATAGTCAATAAGATATATACATAGTTAAAGGTAAAATTGCCATTTAGAACGAAGTGTATATTTTTATCTCTTCATCCTCCACACTGCTGCCATAGAGATTTTTCTAAAGTACGCATTTAATCACGTCACCGTATGGTTTAAAAGACTTAAATGGCTCCCTTAAACCTGGCACACGGGAGCTTTTGTAATGTGGCAAGTGCGGACCTATTGCATGGATCCCAATTCTATTACCTTTCCTCCATGGAGCCTTCCTTGACAGCCCACCCCCCACTCCTAGGGAGTTGGGCCCTCCTAACTCAAAGCTTCCTGATCCCCATGGGCAGACGACTAATAGTAAATTTTACATCGCGTGATAATTGTCACATTACAATTGTTTGAATATACATCTCTCTATAGGACGTTACCAAATTTTTACTGACAACAAGAACCACATTTTCATTTTTGTGTCCCCAGCAGTTGGCATAAAACCCAGCACAAAAGAGATACTTGTGAAATAAAGACTTTCCATGGGTCCAAAATGTGAGGTCTACGCATGGGTCAGAGATCTGCCTGGGAAAGCACAATGATCACCTGGAGCCTCTCTCCACCTACAGAAGGACCAAACCCTGACTTTTGAGAAAAAGCTCTGCCATTTCCAAGGTCTCAGTGTCATCCTCCTTCTAGCAGCCACAGCCTCCAAGAGAGAACATCTTATGAGTTGCCAGTATCTTCTGATATTGACACAAAAACTCATTTCATTTAAGATATTCTGACCTCCAATGTTGCCACGTCAGGTGATATTCAATTGAAACTCCCAATTTTTATCCCAAGCTCTAAATAATGAGCTTTGTAGCTTCAAGACTTAAGTAAAACCTGCAAAGAAAGCTTGGTGTAGCAGATTAAAAGCAGCTGACCCCACATTTGTCAGCCTACTGAGTTATCCTCCTGGCTCCAGAATCGTGGTATCTATTTGCTCATCCACAACTCACCACTCTGCATCTGATTTCTCTCGCAGCCTTGCTACCATTTCACAACCTCTCACACTGGCATTTTGGAATACTTTCCCTTCTCAACTCAGCTCTGCTCTTTGCCCCTGGTATGTTACTGTTGCTAAATCATTCAGCCTGAAGCATTTGGCCCCGGGTACCTGGAACACCCAGCCACCTATCTAAGCCAGTTCCTCCCCTGGAGCACTCAGTACTTCAGAGTTGCCATATCTTGAGTTAATTGCAAATTGTTTGAGACTATCCTATTTGGTTGCTCATGATCATCCGTCTGTCTATTGCCACCTCCCTTAGGCCAAAAGACACATTTCCAGTTTTTAAGGAATAAGAGCAATGGATGGGTCTAGATGGGATGACAATATCCCCCTGTAAGAACCCAGCTCCTCACTGTCTGCCTTGAGAAATCTATTGACAATTCCCTGCTGCTGACTATGAGATGTCTGAGGTCCCTCTTCCCTTGGAAACTTCTGTGATGCTCTTTTGAAATGAACAATAGAAGCTTCACAGGGCTTACGTAAGGATGAATTCAGATAATATAAATGAAGTGTTGATGCAAATAATCAATAACCAATCAACAGATAGGAAAGACAGAGTGATATTTATTGAGCTGAGGACTAGCCCGGAAGCACTATCTCCACCAGGGAAGAAAGCACTCTGGAGAAGCGTGGTTTACAGCATGGTTATATACCATTTCAGAACAAGGAACATACATCAAGCATGACAGCAATATGATTCTTTTTTTCCCTGAGTCACAAGGAAATGTTTTGCTGCAGTTTACCACACACAGCAGATCAACTTGACCTCGGTGCTCTGGGAAGAAGAGCTTATCTTCAAAGAAGTGCTGGTATCAGCGTCAGAGAAAGGGAGACATTCATCCCTATCTTTAAAGAGCGCATTCTTTGCTTTGGGAAGATGTTTGAAGCAGATGTACAGTGCCTGTTTGGTGGGCCATAAGTCAGGCTGCTCTGGGAAAAATAAGCTTTAGGCCAAATCAGACTTAAACCAGAATGGCTTCCCCATATACCTCAATATGTGAAAAATTATTATTCTTATTATTTTTATCAAAAGCAAGGTGTTGGCACACACTACACACATTTTAAATAATCAATAAGTAGTAGTTTTTGGAATTGGTAAATGGTATTATTTATCCAACTTACTGCAATCACATTTTAGAGACTGTATTAGTTTCTGAGGCCTGCCATAACAAGTACCAAAAACTGACTTAAAACAATAGAAATTTATTGTCTTACTGCTTGGGAGGCCAAAAGTCTAAAATCTAGGTGTTGACAGGATCATGTTTTCTCTGATGGCTCTAGGAGAGAATCCTTCCTTGTCTCTTCCAGCTTCTGGTGTTTGCCAGCAATCCTTGGCTCCTTGGCTTGCAGATGCATCATTCTAATCAGATGGCCATCTTCTCCTTGTGTGTCTTCATATCATCTTCCCCCTGTGTGCGTCTGTCTCTGTGTCCAAATGTCTCCTTTTCATAAGGACACAGTCGTACTGGATTGGGGCCTAATGACCTCATTTTAACTTTATCACCTCTGTAAATACCCTATTTCCAAATAAGGTCACATTCTGAGGTACTGGGGTTTAGGAGTTCAACATATCTTTTGGGGCGACACGATTCAATTCGTAACAGAGGCGAAGGGTAGCAGAATATGTCACCTCAAAATACACCACCCTGGTATATTGATTATATTGAGCTATTGGCACTTGAAAAACAGCAAATGCAGGGATAGAATTTCTCTGAACTCCACTTATCTGCCTAAAGACATCCTCCAAAACAGACTCAGTTGTCATAAGTCTTCTTCCCAAGAGTTTCATCAACCAGAAAAGAATGACTCTCAGAGGAGAGGAGACTAGAAGTCGACACCACACCCAGATAAACTTTGTCACAAACTATCCTACCTCTCATCTAAGGGCCCCCGTTTCTTCTAAACGCTCCCTCATCTTTCCTAAAGATCGTTTACTCTCCTCTAAGAGGACTACATAGCCCCTGCCCTTTCTCTATTAAGATGGTAGTTAAGTCTGAATTCTAAGCCACCTAGCGAGTCACTCATTTTTCCTTAGGTATCTCCCAAGTAAACATGAGGCGTACATGTTAATAAACTCCTGTTTGTATTTCTCTTGTTAATGTGTCTACCATTACAAGAGTCTCAGCTAGAGTCCAGAAAGGTAGAGCGAAGTTATTTTTCCTCCCTAGAAAGGCATAGTAACTCAATGTGGTAAAAATATAGAATGGTATTTTGTTTTTCTAATAACTGACACAATTTTGTTTTGCTGACCTCTATTTTTTTGCATGGGAGCAAGATTCCCTACTTATGTTTCAGTCTAGTGTTAAAATTTTTCAATCTCCTTTAGTTATTAAAATAGTCACACGAGTTACCACCTCAGGCTCTGGCTGTCCCCGGATGGCACCTGCTTGGGGTGGGGAGAAGGCAGTGGCATGCCGGTAAACCACTCTCCAGGGGAGAGAAAATCAAAGGGCCCCAATTTGTAGCGTTTGCTGATTTCCACTGTGTGTTGAGTGTTATACTGAGTACTCCCATCGTGGCTGACTAAGCTACTAATGAACAACTGGAAAAATATCTGAAAATTTAAAGTTAGTCTCATGAACTGCTGAAGTCACAGTCTACTTCCTCACAACTACCTTCTCCCTTTCTCCTCTCCAATTCTCCAACCTGTCTCTACCCCAAACCTTCAGGCAATGGATGAGGGAGGGGGCAACACGGATTTATTTGAGAAACCTCAAGCCGCTGACAGCATCCCTGACATCCTTTTCTGGGGCTTGTTGCTGCTGCTTCTCCACCAACATGTCAGCCCACTGTTCTCTGTACAGCAGGTGTCCAGGTACTGGACATGCGTTTGTTGGTTCATTAGAGGATCCTGAGAGCGTCTTCCTCTGTACAGTCTCTGGTTTGGAAAATCCGGCTTCAATTTGGCTTCCTTGCACTCATCTCCCAGCCCTTTTCTTGGGAAATTCAACCTACAGACCTTTTGTAACTGGGATCCACTCACCCACTGGTGAGCCCTTCGGGGAGATATCTGCAAGAAGGTTTTCACATCATCCATCTCCTTTGGGATCCACCTAATGGAGGGAAATCCAACTGTCTTTGCAAATAAAATGGTAGGAAATGCAGGTGTCCACTGGTATTCCCTCCCCTCGCTAAGCCTTGTCTCTCCAACCACTTTCTCCTTGACAGATTAGTTTCAAACACTCTGCTGGTCCAATAGGAAGCAACCTTAAGGCAAGAGCTTGTTGTCAGCACCTAACTAGATAGAGAGGAGGGATCTGACAGCTCTGACATCCCCAAATGTACAGGAGAAGAAAAGGAAAAAGTTGGATGTCCCTCTTCCCCATGGGAAGAAGAGTAGGGAAGAATAGTTTCCACAATATGAATTCTACATTCTCCCAAAAGACATCATCTTCCTCTCTCCCAGTCCCTTTTCAACAGGGTGCTCTGATAAAGACTGTGAAACCAATTTGGCCTTTCTAGCAGTAGAAAGGCAAGGATTAGGAATCTCATGACCTAAACCCAGGCCGTTGGCCTTGGAGAACACAGTCGTTTTATTATCAGGGCTGTGTCTCCACTATTTGCTACACTATTCGGCAACCTCTGGGGGCAGAAAAAGATCCTAGTTATAATAGATAACATTATGAAACAGAGAACAATCAGCACCTCACAAAGCTCTGTTATTCTATTATTGGAGAAAAAAACAATTTATTTTTAATCAAAACTGACCATAACCATATCTGCCTTGCAAGCTGGGAGAACAAGGGGAGGAAATAACTCATGTCACTGGGAAAATAAACCTCTGTGCTGCCCCCTTTCAATTGCAGGGACCGGTGGGTGAGAAGGAGCCCCAGAGTAGATGGTTTAGCAGAGCAAGAAAACATTCATTTGTCTTTGGACCTGTAAGAAGATCCCCAGAGAAGAGACTGAGAATAGGGTCTGCTTCTACTTCCGAGGGGAAGACTGCAGAGACAACAGAGAGCAAAAGGATAACAGGGCAGCTGAGAGTTTGTTTTTGAATTTTGTCTTTTCCATTTTCCATTTAATATGTTTGCTCTGCTAGGATATAAACTCCCATCTGTGTTCTCAAACATGCGCTAAAGACTATTACATATAAATGCCCCACGGGGGTATTTTTTGTGTGTAATTCAAAGAAAAGGGGATCAGTATGGCATTCAGTTCAGCATGGGACAAAGAGAAGGGAACCTGTGTGGGAGATGAGAAGCCAGGTATAGGGAATGAGTTCTCCCAGAAGTAGGAAGTAGGAGCCAGCCCTGAACCAACATTAACCCCTGGGAATGTTTAGAAAGCTTGGAGAAGACAGAAAACAGAGTCTGCACTGACATCTGGGCTTTCCCATTAATACTGTTGTTATTGTTATTATTCTCCACAAAGGGAGCCAAACAGAACATACACAATACAGCTCCCAATTACATCAAAGTTGGCCCTTATATCTGGGTATCGTTCCCAGATCTCTATCTGCCCCCAATAAGCACTAACTTTTATTCATCCTCAGGGCCATGTGGTGAGAAGCTTGGAAATTGTGCCCATTTCCTGGGGCTGACGTGTGAGGAGCCAGGATCACCCCATGCCAGTTGCTACAAATGGCTACTATGGTTCTTCAATCTTAATCTAATGGAGAGTGAACAGCAGGTGCCCTCAAGGTGGCCCTTCCTTTTCCAGAAACTGAAATCTGTCACAGAGCCCTGTGACTCCACAGAGTTGAGTGAATCTGAGCCAATCGGCACTATTGGGAGGCACACAGTCCCTGAGTCCTGCTGACCCGCTTGGCAAGAACACTTCTCCCGCCCCGCGTGAACAGCACTCGCGTCATTCTTTCTTCTCTGTATGGGGAGAAAACTCAGAGGCTAGAACTTTGGCCCAATACAGGGTAAACTGTGTTTCTCTAAAGACGCAGCATTAGAAAGCCTCTTCTAATAAACTTTTCTTGTTAGGAATTCCACATCTCATCATCTGAGAAGTCTCCCACGTGGTGGTTTCGTGATGCAGCCACAGCTCTGTTAACATTAGCAGCGAAGACCTCGGCAGACTGCATTTCAGTTTGTGGAACTCAAATCCATATTTACCAGGGTTGCTGGTGGTCAGTGTGCCTTCCACACTGTCACAAAATGAAGTAGGAACATGAGATTTCCAAGGTGCATCGTATATAAACCACTGACAGTAAAGTATCTCACACACTTCTTTCCAGAGATTCTAGCAGTGTTTTCTTTGTTTTTTTCCCCCACTTTTTAAACTTTCGTTTCTCTAGTTAGTTATGTATTTTCTTAAGGTAGAATGAAGGCCTTTAACATTTGAATTCCACAAAGGGGGCCTACTGATGCTATACAAGTCTTAACTACTTTAAGCTGCCCAATGCAACCATGTTAAATACATAGTATATTGGTTTTCCAAAGGGGACAGTGGATACAATTCCTTCTCAGGTGTGCTTTGGTATAGATTTTCACTATATGCCTTTGACTAGCTTTCATCTTGGAAGAGTCCCTGCTGCTTGTCAGAAGGTGTGGTACTGGCTGCTTTCAATAAAGAAGTCCTTTATGATCAGGATCAGTCATTGTATAAACCTGAGCAAGTAACAAAGTTTCTGTATCTCAGTGTTCTCTTTCACCAACTTAGGTTGTTGCACAGTCTGTTGTCTAGCTAGCTCCATCATGAATCACTATGGCATACAAACAAGAATAATTTAGTGCCCCACACCTCTAACACCAATCCTCAGTATACTCGGCACATTGTTAGGGCAAAATTATTGGAAAATGGAAGGAGGAAGGGAAAGGAATGGAATGAGGAAGAGATGAAGGAAGAGAAGGTAACAGGATTAATTAGACCTTAGGGAAGCTCTGGTCTCCCATCATGTTTTCCATTCACATCTTCCTCTGGCTAGAAAATCTGCTCTAAAAATAGAAACCCCAAATTCTGGGAGTATACTAATACACTGAGGATACATGAACAGTCTTTATACTTGTCAGCAACTGGTTTGTTTTGTCCACCTTTGTAACTCCAGTATCTTTTTTTTCCATTGAGGTAGCATTGGTTTATAACATTATATAAATTTCAGGTGTACATCATTATGTTTCAACTTCTGTATAGACTACATCATGTTCACCACCAAAAGTCTGGTTACCATCCATCACCTTACACTTGTGTCCCTTTACAACCCTTTTGCCCTCCCTCTATGCCTTGCCTTCTGGTAATCACCAATCTGTTCTCTACATTTATGTGTTTATTTATTTATTTGTTCATCTTCACATATGAGTGAAGCCATATAGTATTTGCCTTTCTCCATCTGACTTATTTCACTTAGCATAATACCCTCAAGGTCCATCCATGTTGTCACAAATGGCAAGATTTCATCTTTTTTATGGCTGAGTAGTATTCCGTTGTATATACCACATTTTCTTCATTCATCGATCAATGGGCACTTAGGTTGTTTCCAAGTCTTGCCTATTGGGAATAATGCTTCAATGAACATACTAATAGTTGGAGTGCAAACTGGTTGGGCCACTATGAAAAACAGTATGGAGAGTCCCCATAAAATTAAAAAACTAGAACTACCATATGGTCCAGCAACTCCACTTCTGGGTATTAATCCAAAGAACAAGAAAATACTAATTTGAAAGATATATTCAGCCCTATGTTCACTGTAACCCCAGTATCTTGCATATAAAATGTATTCAATAGCAGCTCTGATAAATATTTGTGGAATAAATGTTTACAGTTAATGGTGGAAACCATTGGATGAAAGGTTGATAAAGGAATGGAAAGACCAGGTGGTGAATACTTGAATTCAAGAATCAATATCTGTATCATTAAATTGGAACAGCCAGATATGATGCGCCTCCCGAAGTGATGCAACGTGAAGTATGCAACCTCATATTCTGACAAAAACCTGAACCTAAACTGGACCAAACCTTTGGAGCTGACTTCCAGTTGAAAAAGACAACGGCAGCTGGAGGAATAAGTCAAACATCATCTCAAGGAAACAGACAGATCCAAAATGTAGGCCATTCTACAGGTTAACTCACTAGTATCTTCAACAAGTCAATGACAAGGAGAAAAAGAGAGAGAGAGAATTGCTCTGGATCTTGATTGGATCCCAATTTGAACAAATAAATTATGCAAAGACAACGGGGGAGACTGGAACGTGTTCGGTGTGTTGAATCATTCCAAGGATTTATTGCTGAGTCGTGGATAATAGTGGCATTATGGTTAGATAAGAAAATCTCCACATGTTTACAGATGCATGCTGGAATAGAATGATGTGATATTGAGGTTTGCTTAAAATATTTAACACACACACATAAAGGGAAGAGGAAGAGATGAATACTGTGGGGCAAAATCTTGATACTCCCTGGATCTGGGTGATAAGTGTAAGGATGATATATGTATGGGGGAAATTTTGTTGTTCTCCACACTTCATGTTTGAAACATTTATAATATAACTCTTTTCAAAAATAAATACTTTGAGGCATGTTCTGACCAGGAAGGGGCATAGGGAGCTTCTTTTTTTTTTTTAAAGATTTTTTTTCCTTTTTCTCACCAAAGCCCGCCAGTACATAGTTGTATATTTTTAGTTGCGGGTCCTTTTGGTTGTGGCATGTGGGATGCGACCTCAGCATGGCTTGATGAGCAGTGCCATGTCCACAACCAGGATCCAAACCAGCGAAACCCTGGGCCACTGAAGCGGAGCACATGAACTTAACCACTCAGCCACGGGGTCAGCCCCCAGGGAGCTTCTTGAGATGCTAAAAGCGCTCTCTCTCTGAGCTAGGTGGTAGTTACATAGATGTGACATATGCAAACCTCATCAGACTGTACACTTAAGATTTGTGCTCTTTAGGGGGCTGGCCCATGGCGGAGTGGGTAGGTTAGTGTTCCGCTTCGGCGGCCCAGGGTTTCACCGGTTCGAATCCTGGGTGCGGACATGGCCCTACCCATCAGGCCATGCTGAGGCGGCATCCCACATGCCATAACTAGAAGGACCCACAATTAAAAAATATTCAGCTATGCACCAGGGGGCTTTGGGGAGAAGAAGGAAAAATTTAAAAATTTTTTAAAAAACAAGATTTGTGCTCTTTATTGCATTGAAGTTATAGTGCATTAAACTAAACAAACTAGTCTCCATCTTTAATAGGCAAAATTAAATTAAATAAACACCTGCATGAGTAACTAAATGCAGCACATATCTGCTCTGCTTAAGAGATTCCTGAGAATTCCTGCGTCCACTCTATAACTGGTCTATGGGCCAAAAAGCAACAACACTCAGTCACTGGGAACACTATCTTCAAGTTTTAGAGGCTGGCAAAACTATCACTCAGTTTCTGGGGTGATGGGGCTTAAAAAAAAGGCAATTACAAGCACTTGCCTTGAGTCATCAGCATCTCAGTGCCCTGGAAAGAAGTGGTGGAAAAACTTACGTGTCCTCAGGCAAAGGGAAAGAATGAGAGAGAGGCGGTGTGGAGAAGGAATCAGAAGGGAGGGTATCAGTAGAGGGGGCAGTGACTCCATGGGGTTGGACCCTCATGTCTGTGACTCAGAAAAGTTTGTGACACCAGAACTATTCCACCCTCACCAGAAGATCCTGGGAATAGCCTCAGAAAACAACTGTTGAGCCTGCTTCTAACTGCAGGAAAAGAAAGGAAGAGAAGGAGAGCTGAGTGAGCTGCTATCTTTTTCCATGAGACCATAGAACGAAAAGAGTGATACAGGCATAGCACCAACACCTTACTGCAACAAGTTTATTGTAATGACTGAATCTGATCCCTTTTACTTGCATAAAGGAGAATATTACAGAAAAGGAGGAAATAACACCTCAAAGGAAGGGAAGAGAACCAAGGAGGAAGTGCTGATGGTCTCTGACCGGCCTTTGGGGTCATTCTTCCCTTGTCGTAAAGAACAGCACACTTTCACAGCCCAACAGCATTACGGTCCAGCCGTGTAGGATCTAAGAAGTTTCACAGCCTTTCTTCATTTCATCCCAAAACCACCCCCTTCAGTTCAAACTGGCAGTGTTCCTGATGGAGTAGCTGATTGGGTTCACGGTTCACACCATACCAATTTCCTAGCAAACAGCTGTTCCACCACACCCTCGGTGTTCTCTGCAATACAGATAGGCTGAGAATTTTCTAAATCTTAAATTCTGCTTCCTTTTGGCTTAACAATTCCTTCTACAATCCATTTCTCTCTTCTTGAATTTTACCATAAGCAGTCAAAGGGAACCAAGCCACCCCCTTCAACACTTTGCTTAGAAATCTCCCCAGTTAAATATCTAATTTCACCACTTGAAAGTTCTACCTTCCACAAAACACTAGAACATGAAGACAATCCAGTCAAGTTCTTTGCCACTTTCTAACAAGGATGGCCTTTTCTCCATTGTCCAATAACATGTTCCTCATTTATGTCCGAGATCCCATCAGAATGGCCTTTACCATTCATATTTCTACCAACATTCTATTCACGATTATTTATGTATTCTCTAAGAAGATGGAAGCTTTCTCTATAGCTCGCTTCTTTTCTTTCTGAGCTCTCACCAGAAATACTTTTAACAGTCGCTTCATGGTAACCTTGGCTCTTCCAACAAGTACCTTAAAACTCCTCCATTTTCTACCCATCATCCAGTTCCAAAGTCACTTCCACATTTTCAGGTATTTGTTACAGCAGCACCGCCTTTCAGGGTGCCAATTTCTGTATTAGCCTGCTCGGCTGCTAGACAGAAATACCATAAATTAGGTGGCTTAGACAACAGACATTTATTTTCTCACAGTTCTGGAGGCTGGAAAGTCCAAAACCAAAGTGTCAACAGATTCGATGTCTAGTAAGAACTCTTCCCAGACTTGCAACAATGGCTGCCTTCTCCCTGTGTTCTCATGCGACAGAGAGCAGAAGCTCTAACATCTCTCCCTCTTCTAAGGGCACTAATCCCATCACGGAGCTCTATCTCATGACCTCATCTAAACCTGGCTACCTCCTGAAGGTAAGCTCCTAATGCCATCACATTGGGGGTTAAGGCTTTAACATATGGATTTTGGGATACACAACCTATAACATTCCCATAGCATAATCTAGTTTATCCTGACTGATACAAAACCTATGACCACAAAGGAAGACAACGCTAGGATGAGGCCAACACTGTGGATAGCAGAGTAAAAAGATAAACAGGGTTCTGGACATCATTGAGCCACTGGATCAACCCTCATCTGAAGGTCATTCCAACGGCAGACTTTCCAAGTATGTAAGAAGTAAATTCTCATAGCTTATTTGAATCAAAGCCACTTAAATGGTACAATGATTATGTTCTGTATTATGTCACTCCCAACAATAGCCATATCTGAATGGAATAAGAGAGGGCATCAGACCCTTGAGCAAACAGTATGCAGGAGGGGCAGTGGTCTAGGAAGCGGCCAGATACGAAAGCTCCGTCCAGTGGGGCATCCTATCCAGGGAAGTGACTGACCAAAATCAACCTAGGAGCAGCTGAATTAGAAGCAGAGGAGAGCTGCCCGTGGCGGGTGGGGGGGGGGGTGGCGTCGGACTGTGGAACATGTCCCTCTCCCACCAACATTGTCTCATGCCCCCAAATCATTTCTTAAATTCCCCATCATTCCACGGAAAAACCATGAGTTAGAGAAATGTGATAGAATAAGAAATAGACGTGATAGCATATGAAATCAATTACATAAATTGTGGGATATAAGGACAGGTTTAGTTTTCTATGAGAATTAAAAAGCCACATTTCTTCCCCATTATGAGAGAAATTAGAAACAAAGAAAAATTAGGAGTCCACTTTCATACCGCGACTCCATCGTATGGGGCAGCCCCGGCCACCATCACCGCCGGGAAAGGGAACAGCACAGAACGTAACTGAGGACCGCGCGTCCATCAGCGAGGGCTCACAAGACAACTGACTAGAGAGGAGCAATATCGTCGCTGACTAGTTAGTTCCAAAACGAAAATCAGTCAGAGAAGCCCAGCTATGCGGCTGTTCCTGTTTTTCTGTGATGCTGGCTTTGGGTGGAGATCTCTAACTTCCTTATTTCCTCACGTGTCCTTTCAAGAAACCCCTCTAAATTACGGTGTCTCTCTTCTTTGAAAAGTGAACACTATTTCCCATAAATATCCAATTTTTCCAGCTAGCTCTCCCAAAAACAGAGTCTATCTTCCCTCTAAGAAATTTTACTCATTTTTTAAGTGTTAAAAAAAGGAGTCTTTTCTTTCAGAGCAATATTTGTTTAAACAATCGCTGAATACAGTCTGAGGGATAATGGTTGTTGCATCCTTTGTTTCCACCAGATGGCGCTGTGGCCGGTTCACACACCGGCTGTCCTGCAAAACGTAATCTCTACAGAACAAACACCAACAACTGCTTCCAGAGAGAACTGCTTCTCCCCCTTCCGGAGAAATTGCCGCTGCTTTTACAACTACCGCCTCCGTAATTGACCTGCTGAACGCTGAGCAACTCTGTTGTTGAGCTAAGCTCTCGAAATGCAATGGTGTTCTCTTAGAATCCAGTAGAGGAGGTGGCCCTTTAGCAAATAGTCACACGTCATCACCAATTCTGATTGTGCAACAGAAGGAAACAAAGATACCTGATTGCTAATGCTGCACATGACCATCCTGAGGGATGGAATCCAAAGGCGCAAAGGGAGCTAAATTATGGAAAGGGGGAGGGGAAGCCTTCTCCCAAACAGAAGGAGCAGCAAGTAAGACGGCACGGAGGCTGGAAGGATTATAGCACTTTGGAAAGGCTAAGAAAAAGAGAAGCCAGAGCTTTGAAGCTGAGAATGAGAGCAAAGAAGAGAGGAGAATTGAGTGATCTCATTGATAAGTCAGTCCCTGGCTTCAGTGACCATTTATACAGTGACCCCCAAATTTATATACCTAATCGTCTTCCATTCCAAGCTCCGTACTTGATATATCCACTTAGTTGTTTCAAAGGCATCCTCACATACATGTGCAGCACTGAATTCATCATCTTCTCTGGTCCGATGGCTGTTGTCTGAACATCAAGGGCTGGCGTGACCCACACATTCTGTTGCAAAGTTCAGAAAACCAAAAAGAGTCCTGAATTCTCCTTCACCTGTAGGTGCATAGCTAATCTACCACCAAATCCTGTTCATTTTATCCACCATATCTGACAATTTTGCTCTAGATTGTGATACTCCAAGTATGGTCTCCAAACTAGCAACATTGGTGTCTCCAGGGAGCTTGTCAGAAATGCAAATTCTCAGGGTGGCCCCGTGGCTGGGTGGTTAAATTCACTTGGATGGCCCGGGGTTCACTGGTTTGGATCCCACGTAGAAGAACTAGAAGGACTTACAACTAGGATATACGGCTATGTGCTGGGGCTTTGGGGAGGAAAAAAAGAGGAAGATTGGAAACAGATGTTAGCTCAGGGCCAATTTCCCCACTAAAAGAAAACAACAGAAATGCAAATTCTCAGGCCCCACCCCAAACCTACTGAATCAACAGGGACCAGAAATCTGCTTTTTAATTTTTTTTTGGTGAGGAAAATTCCCTGTGAGCTAACATCCCTTGCCAATCCTCCTCCTCTTTTTTCACCTGAGGAAGATCAGCCCTGAGCTAACACAGGTGCCAATCTTCCTCAACTTTGTAGGTGGGATGTGCCACAGCATGGCCGATGAGTGGAGTATGTCCGCACTCAGGATCCGAACCTGTGAACCCGGTCTGCAGAAGAGAAGTATGTGGAACTTTAATCACTCGGCCATGCAGCAGGTCCCCCCAGAAATCTGCATTTTAATGAGCCCTCTGGGGAATTGAAAGTCCACTGTCCTATGCTCGTAGCCCCTCTGCCACTGGTGAATATATTCCATCTTTTCTTCATGGGGCTACTGTAGTAGCTTTGCCATTGCTACTCCCCACATCCCTAAACGCTCCTTCTAGGGTGAATCTCAACTCTGGCATGCATTATAGTCTACTGAGATCCGTTCTGAACCCGCTAAATCCCACCCTCTGGGAGTGGGGTCCAGGCTGTGGCATTGTTAGAAGGCCAAGACGGGACCCACTACTCAACTCTTATCCATTCTACGGGGTAGCCAGACTGATCTTTTAAAACTGCAAGTATGGTCTTGCAGTTCCCCTGCTTAAAACCAGCCAGGATCAAGCCCATGTTCCTAAGACCCATGAGATGGGCAAGTGCTCCGACCCCTACATTTAAAGCCACACACCCCTTGGGTCTTTACCACACTGATGTCTCCAGTCCTTTGTGGGCTCCATGCTTCCTCTTGCCTTAGAGTTTTGCACATGCTGCTTGCGCTTTTGGTCTAAGTTGCTCTGTCTTACCCCTTGTGCTGAGTAATCCTCCTATAATCATTCTGTAGATCTCAGTTCCATCTTCCCTTCCCCCCGGAAGTCTTTCCCAACCTTCTTTGTCATGATTAGGGTGGGGTTGGGTGGGGGTGGGGTGAGGAGAATCCAGATATCCCAGTTTGCCCAGAAAGTCCTGATTTATGGACTTTTATGGCTTATGGATTTATTTACTTATAATTTTATATTTATATGTGATTGTTTATTCATGTCCACCTTCCTCAGTGTATTGTAAACTATAAGAGTTTGACATTAACAAATATTGAATGATTGAACAACCTTTTGAAGTGGGCACTAATTAGAGTTCCCATTTCATATAAGGGGAAACTGAGTCTAGAAAGTTTGAGCATCTTGCCCAGATCAAACTGCTAGTAAATGGTGAGGCCGGAATTTGAACATAGGTCGGGAATTTTCCAACATCATAACCATGAAGCCGCGCTTGCAGAGAGATTCCCACGGCCTGATTCAGTGCCTGAGTTTCCACGGTAGCCCAAGATTGAGCTTTGCTTGGTCCTTATTAGAACTGAGCTCAGCTTGAAGGCTGCACAGTTATTTCCTTTCCATTGAAATTGCAATCTGCTCCAAGGAAATGAAGCTTACAGCTCTCAGGGTATAAAGGGCAAATGTGTGGGAGAAGCCAGAGATCAAAGGACCAAGTACACTTGTTATAGAATTTTTCATGAGCTGCATTCAGATGCTATCAGTGGAGCAACTCCCCCTTGGATTTAAAAGAGTGAGAACAAAGGCTGAGGGGAAAGGCAGCTGTCAGTGCATAATCAGGAGGCAGATGGAATGGTCCAAGCCTGGGGACACGGAGGAGATGCAGCCAAGGGCTGGGACAGGGGTCACAAGAGAAGCCAATGCGCAGAAGCTAAGAAGCTGCTTCTCTCTCAACACAAACACATGGGGAAACGTTCAATTCCCTGTGGTTCATCAGTGGGTCCCCTCCACTTGTCCCTGCTGCCCTTCCTCTTCTGCCTAAGAGGGACTTGAAACTCCAGGAGGTCACTTTGCCTCTTTGATTCTTAGTTTCCTTATTTACAAAATGTGGAAGTTCAATTGAGATGACCTTGAAAGATGCTCTCAGTTCTAAAATTCTATGGTTCTATGACCCACAGCCAATGCTGTTAGGATTGACTCCAGCAAGATAGGAACTCACATGGATATTGACAATAATCCCCTTCTCAAAATCAGAAAAAGGATGGCCCATTTATGCTATTCCTCAACCCCAACTGCATCTGATTCCTGAAGAAAGCCCTTCAGGTCAAGTCCAGCCTACTTTGAAGTCTAAATTGAACCATAAAGTTCAAAGCAAAATAAATCCAAAGCAGAGTAAATGCCACTAATCTACTAAATCCCCAAATTGAGGCAAACTAAACTATTATTACAGAAACAAGCATTTAACAGAAAACTTTGGTAGCAGTGTTTTGTAATAATTTCATTTGTTTGCATTACAATGACATGTGCAATTTCAGACAAATCGGAATAAACCTAGATTGCAGTTCACATTCATGAAACACAATGTATTTAATATATATTTCATAGTGGGATCAAAACATTTTTATAAGATTTATGTCAGCACTAGGAGTGAGTGGTTATGAGGCAGGACGAGCTAGAAAATAGATGAATTCGGCTCTGATGTGCTTTGGCTCTCGTTGTTTAGTTTGTCCAGAATGCTCGTTCCCCAAACTCCACCTACAGAAATCTTGCCATTTCTTCAACCCTGTCACTGACCTGAGAAGCAGTTTTAAAACATGGCCCCCCAAGTCTTTGACCTTCCTCCTATTGAAACGTAGTCTATATTTCCTCCCCTTAAAGGTGGGTTCTGTAACTCCTCAATGAATAGACTATGGCAGAAATGACACTGTGCCGGTTTCCAGATTCAGGCTTTAAGAAACTGGCAGCGTTTACTTGCTGCCTTGGAACCCAGCCACCATGTTGTGAGGAAGCCAAAAAGCCCCATGTAGAGGCCATGTGTAGGTGGTCCAGCTGACAAGCACAGCTGAGGTCTCAGTCTACAGCCAGCATCAACTGCCAGACATGGGAGTGGTCAAGCTTTCAGAAGATTCTGGCCCCCAGTGTTTAAGCTGCCCCAGCTGACGCCACATGGTGCAGAGATGAGCTGTTCCCATCCAGCCCTATCCAAACTTTTGCTTCGTGAGCAAATTAAATGATTGTTGTTGTCCTCAGCCCCTAAATTTGGTGGTGGTTTGTTATACAACAATAGATAACAAGAACAAAAGCCTTCCTTAAATCCTCGCACCAGCTGCACAACCACCATGCCCAAAGGTGTAATAGTCATGAGGGCAGTTCGCAATTGTTCCCATTCTCTCCTCTTTGAGTGCAAGACAAAAATGCACTTCCACCTGCTTTGAATTTGGGCATGGCCGAATGATACATTATGGCCAATGGAATGTGATTGGAAAGGATATGTGCCAATTTTGGGTGGAAGCTTTAAAATCTACTATTCAACCCACCACATTCCCTTCCCCTGTCACAGTGATGGTAGAAACCCACATGGAGATGAATCATCCATCAGCCACACTCCTTGATGGGACTAGGATGAGCAGGGCTGCATTGCCAACCCATGCTGGACATACAGCATGAGGAGGAAATAATGATTTGTTGGGTTAAGCCACTGAGATGTTTTAAAGTCATTTGTTATGACAGCATATGACCAGGTTTCTAAATGGCAGCACTACTGACATTTTGGGCTAGAACATTCATTGTTAGAGTATAGTATCCTGTGCACTGTAGGATGTTCAGCAGCAACCCTGGCTCCTTCCACTAGATACTAGTAGCACCACCACTCCCAATTGAGACAACCAAAAAGGTCCCCAAACTTTGCCAAATATCACATAGAAGGGGCCCCTGTTGAGAACCACTGACCTGGACAACTTCAATTGACACAACCACCATCATGCCGAATGAGTTGCGTCCTCTTCCCAATTTGAAAGCCCCTCATAGACACTCACCTGCAGCACTCATGTCATTCACTACATTGAATTACAGTTACTGCCTTGGGCTATGTCACCCTGAAGACTGTGAGGGCAGATGGAAAAGTAGGGCCAGCGCAATGATCTACCTAGAGCTTGAGTTTTCCATTAGCGATGCTCCAACTGAGGTGACTAGAGTCTCTCCCAGCAAGGTGACCAAGTTCAGGGCCACCACAAATCGTGGTGCAGTGTGCAGATTGCACAACAGTATCCAACCACAGGGATAGTGGTGACTGAGATTCATCCCGCTCTGCTCACTGTGTTACCTCCATGTGGAGGGAGGGAGTTTTTCTCACTCACCTGTCTGAAGAAAGGCCTTTTAAAAACTTTCACACCGAGGCCAGCCCTGCTCCAGGTTGTGGCAGAACCTAGGATACATCCACATGGAACAGGATTGGAAAAATCATAGCTGTCCCGCCTGATGTTCACACAGGGCTTCCCTTTGTCCAGAATCTTGGAGCAAGATGAAAAGCTAGTCCAAGCCACTAGACAAGAGGTAGTAAAAGAAATTCTAGTTTAAGACTGTCTAGGGGCTAGCCCCGTGGCCGAGTGGTTGGCTGGGTGCGCTCCACTACAGGAGGCCCAGTGTTTCCTTAGTTCGAATCCTGGGCACGGATGTGGCGCTGCTCATCGGGCCATGCTGAGGCGGCATCCCACATGCCACAACTAGAAGGACCACAACGAAGAATACACAACTATGTACCAGGGGGCTTTGGGGAAAAAAAGGAAAAAATTAAAATCTTTAAAAAAAAAAAAAGACTGTCTAGTTTGAAGAGAAATATAGTGAAAAGTAAAGTCCTCTTCCTACTCCTGACCCTTAAAATTCCTTCCCAGGGCCAGCCTCTGTCATTAGTTTCTTCTGTAGCCTTCCCGGGGAACACTAGGTATATATAGGACTCCCCCTCTTCTTAAAACACAAATGTTAGTGTATTTTATACAGTACTCTGAATCTTCTTTTTTAACTTAAGCATGTGTCTCAGACAGTGTGCCCTATCATTATGTGCCTCTTTATTTTAAAGGCACATATTTAATTTTATAGATAGACATACTTTATATATTTCTTACTAATGAGCATTTAAGTTGTATCCAGTCTTTTGCTATTGCAATCATTGCTTAAATAAGTAACTTGGGACATTAAAAAAAAAAACAAAACTCTCTAGTTTGTATCAGGCAAAATTTAGCAGGATTCCCTAAAATTGGTTATTTGTCTGAACCAAACTGGCCTCTCCATCGTATGACCCCAAATCCCCAAGCCCTAATGTGTGGGCCAGTGGAACTCTCTAATCTACATAAATTAAGCAACAATTAGAACCATTTATTAAAGTTTCCATATAAAACGCCAGCTAGCCTGTATACATTAGTGCATGTTGAAATCAGCCCTTGTGTAAATTGTTTCCAAAAGCACACAGCCAGTAGGAATCACTGCAGTTGCTGTTTATGAAATTTCCCTCTGGTTCTGCTCCAGCAGCTCCTCTTGATGTTGTAAATTAGCCACCAAAGTCAAACAGTGCAGGGCGGTGACGTGGTCAGTGGAAGTCCAAGATCAATATGGGGGAGCCCCAGGGTACGTGATGATTCCTCCTACATATCCGCCTATGCCCTGACCACTCCACACCCACCTCCCCATCCCTTCACAGCACATACCACAATACTTGATGGCTTCATTGTATCAAACTGTGTTCCTTGTCGATCTCCACCACGCTGTAGTCTAAGAGCAGAACAATCTGACCCAATGATTTATTCACTGACATCTTTCCCGAAAAGTCGCCATATGCCGTATTCACTTCATCCTTCTCTATTTCAGTTAATTTGTTACCAGAACCAAAGTGGGTTCCCTCCTGGCAAGTTAAATGAGACTCTCCACCAAAAGTAGTTGTCTCACGAAGTAAAGTATATTTGCGGCAAATAGGAGACCGTGAGGAATCATTTCTAGAGTCATGGCGTCCCCAAACAAAGGGACGCAGGGACATTTATTTTGGACAGGGCATGAATATTCAAAAGAGAGAAGTGGGTATTCTGTTGCGCAGGCTCAGTTGGAAAACATGCTTCCACATACACTGCAGGTTATGGTAATAAGGCCTAAGCGTCTCCTGGAGAGATCTTAGCATTAAAAATAAGGCAAAGGTCATAGGCGAAGCTCTCTGGTGGGGCTTGGTCTGGTCCAGGGAGGTTGGTGATTGCATCCCCTTAACATAACAGAAGGAAAAAGAACAATTTGGAAAAACAATTAAAATATCCAAATCCACCTTTGAGTTCCTTGGGGTAACTAATGGGTGACAAATTCCAATCCAGCGAAACTCTTTATCTTTAGGACTTCCATACGCTCTTTATCCTCGTGCTCTCTCTCTACCTTGGGAAAATACAGTTAATCTCTATCATCATTTTCTCCCTCCCTTTCCTTCTGGTATTATCTTCTCCCTTCCTCTTTTGCTTCCTTTCTTCATTATGACTGTCAATTCAGAAATAGCCCCAATCATCATTGATAGACATTAGAGAAGTCCCAATGATACTCCTCTATCAAGAAAAAGGAGAAATATAATTTTTAAATTGAAATAATTTGATAAGGACTAACATAGTAGAATTCCCAGAAGTCCACTTTAAAAAATTCTACTCACCCCTGCATAAATCTGTCTTTCTCAGGAGCAATATTAATGATAATCTACTGCTTATTAATAATGTTCTATAGGAACATTGTTCTGTCATTTCTCACTGTAATTTAGCAACGCGATGCTTTCTTCATGCAACCGCCTTGGCTTGAAATAAACTGCCGTCAATTTTTCGCCTTGAAAAACCTCTGTATCTTTTGGGCCCTTGCAGAATGAATTGTTCCTCCCCCTGTACCTCTACATCAAGTTGCTTTTATTGTTATTTAACACCTATTGTCTTGCATTATTTGTATTTGTTTCTCCTCCCATAGCCTCCAAGGCACTTGAGAGACTGAGCCCTGTTAACACTTGTAAACCTCCCCACCAGGAGCACAGCTGTCTGGCACATGGCAAATGCACGTGCAATGTATACTGAAATGAAACAGGCTTCTGCGGATTGCACTGAAAACTTAAAGACCACTCACAAAGTTTTTTCCCAGGAAAAATGCATTGGTTTTCAAACAACTGACATATT
Source organism: Equus quagga (assembly GCF_021613505.1). Classification (NCBI taxonomy): domain Eukaryota; kingdom Metazoa; phylum Chordata; class Mammalia; order Perissodactyla; family Equidae; genus Equus; species Equus quagga. The sequence continues at coordinate 99,438,024 of NC_060272.1, forward strand.
GGTTTATTTATATCCTACTTTATTCCATAATAAATTCAGGCAGCCTATAGACACCTCTGCAATTTCTTTATGATAGCATATTTTATAAGCTAAAGTCAGGATTCAAGAACAATATCAAGGAGAAAAGAAGAGCCCAGATATGTAGGCCATTGGAGCCTATATAGCCATAAAAGTTGGGCTACAAACTTGCCTCTGAGTTTCCTGGCAGCCAAAGCACAAAGGAAAGTATGTTCAATGACATGATTTTCATTGTCCAGAAGGAGAAAACATGCCATTGCTTGGGGGGAGCAAAATATTCCTGGCACTTAGTTCTAAAACAAAAGCTCTTGGGTAGCATTTCTCGCAGGGTATATTTGTCACTGACTAGCTACCCTGAGGAACTCAAAGGTGGATTTGGATATTTTAATTGTTTTTCCAGATTGTTCTTTTTCCTTCTGTTATGTTAAGGAGACACAGTCAGCAACCTCCCTGGACCAGATCAAGCCTCACTATGAGAGCTATGCCTATGACCTTTGCCTTATTTTTAATGCTAAGATCTCTCCAGGAGAAGCTTAGGCCTTATGACCATAGCCTACAGTGTATGTAGAAGTATGTTTTCTGCATGGAAAACTGCAGTTCCTGCAGTTCCATATTGACTAGGCAAACCATTGACTCTCAGTTGGAATTATGGTGCATAATTTGTTCTTGGAACTGCTAATGAAAGGCTCATATGGCAAGAGGCAGAGCCAAAGAGGTTAAAGTAGTTATTTTATCTGCTCTTAAATAACAAAGATTATTAGAACAAGTTGAGCAAACAAAACCCATGCAAAGCCTAACACAGCATCCTAGAAGTAGGTGTAAAAATTATTTTGCTGTTGTCATTGGTTTTGTTTGTCTGTTTGTTTGTAATAACAATGGCGACATTTATGTTTCTGCTTTGTGGAAGTTTCCAGTGGGGAATTGTAGACCATTGACTCAATATTTCTGAGACTTAGCATGGGTTAATGAGTGGATGTTAAAACAGGGTATTGAGTAACTTACATTTAATCATTAACCCATGGAGATTATTAAAACAGACATAAAATGATTTCCCCTAAAAAAATCTAATATGAAAAACTCAAGATTTTCAAAATCACAGGTTTTATTAGATTTTGTTTTCCCCCGTTCACTGAGGTAGCAATTCCAGAAAATCAGAATTCTTGTGGCAAATTAGCACACATCTAGAGAAGGCAGAGGCCAACAAGAAGGGGGAAAGAGGGATTAAAAATGACTAGTCAAGCTCTTTGCAAACTTCCACGAGAGCTCTGTGGGTCTCACTGTCAGAAGGACATCACCCCTTGGATATTACTAAATCCCCAGTTAATATATAGGCTGCTTATCCAAGCCAAGATCAACTGTGCTTTAAATTTCATTTTAAACGTTTAGGAAAAAAAAAAAACAAGTAAATCAGCTGTATAGCCAGAACATTAAATCATAGCACAATTTTCTAAATGTGTTTTTCTTACAGTTTGCCAACTTTTCCAAATGCTTGTATGTTTATTGTTAGTAAGTATAAGATACCATCATTCCCTCTAAAGTTATTCAACACGAAAATTGATAGCACTGTTCTGCTAATTCTGTTTTCTACCAATCGTCTCCAAAATATTCTCTTGAACCCAAGGGGAAAAAAATTCAGACTTATTTACAGTGCTGTGGAGCATGAGAATGTAAAATGTGGAGTGTTCACACCCAAAATAGTGTACTAATAAAAATAACCAGACTTTTGAGTCACTCCCCATTATTGAGTTTTATTTCTGGAGTTCTGTGCTGTTGCTCAGAAAAAAACAGTGGAGATCAGAAGGCAAATAAACTGCTAAGCAAAATATGTCAAGAACATATTTGAAATTTGAGCAGAATTTGAAGTTGAGCTGCACTCACCCTTGTTGCAAGGTGACTGTATGATGAAACTGAAATTCTTCTTTTAGTAATTAAGCTGACCCGGAGTGCTCATGGCTAGGAGCTCTAATCCAGTGAGAATCCATTTAGAAAGGAGAATAAAAAATATAAACGGATCCAATGCATCTCAATACACCAGTGCAATTCCAGTTAGGATACCATCCCATAAGCAAGCCATTGAACAGAATAACATGACCATTACAGACAGCCAGAGATATAACCTACTATTTATTCATGGAATATTCTTGTGAAAGGTGGCATTGAAGAAATAATCTGGGCAGCTAAATGTAACTGAAGAAAAATAAATAACCAAACGCCCCTAAACTAAGTTTTCCTTGTCGACCTTCTATTTCCCCTTATTCTATTTAACAATGACATATCAGCCATCCAGGGAAACTATGTATTTCAAACTCTAAAATGCTAATCCTTCCTCAATCATTATGCATTACTTATGAGGTTAAAGATATTGGAATAAATTCATTTTTCAAATGTAGTCCAAATACCATAAAAATTCTTTTGAACTTAGGATCAAACTGTTGTAGCAGTCATCAGACTTTTGCTGAGCAACTTGGACTTTCTGTCCATACAGAAAGAGGCAGAGTCAGCAAGAGGGGTTTGCCACCCTGAAACCTCTGACTCAGGGCAGAGCAGCATGGGAGCGTTTCTCATTTGACTTGGACGTCATCCAATCCTGAATGAGATGATGGTTTTGAGGAGGTGCCGTGTTATCAGCAGATCCATGTTCAGAAATCTCCCCACCCATGCCTCACTTTGAAGAGATACAGTTCGGTGCTAAATGACACATTCCAAGGCCACTGGATGCTTGCATTTCTGTCTGGGAATCCAAGCTTGAAGCAGACCACGAGGAGGGAGTTGCCAGCTGTTGTGTATGTGAATTAATGGAGTAGCTAGTCGGGTGATCAAACTTAACCCTGTGTGTGTGTGTGTGCGCCTGTCTGTGTGTGTGTAGTGTAGGCCCACATGGACATCTGCACCCTTCGGTTTAGAAAAGGGGGCTTGGGAGTTAGTGTCTTCAATGCCTTAAAATATGCAAGGGAGGATAATGAGAGAGTGAGGCAAGATGGGGCACAACCTGAAGCCAGGTTGGGTCCCCATGCTCGCTCACTCAGATACCGTGAATGCTGTAAAGGGAATGAGAAGGGTGTGTGTAGTAAAACTGCTGGTTGAGAAAGATATGAGTGAGACTGCACAGTGAGCTGATAATGGGGTTGCTGGGAAAGAAATAAGGCAATTCTTTCAAGCAAAGAAATCAGGAAATAGAGATAAGACAATACAGTGGGGAAATACATGATATTCCAGGTTGATGCTTCTTAAATTTTAGAATCACTTGAGGGGGCTTGATAAAATACAGATTCTGGACCCCACCCACAAAGAAACTGATTCAGTAGGTCTGAGATGGCATCCAAGTAGCTGCATTTCTTTTTTTTTTTTGAGAAAGATTAGCCCTGAGCTAACTGCTGCCAATCCTCCTCTTCTCGCTGAGGAAGACTGGCCCTGAGCTAACATCCATGCCTATCCTCCTCTTCTTTATATGTGGGACGCCTACCACAGCATGGTGTGCCAAGCGGTGCCATGTCCTCACCCAGGATCCTAACCAGCAAACCCCGGGCTGCCGAAGCAGCACGTGCGCTTAACCACTGCACAACTGGGCCAGCCCCAGAGTAGTCACATTTCTAACAAGATCCCAGGGCATGCTGATTCTGCTGGTCCAGGGACCATACTTTTTTAAGTAGCAAGGCTGTAGATGCTGAAAGATCTGAGTCTGCACACCTGCTCTGCCTTTCCTAATTGTGTGCCTTTGGGAAAGTTACCCAGACTTGCATCTTGGTTTCCTCATCCTTAAAACAGAGATGTGGTTATATACTTCACAAGAGGGTTGTGACTTAAAACATATTTAAGGCACCCGGGACACAGTAGAAACTTTACAAATACTTGCATTCTACCCCTTCTGAGGGCAGAGCTAGGGGACATGGAATCTTGACCCAGGAGGGGCTCCAGGAAAAAAGGATAGTGGGCTATGAACCCAAGATCTCGAGTAGTATTTCTCAATCCTGGGTGGACATGAACATCAACTGGAGTGTCATTTAGGAGTGGAGATTTCTGGGTCCCATTCTCGAGTCAAAGGACAGAGTGGATTGAGTGGGACCAGCGTGGAGCCTGAGTGAGTCTGAGGCCAGCCGGAGTTGAGCCCAGTGACATGGAGAAGTGTGAGTCTGAGATTTCCAAGGCAGAGTCCTGGACAGCAGAGATCACACCGGAGATGCAGGGACCTGGACAGACGCTGTTGTAAATTCAAGAGTAGTAATGGAATTAGGAGAAACCAGAGAAAGCAGCTTGCAAAGAAAAAAGGGGAGGGTTAAAAGGATCAGTTTGAGCATGCGCTTAGGTTACCATACTTTGACTTGAATTTCAAAAAAGGCAGATTATAAATGAACAGATTATAAATAATGCCTAAATATACACACGATTACAACCCCGCACTCTGGAGAAAGATTCAGCTCTGTAATCAAATGGATTCTGTTGATTTTTCGAAGTGGAGTAAGAAGTAAAAAGGAACTGGGAAAATTCTGGAAGCCTTGGATCCTCAAACAGCAGTCCCCAATTCAGGTCTGCTTTCCTCAGATTAATTCCAGTGGTGGAATGTGGAAAATTATCCACCGACCAACATCAACAGGAACTACAACTGGGGAGTTTTCTATTCTGGGAGGCCTCACTCATTCTATTCTTTCCCTTATGCCCTCAGGCACCACTGAAGTCTGTTTCGCAGAATGCCAGGCTTAGAGAAAGGCTGTGGGTGACGTGGTTTCAATGATAAATATGAAAAACAACGCATATTATGACTCATCCTTGACTATGCCCAAGGCACGTTGGCATATTTAATACTTTAAGAAAGCTCCCTTATTGGAAATCCTTATTTCAATAAACGCTTTTGTAGCGTCCCTCCTGTCGCCAGCTCCTGGGAACACACCATAGGAAACAGTGCCCTATGGCAAAGTCTGTATTTGCCACACCCTTTGGCCTGCCCCATTGCCAAGATCCGGAGCTGAAAGCTTCCCTGGCTAAATGCAGAGTTATTCAGACTCCCAAAGACTTCCAGTTTGAAGAAAACTTCTCTAGGCTTTCAGATTCACCGCCTGAAAATGAGGGATAAGAGCATCTCTTGTTTGTCGGTTGGCTTCCGTCATTGGGGAGGTTAATAAGCAGATAGTACATTTAATAACACGTTCATACCTTCATGGGACTCTCCGCCCCCCTGTAGGGAGATGAGAACACACATACACACATGAGTGTACACACACACACACACACTGATGGGAGCAGGGTGGAGAGAAATTATCAGTGTGAAAGAGAAAATGACACAAAGTCCTTGAGAAAGAAAGAACATTGCAAGAGATGAAGATGAAAACAAAGTATGCTGGCTGGGTGAAGGCCTGTAACTCAGTTGGCTTGTTTTCCAGCAAGCCTTGAAATTCCAGCTTGTAAATATATTTATATCTGCTCAGACGCAATATACTGGATTCTTAAAAAATCCACTTAGTCATTGTTCCTGGTGAACCAGTTTTGCAAGAGTTAACCTAATGCTTTGCATAAAGCTGAAAAGAGTTTGCCAAAAGCTTTAGCAAGGAAGACTTGCAGTCTTTGCTCAAAGGTTAGCTGACTTCAGTCAGGCTCCTATGGAAACTATTATTTATTTACAGTGTGAACTGTTTTTGGTCTGACTAGAAATGGAGGCATTGCGGGGTGTTCTGACCAGTACCAGTGTTCATTGACACTTCTGTCTTTTATGCAATCGCAGTAAACACCCTGAGAATTTTTGGCTTCTTGTTCCTCTTGTTCACCCATCCCGGTGGACCCAAGCAGAGCAGTCTGCCAGGGTAGGAGTTTGTAACTCAGTTATGCCAGCTTTTCATATCAACTTTCACAGTCATTAAAGAATTTTAAAGCAATTAATCTAAATGTGGCTCCCCTAGGTGCTGAGCCACCTGAGGGCAGAAGCAACAAAAGGTGGCTCCAGAATTTCTAAAAGAAAGGGCAAGGGGAAGAGATGTTACTGGAAAAGGAGCTGGAGGCTGTCCTCAGGGGACTTGACTTGAATTGATGGTTGCATAGTAAGCACGTTATTTATCCTTGGATTATATACTATAGGTCAATAAAAAACAGCAAGTTTTTCTGAGGATAATTTGATAACATTGAGAAAAATCTCAATTATCCTTACTGAATAAGACTGCCAAGGCTGATGAGTGGAGCGTGTTCCAGGAGGTAGAAGTCGGGGGTACAGGGAGGGGCCGAGCAAAGCCCACCCAACCACCCCTGGGTGCCGGGCAGGAAATAGAACTGATTCATCTTGACATCCCAGCTCTTAGCACAGTGACTGGCACAAGCAGGAGTTTGGTACATGTTTGTTGATGCAAAAGGGCACTGAGCATTTGAAGGAGAGTAGGGAGGGAAGAACTGAGAAGATAAAGAAAGGAAGGGAAAGAACAGAAAGAAGAGGGGCTAGAGAAAAGTCTAAAGAGAGGTCAGAGAGGACAGGGAGAAAAGAGAAAAAAGAGAGAGAGGAGAGGAGGAGCGAGAGGAGAGAGGAAAGACCACGACACATTTGGCACACAAGCTGAGATTATCCAAGATATTTATGGGGCTCCTCAGAGTTCAAGTGTATTTTTACCCTCCTGACCAACTGCTGTCGTTGTCGGAGCTGACCGACACAGCTCTGGATCACAGCTCTTGCTCTATGAAATTGGACTTTTCTTCTTTTTTGCATCTGAGCTGCTTTTCAGAAGCGATGTCACACAGCTTGCTTTGACGTCTTAATGGAGATTCAGCCACAGGGCTCCTGCTCCGCTGGTGCCATCTCTCTTTAGGCACACAGAAAACTTGTCTAACTTCCACAGACTTTACCACCGAAAACATTTTCCTGGGGCTTTCCCTAACCTCTTCTTCCTGCACTTCTGAACACTTGTTTAGCTGATGGGAACATACGTGTGAGCCCAGTTTTAATCACCCTAGCTCTCTTGCCTGACTCAGAGATATCAATCAGAAACTAATGCTTTACAGCTCTGTCATTTCCACTCTAGGGGAAAAAATGGTCACAAACCCTGGATTGTGAAGTAACAAGATGAGCAATACAGAACAGACCAGAGAGAGACCAGAGCAAGGACACTGGGCCACCCTGAAGGCTGCTGTGACCCCACAGGCTTCTGGTATAAAGCTCCTTTGTTCCAGTTAGTGTTGCCTTCTGGGCAATAATGGGCCAATAAAAGGCAAACCATCTGTGCCTGTACTTCTCTCAGATGTCCACAAAAATCCCCATAGCTGTTACCTTCTGGGAAGCTCAGAATGTTGTCATTGTTCCCAAGACTTGTTCCAGAGATTTGCAAACTTAAGAACATGGTATTTAGTTTTAAAACCTCATCTACTATTTGGTATAATAATACCAATGAGACAATACATGTAAACCCATGTAGGAGTGTGTTGCTATTTATTTCTTTTTAAATAGAAATGGAGGCGAAAGGGAGGTTAGGGTCGGGGCTGGAAAGAAAAGCCTGGCCAAAAGCAGTGAAAGAGCCTGATGACAGTTGGCAAGGGGTTCCTCTCACCACACCCGACTCTAGCCACTAAAATCACTCCACAAGCACGTGGTGCACTGTGTTAGGTCTGGGGGATCGAACAGTCAGCACTGGGCCTAACTTTCTAGGCATCTAAGCTTTATGGTGGAGACAGAGAAGTGAACAGTTACAATGAGTGATTCCAATGATGGGGGGTGAGCACAGTGTGATGGTTAATTTTATGTGTCAGCTTGACTGGGCTAAGAGATTCCCAGATAGCTGATAATACATTATTTCTGGGTGTTCCGTGAAGGTGTTTCTGGAAGAGATTAGTGTTTGAATCAGTAGACTGAGTAAAGAAGATTGCCCTCATCAGTGCAGGTGGGCATTATTCAAGCTTCTGAGGTCCTCAATAGAACAAAAAGGCAGAGGAGAGGCAAACTGGCTCTCTTTGCTTGAGCTGGAACATTCGTCTTCTCCTACCCTTATTAATTGGCTGCCCTGGTTCTCAGTCCTTTGGATTACGACTAAATTATACCACCAGCTTTCCTGTTCTCCAGCTTGCAGGCAGCAGATCATGGAACTTCTTGGCCTCCATAATCATGTGAGCCAATTCTAATAATAAATCTCCTTTTATATATCTCAGTATATCCTATTGGTTTTATTTCTCTGGAAAACTCTAACACACGGGGAGACGTAGGAGCATAAGTGGGCCCTATAGAAGGGGTGAGCGGTGAGAAAATAGTTCTCAGAGGAGTTGACTTCTAAAGGTTCACCTTTGGCATGCATCATACTTCTCAGGACCCCTATTGCACAGCAAGGATCCATACAGAAAGTGACCTTAAATTAAGTTGGCACTCTGCATAGGTCTGGGCTGCCTATGGTTAGCAGGTGGCCTTTTACAATCTCCCTGTGAATGGGTAAGTTTTCTAGTCAAGTTCCAAAATTGATTCAATATTATTGGAGGAAAGAGTGATGTTAAATGCCTTTGTAAAAGGAAACAGTCTTTGAAACTGGATCATCTATTTAATCTGGGTTGATTGGGACTGGGGCAAAGGAAAATTTTCAACTGGAGCACAGTCTGCAGGAGTACAACTCTGCAATGGGGGCAGTCTCTGCAGTAGTACTCAGGTATTTGTTTTGCATCCCTGATATTGCTATAGCAGTTCTTGAGCCAAGGGGTCAGTCAGGATGGCCACTGTGGGGGATTGGAATTGACCACCCCAAGATATGTCTCTTTGGCATGAGGATTCTTTTGGGCTGGTTACTTTTAAAAACTGCAGACTCAAGAGAAACTCTGAAAAGTAGAAGTTACCCTTTGTAAGAGACATTTACATTTGTAAAGGTGTCTCCCTCTCTGTACCAGGAAGAACGGGGGGATGACCTTATCTCTAGAAACTCTTATCAATGCAGAAGGCAAGGACTTAAATCTGCATAATAATCTCACTCTTGTTTACTGTGCTTTTCTGGTAATCTCCCGTAACTGACTCCCCCGACTCCTAATATTCTCCTTTGTAGCTGAAGATGGTAATTAAGGTGAAAGCCTCTGCCATTTTGGTGAGTTGCTCAGTTTTCTTGAGTCTCTCCCATGTATACATGTTATAAAGCTTTGTTTAATTTTCTCCTGTTATTCTGTCTCATATCAATTTAATTCATAGTCCAGCCAAAAGGACCTAGAGTGGGTAGAGGAAATGTCTTCCTCCCCTACACCACCCACACTGGAGCATCCAGTGGCTTAGGCACCCCATTAAACGAAGGTCACTCAAACACTCCCCTATCGATCTTCTTTAACCATCTGTACCAGAGGAGACACTGCTTACAGCTCTTTCTGTTCTCTTTTACTAGTCCCAATCCTACCATCTCAAAAATGCTTCGTCTTCAAGGAACACCCATGTGGAGCACAGAGCATGGCTATAGCCTAATCAAAACAGAAAGAAAAAGACAGAAAAAAGGAGACATTCTGACAAGGAAACGTTTGACGTAAATACCACTAAAATGTTACAGAAACAGAAATCCTAATTAAAAAGAATGAAATGTGTGAGATTTTTTTCCAGAGAATGATTTAGGATCATTATAAACCATACAAAGGAGAACACGGCCAGCACCTTTGGAAAACTATTACCTGCTTCCTTAATGGCTTAAAATGAGGTGTGTTCTCTTCCAAGGTCCAAACACAGGATTTAGGAATAGCATCCCTTTTGTCCTTTGTTCTAGGTCATTGTGGTGGGTAGAAATGCTGGCATGGTGTGCCAATGTCATCTTGTACTATGAGGCCATTTGTGGGTGGCGGATTTTGAGGTTGTACATTCATTCTACCTCCTCTTATTTTAAAACCTCTATTTACAGAAGGACACACTACCCATCTGCCTTCTCTATTCTGAATTAGCCTTCATTTTCTTCAGTTTATATTCAAATGGACATGACATTAAATTTCTGAGTGTAGGGTGGTAAAGGTGGAAAGGATCTCCCAAAGGGAAGTATCTGAGAGACAGAACAGTTGGATGGACTGTGACTAGGCGTATATGAAGTAGGCAAAGTATATGAACAGAAATTCATGGGAGAAAACATCCAAATGGCTAATAAATATGTGAAAAAAACATGTTCAACCTTACTAGTTGTCAAGGGAAATGCCTATTCAAACAATAATGAGATATTGGATTAGTCTGGGTTCTCCAGAGAAAAAGAATGAATAGGAGATTTTATTTATTTGTTTATTTATTTATTTATTATAAAGAATTGACTCATGCAGTTACAGATGCTGAGAAGTTCCAAGCTCTGCATTCAGCAAGCTGGAGACCCAGAAGATCTGATGGTATTGTTCCAGTCTGAGTCAGATGGCCTGAGAACTAGGAGAGCCAACGATGTATGTTCTAGTTCAAGTCCTTTTGTGAAGGCAGGAGAAGACCCACGTCCCCACTTGAAGACAGTCAGGCAGAAAGAGAATTTTCCCTTACTCTTCTTTTTTGTTCCAGTCAGGCCTTCAATGGCTTGGATGAGGCCTATCCACATTGAGGGGCAGGGATTTACTCAGTCTCCCAATTCCATTCTAAATCTCATCCAGAAACACCTTCATAGACCCACCCAGAATAATATTTAACTAAATATCTGGGCATCCTGTGGCCGAGTCAAGTTGATGCATAAAATTAACTATCACAGATACTATTTTATAACAACAAGAGATTGACAAAAACTTAAAATCTAAAAAAAAATCAAGTGTTGGGGCTGGCCCTGTGGTTGAGTGGTTAAATTCACACTCCCTGCTTTGGCGGCCCAGGGTTTCACCGGTTCAGATCCTGGGTGCAAACGTGGCACCACTCATCAGGCAATGCTGAGGTGGTGTCCCGCACAGCACAGCTGGAGGGACCTACAGCTAGAGTGCACAACTGTGTACTAGGGGGCTTTGGGGAGAAGAAGAAGAAAGAAAAAAAAACAAGAGAGAGAAGATTGGCAACAGATATTAGCTCAGGTGCCAATCTTTAACAAATAAACAAGCAAGCATTGGCAGGAAATGAAAAGAATCAGGCAAGTGCACAAATTGCTAGTGGGAATGTAAACTGGCATCACCTCTTCAGGGAGCCATTTGTCAGTCTCTAATAAAGGTGAGTAGGACCACCTCCCGTAGTCCCACTTCCATAAAGTCTTTTATATTTATATGAGAAGAGATGTTCAAAGATATACTTTATAACACTGTTGATAATACTAAGAAAAGTAGAATTGCATATTATAAAGTAAATTTTCAAAAGTTAAAATTAATCCACATAAAGCAACAAGATAAATTTCAAAAATATAACATGGCATTTAAAGAAACAAATTGAAAAAGGATACACAAACTTAGATACCATGAATATACAGTATTCCCCTCTTATCCATGGTTTCGCTTTCTGTGGTTTCAATTACCCATGGTAAATTGAGGTCCAAAAGTATTAAATGGAAAATTCCAGAAATAAACAATTCATAAGATTTAATTTGCGGGCCATTCTGATCACCCTGATGAAATCTCACGCTACCCCACTTGGGACGTGAATCATCCTTTGGTCCAGTGTATCCACACTGTTTACGCTACCTGCCTGTTAGTCACTCAGCAGCCCTCTTGGTTATCAGATGGACTGTGGCCAACTGTGGCCGTGTTGCAGTGCTTTTGTCCAAGTAACCCTTATTTTACTTAATAATGGCCCCGAAGCACAAGAGTAGTGATGCTAGCACTTCAGATATGCCAGAGAGAAGCTGTGAAGTGCTTCCTTTATGTGAAAAGGTGAAAGGTCTTGACTTAATAAGAAAAGAATCGTATGCTGAGGTTACTAAGATCTATGGTAAGAACAAATCTTCCATCCATGAAATTGTGAAGAAGGAAAAAGAAATTTGTGCTAGCTTTGCTATTGCACCTCAAATATATATGTATAGGAAAAAACATAGGGGCCAGCCCAGTGGCATAGTGGTTAAGTTCACGTGCTCTGCTTCCGTGGATCGGGTTCGCAGGTTTGGATCCCTGGCACAGACCTACGTACCGCTCATCAAGCCATGCTGCAGTGGCATCCCACATACAAAATAGAGGAAGATGGGCACAGATGTTAGCTCAGGGCCAATCTTCCTCATACACAGAAAAAGAAAAAACATAGCACTATATATAGGGTTTGGTACTCTCTGAGGTTTCAGGCATCTACTGGAGGTCTTAGAATGTATCCTTTGCAGAAGAAGGAGGGCTACTATAAACAGTTAGTGTAAATAATAGAATAGTAGAAAATATTACTATATATTATTTCTGGACAGATATTTATATGTAGAAAATTATTTAAAAAGCAACCATGCATGAGGCTGATTCACACCAGCTTCCGGATAGGGCAATCTTCGAGGATACAGAAAGGGAGAGAGAAAGTGATAGCAATCAGATGGCTTGGCTATAACTAAAATGTTATTTACAAAAAAGGAGATTTGGCAGCATCTTGATTTTTCTTCATTCTAAGTACTGAGTATATAGGTGTTAGGTTATTTTCTCTACTTTTCTGTATATTTGAAATTTTTCAAATTAAAAATGGTAGAAAGGAATTAAAAAGCAATATTATAGTAAGATCTTATAAATATAATGAGCAATCAAATAGAAGGATATACACTAAAAAAACAAAAATCAAGAAGACTGTAGCCCAAAGTGTTAGCAATGGTTGTCTCTCAGAAAGATACTTAAGGGATTTTATTCTCTACTTTCTACGTTTTTGTTTTGTCTGAACTTTTGCCATGATTATAATCAGAATAACCAGCCAACATGTTGAGAAGGAGCAGAGGAGGTAAAGAAAGATGTAAAGACGTTTACATTTAGGTCCTTGCTCAAAAACACCCTTTGAGCCCCACCCCTTGGTATCATTTTTCAAAGAGTAGGCCAGAGGAAAAAAGGAATGTGTTTATGTTCTTAAAAGCCAATAACTAGCTAAGCCTCAATTTTACAATTATGCAATGCCAGCTGCCATTTCTGAACATTCACAAAGAGCTAAAAAAGGGCTCATTATGTTCCTCTGAAATCTGCTCCTCAGCCTGTATTCTCGGTCCACAGGAATGTTGACACTAGACTCACTAAGTTCAATCAATTCTACCACCCTAATCACTTTTGTACCCTCTGCTCTTGCCCCAGTGCCACCACCTTTGTTCAAGGTGTCTGGTTGATTAGTTCTTCTTCCTGCCTCAGGCCTTAACCCTTGAAATCCATCTAACAAACTGCGCTCAGAGCAATCCACCCAAAGCATGTTTGATCATAAAAATCCCTTCCTCAATCATCTCTATGAAATGTGTCCATATTTCTCATTACTGACAAGATAGAATTTCAACTCTTTAGCGTGGCTTCAAGAGTCTGGAGGCATTTATGAACGAGCTCCTGTCTACTTCACCAGGCTGACCTCTTTCTATGCACAGTTCAACCCTGTAAACTCTCTGTAGTCACCTGTAGTTTTCTGGACTTCACCCAGTGTTTTGTTTATGTTGCTTCCTCTGCCTAAACTTCCCTGCCCCATCCACCTAGAGAACAGAACATCTGGTGTACCAATAGGCTCAGCCCACACTTCCTTTGTGAACATTTTCCTGGTTCTTACCCACGTATACTCAAACACACACACACACATCCATTTGGTCAGAGTCCAGCTTTTTTCACTGTGCCCTACTCTTATTTTATACATTTAATGATTTCCCAAATCTCTCTGAGTATACTAAATAGTAGTTGTTGGTTTGAATTATTTATATTTTAATTCATGTCTATATTTTTCGAATTGCTTGCATTTTCTACAGGGGTCAGTTTGTTTTTCTTGGATTGTCTTGCTCATGCTGTTGGTTTTCCAAATATGTCTGATAATTCTAACCTGCTACTCAAATTACCTTTCATTCTCTAAAATTTGGGAAGGAGTCTCTTATCTGCTAATAATGTCTCCTTCCTTTCCCTTTGCTCTACAGCTTTATTTTGTTTTGCACATCACATATTTATTTCAGGGAGGTCTGGGGTATTTACAATGAGGAGATACAAATGCTCAGCCTGCCATCTTGGGTCAGAAAGCTAACCAACCATTTTAGAATCCACTGAACTAATAGACATTGCATAATAATGAAAAAGAAACAAACAAATTTCTCAAGACTCAAAATATTTAAGAATGCAGGTCAAGAATATTGTAATGAAGCAATAATTATTTACAACAACTGTGAAGCTTACAGTGTAAGCTTCTTTGAGGAAGAGCCTGTGTCCTCCACATCTTTGAAGCTGCAGTGCCTAGCACAGTGCTCAACTCATAGCATGGCTCAGTAGATAGCTGTTGAATCAATGCAACATCAACAGAAATTCTAGAAGCAATCCTCTCACTTCATTTGTTCTCATCATATCTATACTAGAATATGATTCTAATCTAGTTTCCATTTTAATTGGAAAGTGGAGAATTTAGGTCAAGACCAAACTTCAAGACATGTTTAGAGTAGGAGTTCCTGCCTCTGTGGTGTCAAGGAATACAATTTCTCCATAAAGCTTTGTGATTGAGTGTGGGGCGGAGAAGATCATGGTGAAGAGGAAAGTTGAGCTTGGGGGTCTGAGAAGAGGTGAAGGAGGAAGCAGTAAATCTAAGAAAAGTTGCTGGAGTATAGGGAGAATACAGACAAGTAAACAGACAACTGCAGGAAGGTGTGATAAACGCTACTATGGGGTGATCACCAGGCGCTATGCGAACATAAAGACGAACACATGCTCGCAATGAGGGGTCTGGGACATATTCCAAGGGGAAGTGACATCTTCTATGAAATCTGAAGGATTAATATGAGTTATTCAGGGAAAAGTTTACAGGAAGTCATCATGGGAAGGGGAAAGAGAATCTCACAGCAGAGAGAATGCCTTGGGGCAAGAGAAGAAAGGGCAACAAAGTCCTACTAGGAACTCATTATGGCTGAGACATCATCTGTGAGGTGGAGGGTAGTAAGGCCTGAGGCGGGGGAAACAAGCAGGAAAATCCTAAAGGGACTTATGCCCCTACATTGGAGAGCTTGAACTTGACCGTGAAGGCAAAGTGGAGGGCAACGACAGAGTTTGAGATGGGGATGCAACAAGATCTGATTTGTGTTTTAGACAGAGCTCTCTGGCTATATTATGTGGAATGTATTAAGAGATGAAGTGATTGGGCACCCGGTGCTGGAAGCTCAGGTGGGAGTCTGTGAGGGCAACCTCAGGAAAGAGGTGAGGAGCCCTAGACTAATATGGTAGCGGTAGATTAGACAGAAGTGGATGGAATCAACTTGAAAGACAAGTCTGTGGCATAATCAACAAGGGTAAGGAGAAGAACCTAAAGCTGCTTGTTAAATAAGCTTTCTTATCAGAGTCCAAGGACCACAAAATGTTCAGCTATTCACAGCAGGGTCTCTTGTAGGCTCTTCCTGTTTCTCCTGCCTTCCCATCCTGTCATTGTTGAGTCTCTCCTCTCCACAAAGGCCTTGATCTACTCTCCATCCTCTACCTCCTAACCTGGAGGATTGGTCTCTCCTTTTCCCTTCCCATCTACTCCAATCCTCTACACATCTCAAAGCATACGACATTCCTTATGGAGTGGCTTCCTGAAGGCTTCCATAGAAAAGACAGTGATAGCCCTTGACTCCCCAGGGTCTTCAGAAGAGTTGAGGGCAGATGAAAGAATGGAGAAGGGATTTCCAGGAAACTGGTCTCCTCTAAGATCATACCTCCAGTATGAGTCAGTCCCTTCTCTTGATTTATTCTGCAGGTGGTCCGTCAGTCACTATTGAAATAATCACATGCATGTACAGGCACACACACAAAATGCTTGAACACATACCCATCCCACCAAAGGACAAATATTAATTCTTAAAAATATACAGTCTATAAAATGATAAGGAAGCAGCCAGACTGGTGGTGTAGTGGTTATGTTCACACACTCTGCTTTGGTGACCTGGGGTTCGTGGGTTCAGATCCCAGGCACAGACCTACACATCACTCAACAAGCCATGCTGTGGTGGAGTACCACATATAAAGTGGAGGAAGAGTGGCAAAGATGTTAGCTCAGGGCCTATCTTCCTCACCCAAAAAAGAGAAATGATATGGAAAAAGCTAGGGGCTGGCATGGTGGCATAGTGTTTAAGTTCCTGCACTCCCCTTTGGGGGCCCAGTGTTTCACTGG
Organism: Equus quagga; assembly: GCF_021613505.1. Lineage (NCBI taxonomy): Eukaryota > Metazoa > Chordata > Mammalia > Perissodactyla > Equidae > Equus > Equus quagga. Next base: position 99,454,144 of record NC_060272.1, read on the forward strand.
TTCGGATCCTGGGTGCAGACATGGCACTGCTTATCAGGTCATGCTGAGGTGGCATCCCACATAGCACAACCAGAAGCACTCACAACTACAATATACAACTATGTACTGTGGGACTTTAGGGAGAAGAAGAAAAAAAAAAAAGATTGGCAACAGTTGTTAGCTCAGGTGCCAATCTTTAAAAAAAAAATTCTTAGTCAAAGTTGCTCTTCATTCTGTTTCTGCCTGAGGTAAGGAATAGTATGTAGTTTTGTTTCAGATATATCTATCTGCCGTATTCTTCTAGCCAAATAATAGAAATTGTTTAGCAACAGCACAATATTGGGGAAAAGACACTGTTTAAAGTAAGACTTTGCGTCAAAAATGCTGACTAACTTCCTGGAACTAAGTAAATCTGTTAATTTCTCTGAGCCTCAGTTTCCTCATCAGTAAATGATGGGTAATATGAATTTGTTTGGGTTTTTTCATAATCAATTTAGCTCAAGTGCAAAAATATATGTGAAAGTAACTAAAATACAGCAGGTGTTCAAAAATATACTGTACTTATGTGCGGTTAAAGTCAGAAATGATCTAAAGTAACCATTAATTTCTGCAAACAAAGATGCTAAAGCACAGAGAGGGGTAAGATTTGCCCAGTCCCACAAAGTGGCAGAGTCAGAAATAGGCGCCAAGTCTCCTGATTGTTGCTCAATGTTCTTTCCATTGTACTTTCTGGAGTGAGCCTGGAGCGTGTGTAAAGAGATGGCATCCTTTCACTATAGAATGTCTGCCCCAAGGATTTGCCTCCGCCTTTCCCACATGTCTAGGCTAATGTCAATTCTTTTCAACATCCATGAGATTTTGCCTTGGATGCAAAAGTTTTTTTCCAGCCACCTACCCCATTATCCTGTTTTGAAAGGGTAGTCTGTCAGGCACATCAAACATTAAAAGCAGCGGGAACATTCTGAGGTTTGCAGTGTGTATATTTTTCTCACCGATTAAATCTTCACTCCTCAGCTATCAGACAAAAGGGAGGGAAAGCTGTCGCTCTCCTCCCCTAAAAGGAGAAAAGCTTTTAAAACAGTTGGCAGAACCCGCTATTGAAAATGGAAAAATAAAATTTTCAAGCAACATCAGATGAGAAAGGCAAAAGGACGCATGTGTTCAGGGTAAAGTTTGTTTTCTCTTGGGCTAAAATATTGCTGCTTCATGACTCTAAGCTATTATCATTACAGCCAGACTGTAGCCAACAATGTTATCAACACAACTTAATGCTTTGCCTCGGTTACCATAATTAGGAAAATATAGGAATGTTTTAAGCTGATCTCATCAAATAAGGAGAAAACTGGCATTGCTAAAAATACAATTTTGCTAAATGGCAGAGTGGAGGATTGGTATGCCAGACTCAACTGAAAGGTGTGATTGGAGTTATCACCAGGCCTTTGATAGGATCACCTAGGAAATGACAATCAAGGCAGGGCTAGGTTCTTGGATGTCCCACTAGCATCTCAAACTCAATACGTTCAAGTTAGAATTCTGTCTTTCTCTCCTGCTCCAAGTTACTCTCCCTTCGGTATTCCTGGTCTTAGCAAGATCACCATCCATCACTGAAGACATCAACTCCTTCTTTTCCCTCATTTCCTATCTTCATCCTATCCCAAATGGTCTAAGTCCATTTTTTAAATCCCTGAAATGCCTCTGGAATCCATGGCCACAGTGTTAATTCTGACTTTCATTGTCTCTTGAACTATAGGCACTTGAGTTTGATGAATCAGTCTCTTGGAGTCTGCTCCTATCAACCCCCAATCCATGTTTCTTACGGCAAGCCAAATTACTATTGTAAAATATAAAGCTAATGATGATTTAAAACTTTCTATGGCTCCCTGTTGCCTAAATGAGGCCAAAGTTTTCATCTGGTCTGGAAAACTTTTCTCAATCCAATCCAATCTCAATCCACTTTCCAACTTCCCCTTATCACATCCCACCACCATGACCGTGCAGTCGAAGATTTGACAATCCCCGAAGTACTCATTGTTCTCAAAAGCAAAAAAAAAATCCTGTTATATCTCCATGCCTTTGTTTATGCTATACTCTCTGCTTGTACGTCCTGCATTTGAACTTCCATTGTCTACCTGGTGCCTTTCTTCTTAACCTGAAAGACAGCTCCAATGCCACGTCTCGGTTACGTTTTCTTTGATAATCCGCAAAGATTTAGTTGGGTCTTCCTCTATATTTCCATATCATGGTTAACAAATTGTTATTATACCAATTAACCCATTATGATTATGTTTTTGTGAGGGAACTCTTTGATATTAGGTTGTATCTTCCTTGTATCCTCAATTCTTTTTTTTTTTTTTTTTGAGGAAGATTAGCCCTGAGGTAACATCTGCTGCCAATCCTCCTCTTTTTGCTTCGGAAGACTGGCCCTGAGCTAACATCTTGCCCATCTTCCTCTACTTTATATGTGGGCCCCTACCACAGCCTGGCTTTTTGCCAAGCAATGCCATGTCCACACCTGGGATCCAAACCGGTGAAACCCGGGCTGCCGAGAAGCAGAACATGCAAACTTAACTGCCGTGCCACCGGGCTGGCCCCTGTATCCTCAATTCTTAATCCAATGTCAGGGACAGTAAGTATTCCAATGTTTGTGACTCAAACTAACTATCCATCTCTCCCCTAGTGATAAGAAATGTGAGTGACTTTCTTGTATAATCTCACTTAAACTTCCAACTATCAGAAATATAGATTGGCTCTCAAACAATATACCATGGCACAAGTGTATACTGCTAAATATATAAAATGTAAATTATATAAAAATTATGTCAACTACACAAAAGGACTGTTTCCTTGGTATCTGTCAGACAGCAAGTTGAGAGGTTTATATAACTCAGCATAGGATGGAGTAAACTTAGTGCATACAGGAGCTTAAAAAGAATGGTGTAATGTAAAGCCAGTGACCAAAAATAGTGGGGTGTTTTTTTTATTAGAACCTGCAAGACCTTTACCTTGCAGTATACGAGAAAATATAGTCAGGGCAGGAGGCAGTTCAACTCAAACAATGAATCAATGTTCAAGGGAAACCAAGTGGAAGAATCGTAACTATGGGTGTTTCATGGCATCTCTGATCGGTGTCCCTACAGAGGCCCGATGCAATCAGAAAAATAAAACTATAATTATCAAGTTTGCTTGGGTGGTAAAGTGAGGTTTAGGTAAGGAGATCTGGTGAAACTCCCAAAACATCACCTGGGAAAGCAGACGGGGATGAACATGGAAAGGAAAAAAATGGCAACAATTCTATCAAAGATACTTACAGATTGAGAGTTCAGAGCAAAATTCAGGTAGATGAGGCTGACTTGGAATATATAAGGACACAGGAGAGCATTAACTTTTATCTGACTATAAAGATCAATGGCCGGAAATGTTTATTTGCATGTGGAATTCCGTGATACTTCCACGAGTTGCTTCCACAATGAGATACCTGTGTAATTTGATGGTCTGGAAGTAAGTAGTAGTAACTTATGACTCATGACATAATTGTTTCCATCCAATCATCAGAGTTTGACAGCTGCATATGGCAGGTATTAACACCTGCCTCTTGGGCTATTTCGATAATTAGTGTTTTCAACAATGTTTTGAGCTGTAGAAAGCTGGAAACAAAGGTGGGGTGATGTGTCATGGTTACCAGACACAACTATTATTCGTTTTCCTTGTAATCAAGGACACATCACAGAGGCTCTAACATACCTATTTAAGAATGAATGAATATTCCTCAGTCAAATGCCAGCTTTCAGACAATGGGATTCTTGCCTAAATTCAACCTGGAATCAGTATGTTTCAAAATAGCTAATGCCTCCTAAACACATTGAGTTCTGGGTTTTGCAGCCCGTGTCAATGACCTCCTTGTGGCTAAGTCCATCTGGATACTTCTAAATCCTCACACATTTGATGTGGTTGACCACTACCCTCTTTCTTTAGCCATTCTTTTTTTATGTGTTTTTATTTAGATTATGGATAAATGATTTTCCTGATTTCAGTTCCCAAAATTTGACCATTTTCTTTTCGTGGCCACTATAATATCATGTTTTTCTGAGTTTAGTGTCTGCTTTTCAGATTCTTCTTTGTCCGTTCCACGATTTGTTTTTTGTCCAGGTCCCGTTCTTTGCTTTCTGGATTCTCTGTTGCTGAGCAGTATCACCCATGACTGTGGCTTCACATGAGAACCTCTGAGTGCTGATGGAGCTCAGAAGAGGACCTAGTCTACAGAAGCTATCATGAAATGATGGTATTTGAGTTGGTTCCTTAAGAAAGTGGTAAAAGGGGGGTCATAGAAAGTTTCTGGCATAAAATTGAAGTTATGTTTGTATAAAATTATATCTCTCATTCTACTGTCTATTCCAGCTTGCTCTTTATAAAATAAATATTTTCCTCTAAAGGAAATTTGTTAGTTTTCATTCTAGTGTCTCTCAAATCTAAATGAAGTTCATAAAGAGTTTAGAAGAAAATGATGCTCTGCTCATGCCTTACATTAAAATACACTCATTTGAATTCAATGAGGCATCAGACTGAAAAGTTATGTGACTTCCTTAGTCCTTCAATTCTTCAAACAAGAATTCTTGTGATTGCAGAGTAGACTCTTCCATTTGGAGAGAAAAATGCACTTTATTTGCATTTTTTATATTCAAAAGAACTGTTGAAAAGGGGAATTACACAACTTTTCAAAATAAAAGGTTTAATTTATAAACAGTTTTCAAGATATTAACAGAATTGTTTTGCATCACACACACACACTCACACGCACAGAGTAAACATTTTAAAAGGAGATCTAAATATCTTTTAACAAAACAGAGAATAAGAGAGAAGGACCAGAAAAGTTGGCTTGAGAGGGCTGTGGATTTTGATGGATTCCCTAGAGGAGACAGGTGGTGCAGCATCTGGATGACTCTGCAATTTTGTGGAAAATTCTTATATTTGCAAATTTCTTTAAAATAACTCCTCCTGACAAGCATGTAGGCCAGGTAACCATTATCATCCAAATTTTTCAAAAGATGAAATAGAAATAGAAATCAACGAAGCAATCTGCCATCTTCCAATAGAAAATGGCAAGTGGTAGCAGATTAGCAACCACCGATCCTGAAATTCTATATTGCTGTCTGAGCCAGAGTCCAGGTGGACCCGGTGGATGACTACCGATCGGCATTCGCCAAATCAGACCAGACAAAGCGGTGCACCGTTGTGACAGTCCATCCAGATAATTCAGTCAGAACTTGCCGGTGACCCTGGAATCTCAAAAACAATGTTACTGAGACTATTTAACAAACTCCTAACTTTATGTTTAGCTCTACTGAGGGGGGCCGCCAAGACACTAGTGTTCCACAGGAAAGGGAAGAGATTTAACTCTCATTTGATTGGGTTGAAGTAATGAGTTATTGGGAATTTTGCTGACAGCGAGAGAGAGACATTCACTAAATACACAGGCAAGTTAGAAGTGTTCCCTATATCTTCATTTTGGACAATTCTCACTTGAAGAAGCATTTTTATTTTACTCCTGGATACCCTTATGGTGCTAGGGGAACATACACACTCTCTCCGAAGAGAACCTGAAATGTTATGTAATATTTAAATGATTTAATATTAAAATTTAATATTAAAATAATTAACTCCCAGGCACCGTTCTTCCAGGTTCTGACGCCCTCCACACTGGCCCAGCTGTAGAGGTCCACAGAACAAGGGGCACCAGCCAGAGTTCTAGATATTGCTCAGTGACAGTGCAAATTAAAGAGAAGCAGAACAGCTTGTTTTTCTTCAGCTTCTCTTGAATCAAAACACAGGAGGACCTGAGCAAGTAGTACAAGGCCACAGGCAAATGACTCACTGGAAACCTTGAATGTTTGCTAAGTAAGGTCTTCTGTGGCATCCCGGATCCGACACCTCAGGCCCTTGCTCCTGCTGCCAGTCCTGACTCACAGTGGAAAAGCCTGTAAGGCGTGTTGCCAGTGATGTCTGCTATCAGGAGTCGCATGATCTAGGTCTGAGGAGGAGTTCGCTTGGTGGTGGCATGGTTTGCTCTTCAGTTCTTAATTTTTTGTGTGTGATTGTTTGTTCATTTAATGAGTATAAAATAAGTGCTCAATATTAAACATTTGGAAAAGACAGAGCTTTTCTAACACAGCAGGAAAATAATCACCCGCAATCCCTTTCAGAAGCAATGTGTTAACATTTCTGTCACTTCTTTTAGACCAGGGTTTCTCAACCTCAACCTTGTTGACCTTTTGGACTGTTGACTTCATCGTTGTGGGTATGTGGGGGGCTGTCCGGTACACTGTAGGATGTTCAGCAACATTCCTGGCCTCTCATCGCTAGATGCCAGTACCATTCCACCTCTATCTCCAATTGTGACAAGGCAAGGTGTCCCCAGATGTTTTCAAATGCCAGCTGGGAGACAAAGTTGCCCCAATTGAGAACAGCTGATTCAGAGAGTGCATTTTTGGAAAGCAAGAGTGTCCATTTGAGATTTATATCTGGGAAAGTTTTAGGAAATTCCTTAGGCAGAGCTCAGTCTAAGCTTTGCACAGACTTGTGCAAAGTTACCCAGTGGATCAGTGGTCGGATCCGCTGAGTCGCTGATCTACTGATCTTTCCACTCTTGTCTTTGTGTAATTCTTGTATTCTTACTTGATAGTCACATATGTGGGACACAATCAAAACTCTTTGTCTGTGGCTCTTGAATTTCAACTCAACTATCATTCCTGGTATGAGATGTGATTCTTCCCTACTGGTCACACTTGTCCCTGACCAACAATAACCAGCTGCATGGGTGACGACAGATCTATTTTACTAAGAGAAAATCTGGCTTTCTTGACTTACACTCCTTCTGCTAAGAGGCCCTCAAGAAATTCCCAGAAGCTCTTGTGTTTCAGAGCCTAGCGCCCCTCTCTCTTTTTCTGCTTCCTGTTAGTTTTCTGTCTTTGTCGGGCAATAATCCAGTGATTTAGGATACATTTTCTTCCCTCTTTGTTCTGATCTATTAATCTAAATATCAGCCCTAAATTTCTCTCCCGGAGATTTCTTCTATTCAAATTCAAACCCCCCGTCATCTTCCATCTGGACTAAAGCAATAGTTCCTCTGCTTTCTACCCTCGCTCCCCTAAAATCCGAAGTCCGTTCTTCACAGAGAACGGACTTTTCAAAATGTAAATCAGACCAGGCCACTCCTCTGTTTAAAATCCTCCTGAGGCTTTCCATTACACTTCAAATACAAATTCCTTGCCCTGGCCTCCAAGGCTTTAAGTCTTGCCAGCTCCTCACCCGCTCTGCTTCAATCACACTGGCCCTGTGGTTGTTCTCAGACGTTCCAAAGTCTGCCCACGGCGTCTTCACACTTGCCCTTTCCTCTGCCTGGGATGTGCCTCTTCCATGTTCCTGTGTCTGACTCCTTCTTATCACTTAGGTTTCATCTCCAAAGTCACTTCTTCAGGGAGAGTTCCACCTTATTAACATAGCCACTCCTGCCCACCCCTCGGTCACTCTGGATCATATGACCCAGTTTCACAGCCTTCATAGTATTTATTGTTATATCATAATCAAAATAATTATATTTATTAGTTTTCTTTTTATTATCTTCCTTCCTCTATCCTCTACCAGAACATGTCTCTTTTCTTCATTGCTGTAGCCCGATTCCCCACAATACCAAGCAGCAAAAAATAAGTATTTTTGAATGAATGAAAAACAGAGAGAACACTTATGCAAATATCCTTAAGATCCTTGGCATCCTGGGGCTGGCCTGGTGGTGCAGCGGTTAAGTGCACACGTTTCACTTCTCGGCAGCCCCGGGTTCGCCAGTTCGGATCCCGGGTGCGGACACGGCATGGCACCGCTTGGCACGCCATGCTGTGGTACGTGTCCCACATCGAAAGTAGAGGAAGATGGGCAAGGATGTTAGCTCAGGGCCAGTCTTCCTCAGCAAAAAGAGGAGGATTGGCAGTAGTTAGCTCAGGGCTGATCTTCCTCAAAAAAAATAAATAAATAAAAGATCCTTGGCATCCTTCCCTAATAACCCTCACCCCTCCTATTCGAGTCCATTCTCCACTTCCTGCCCCATCCTCATTATGCTACATCATATAGCAGGCATAGTCATACCTAAAACATAGAAGTGTTCATTTGGTGGCATGGATTTAATAATCCATGCCCTACCTGACTCTGAAGGAGTCACTTAGATTTTATAAAATTTCCCTTATAGGATGTCACTAATAGTCCTGCTTTTGATTTAACCTTAGTCATGAATTCATTTACTGGAGTAACATTATCTAATAGTCAGGCCCAAAGTCAAAAGGACTCAAGAAAGCAGTTCCTAAGAGGATTCCACTTATTTGCATGGGATTACTACAACCATCTTCCTCATCCAGATGTTGTGAGAACAAATGAGATAATATCTGTGGAGCATTTTAATCTTAAAAAGAAATATTCATACACATGAAAAATAAAGCAATTGATTTCCTGACATTCCAATATGCCATTTATATGCCTTTTACTAATAATTATATTAAGGAAGGTCAATTTTTGTGCATTTCTCATAAGTCAGGGGAAATCTAGATGCTTAAGGCATTTATCCAAGAGATTCCAACTTGGAATTTGAGAATGTTTAGGAATAAAGGAGTTGAGTAAATTTCAGGAATTTTGTTCTTCCTTTACTCTCTAGAGTCTTTAACTGTTGTCATGGACCACGGAACGTCAGAAAGCAAGGAAGCCCCTTTTAAGTCACCAGATCCAAACTCTTTATTTTATAGAGAAGATAGCAGCACCCAGAAAGTCATGTACCAAAGTCCTTCAAGCTCGTCCGTGGTTGATGCCAGCCTGATGCCAGCTTCCTCTACTTTCACCCCAGGGAGTGTTCAGTCATACCCCATTGCTTCTCATGTGCCATTTTCTATTATTCTCCTCTAATTTCCCAAGGTCAGGCTGCTAACCAGGAAGGGAGAGTAAAATGCTAAGATCAAGCTCTCACCAAGCAAAACCCCGCATAGTTTTGCCCTACTACTTCCAGATCTTGGTCTTCTGATGAGAAATAACCACTCTTGTTGAAAGTATTCAAATACGCATCTGGAAAGAATTCAGGTCAACATGGTCAACATTTTAAAACCTTGGCTAACTTGGACACCAGCCCTTCGGAATGCTCAGCAAGTTGGAACAACACTGGATCCAGAAGTAAGTACCCTGGGGCAAATATACAACGAAAAAAAAATTCTTGTTTTTTTTTAAGGGAATCCTTTTTTAAGATTTTATTTTTCCTTTTTCTCCCCCAAACTCCCCAATACATTGTTGTGTATTTTCACTTGTGGGTCCTTCTAGTTGTGGCATGCGGGATGCCACCTCAGCATGGCTTAATGAGCGGTGCCATGTCCGCGCCCAGGATTCAAACTGGCGAAACCCTGGGCCTCAGAAGCAGAGCGTGCAAACTCAACCACTCAGCCACGGGCTGGCCCCTAAAAATTCTTAAGTTAAAAAGTATTTTTGGTAGGGAAGTGCTGTCCTTAATCTTTCAGCAACAAATGAGCTCAGCTGAGAAAAGTCAAAGACCAAAATACAACACCCAATACAGTAGTATCAGCCAGTTCCTTTCATGGCAAAAAAAAAAAGAATAGGAACTAATGCTTACAAAATATTAAGATTTTGAAGAATCAAAAGTCGAGAGTGTGTGCGCTATGGATCATGAAGTAATGATCTGCCCATTTCAAGAATGCAAAGCAAGTGTAAATAAATTTTTTTAAAAGCTTCCATTTGTAAAAGTTAAAAGGAATACTCAGGCATAAAATTCAGTTAGCTTAAAAGCTGAATTTGTTTTCAAATAGCTATAGAGATACATCAATACTGAGACGCATGCACAAAAAAAAATGCGCAGAAGGGATAAATTGAGGTGGCTCCATACAGAAATGGTAGCATGATTTCTAATCATTATGTGTCTAGGACCCCAGAAACCCAATTATGTTTAAGAAAAGATCTGGATGAAAATAGCCATAGTAGTTTCTATACCCTGAATTGGCCACTTCTCACCTGTTAATACAGGAGAGATAAATTTAAAACAAGCCTTTAAAATGTCAAGCTGGGGGAAGAATGCATCAGCAGAAGTACAGGCAAGCTCTGATAAAATATGGGCATAGCATCGTGCTGTAAATTCTACTTGCTGTTCTATTTCATGCTTCATTTTATTTCTTTTCTGCCCTTCCAAAATCTAGCAATAGAGAAGATTAGAGAATTCATAACTGGGCTATTTCATAAATAAATGGATTTCCTTTCGAATAGAGTTGAAATTAAGTGAGATGTTTAATTCCTCATTCAGTTTTCTTCATCCTGGAGTGATTAAAACGGCAAAAAAACCCACCCCAAAACAGCATGACAACTGATCTGTGAATATGCTTTGTATCTTGGAACATTATATTTTAAAATATACAAAATTGAACCATAAAAATCACATTCTACACAATTTTGAGAATTCTGAGTGTAAATATATTTAAATTTTAAAACAAATCTTCATCATATGTAAAAAGAAGATAAAGAGCATTAAGATTTTGCTGACCCTGATCTTTTTTTTCACATGATAAATAGAACAGCCATATAAATCAGAACAGAAATAATCACAATATGTTAAAATCTAGTTATTATCATACGTTGGTACAAGGAACAGAGGTAGCTGGCTGTTTAATTTCACAAATAGAAGGAATTCGATATAACTATCATTTCTTTGCTTGTGAAGTATTCTTTGGTTCTTTAATTTAAGTTAGCTGATCCCAATCTGATTAATGCAGAAACTATTTTTCCAAATCTCTTTTGCTCCACGCTAAGAAAGTTGTACCATAAGCAGAGTGTCCGGTCGCCGTTCAAGGTGCCAGTAAGGATCCGTGATACATGCCCCAAATAAAATGCTTGCACCCCGCCCCCAACATTCAAGCCATCACAAGAAGTTCAGAGGTCCAGTTGGTCTCCTCCAGGCTCTAACCCTCTCCCTGTTAGCTTTCCAGAGGTCCCTGGTGTTTATAAGTCTCTTTGGGGGAATTCCTTCCCAGCTTGGACCTTTCTTAGTGCACAGACTGCAGTCTAGGAGGTAAGTGCAAATCCGTCCAGGGCACAGAATTCCTGCAGCAGCTAATCTTCAGGCCTTTCTCTTAGCTTCTGGTGTTGCTGGCAATTCGTTGGCTCGCACATGTATCACTCCAATCGGCCTCCATCATCACGTGGCCTTCTCCCTATGTGTCTGTGTCTCTTCTCCTTCTATAAGGATATAAGTCATATTGGATGGGGGCCCACTCTAATCCAGTATGACTTCGTTCTAATTTGATTACATCTGCAAAGATCCTCTTTCCAAAACCATCACATTCAAAAGTGCTGGGGCTGGGACTACAACCTATCTTTCGGGGGGACACAATTCAACCCCCAATGGTCATTATGGTGGTAACGACTCAGAACAGTAGCTAGAAAGCCATGCAGCTTGGTTCACTCCAGCCAAACTTTCCCAAAAGGTCTGGACAAGAAAGCAGTGGCAGAGGCTGAATCCTCTATTCCATCTTCTTCCATGGGTTCCAGTAATTCAGCAGGGAAGGTGACATCCCAATAATGTGCTGAGTCATGGGCTTTTAGTGCCCTTACCAGGCCCAAGCTCAAGGTTTTACTTCTTTTTCTTCCCCCAATCAGCTCTTTTGTTTCAGACAAACAGATGAACAGCCCCATCTTAAGGCACACAGCAGCCCCTAGAGAGCTTGGACAGACTGGATCCAGAGCCCGCTATATTAGCTTCTCATTGCTGTAAAAAATTACTGCGAATTTAGTGACAACACAAATTTATGATCTTACAGTTCTAGAAGTCAGAAGTCCAAAATCAATCTCACTAAGCTAAAAGATGTCAGCAGGACTGCATTCCTTCTGTTGCCTCTAGGGGAGAAACTCTTTCCTTGCCTTTTCCAATTCTTAGAGGCCACTTGCACTCCCTAGCTCAGGGTCCTTTTCTCTATTTTCAAAGCCAGCAGCAACGTAGCATCTTTAAATCTCTCTATATCTTTAAATCTGACTCTCACCTCTGTTTCCATCACCACATCTCTTTCTTCAACTTTCCTGCCTCCCTCTTTCCTTTATAAGGACCCATGTGATAACATTAAGACCACCCAATAATCCAGGATAATCTCCCTGTCTCAAAATCCTTAATTTAGTAACACCTGCAAAGTTCCCTTTGCCACTTAACATATTCATAGATTCCAGGGGTTAGGACAAGGATACTTGGGGGCGGCTATTATCCTGTCCACCACACCCACCATCATTTTTACTCCCTATATTCACTTCCTTGGGCTGGAGCAGCTATAATTTCAAATCCTCAAGTTACAAAAATATCTTGCTTCACTTTTGTGTCAGTATATCAGGGCTAATTGCCCTGCATTCCCTCAGCGAATTCAAGTTGATATTCTGCCTCCATTTAAAATGTAATATGGTTGGTCTTACTAAAGAAGAGAAAGCACAAACTCTTTAGTGAAATATAATTTCTAATCGTCACCTTTCATGGGAACATAGAAATATATAACACCATATACACTCAAGTGTATGAGGCCTTGCAACACACTTCTAGTGAGTAATAAAACCAAGAGCAAATGTTTGTGAGTAAAGTCACTTCTTTAAAACACTAGTCTGGGGATCTATTGCTTCTTATGAACTATGCTAAAATCTTCCTTCCTTCATTTATTCCACAAATATTTAATGCCTGCCTGTAATATTTATATCAGAGCCAAGCACTGTGGAAGGCCCCAAATACAAAGACAGACAGAAGGGACGTTGTTTCTTCCATCATAGACAACATAAACTACAATTTAGTGGAAGAGTAGACACCTCACATAAACAAACAAGTACGTAATTGCAAAGTGTTATAAATGATCTATGGAAAATAAAGAGAATTTGGAGATTGAGGTTAAACAAAGGAGGCATAAGTATTAAAGCTAAGGAAGATTGCTCTCAGAAGCATATGTGTAGCCAGGGCTGGGCCAGTACACTGTCTTTAGAAAGTTTAAAAGCAGTAATAAAACTGACCAAAATCAGCCTACTTTTTATTATCACCATGTGCTCGCAATGCTAAACAATGTCACTGATAAAACACTTCTTCCTAGAAAAAAATTTCCTGTTGATCTACGTTCTAAACAATGGCTGCAGTCACTGTTGAGTTTTAATAACATATATGTAAACTATAACTTGGCACGTTTGTATTACTTGTCCTTTAATACACACCATATTCTACGTAGAAGTTAATTTGAAGCAACCCCAGTTACGCAATCAGTTTCCAACACACGCAGACTCCACGCTATGGTCTGAATGTTTGTGTTCCCCAAAATTTATAGGTTGAAGCCCAAATCCTCAATGCGGTAGTATGTAGAGGTGGGGCCTTTGGGTTCTGAGGGTGGAGCCCTCATACTCAGATTAGTGCCCTTATAAGAAAAGATAGGAGAGAAAGAATCTGTTCTCTGCTCTCTACTCTCCGCCATGTGAGGATACAAGAAGATGGCCGTCTGCAAACCATCAAGTGGGCCCTCACCAGACCCAAATCTGCCAGCACCTCCTTGATCTTGGACTTCCTAGCCTCCAGAACTGTGAGAAATGTTTGTTGTTTAAGCCACCCCGTCTACAGTGTTCTGTTATATCAGCCTGACCTGACCAAGACACTCAGCTATACGCATTTGTTTTTACGTTAGGTTCATAGCAGCATGGAATCATTTGAGTTAGCTTCCGTCTCTGTTCATGTCTCTGAGTCTTTGGTTCTTTCCCATAGCACTTAACCTTCCCAGTGTTTCACACCCTGGTAAACAGGAAGTGCTCAGTTATGTCCACATTGCAGATGGCAGATTTGAAAGAAAGGACTCATTCTTGGATTTCTTTCCTATTTCTGGAATAACTCCTGCTGAACTCACACAAAAGTCACAACACAACTCTTCTGGATAGTGAAGGACTAGATATAAACCTGTATTGTGATCAAGGATACGATGATGCTACAACAACCGCCATTACTGTAGGATTTGGGTAAAAAAATCAGAGGTTAATCTTAAATCCTTATCCATGCCTTGTGCAAATCACACACCAAACCATTGAAGGGTTCCAAATTTGGGAAGTTTTTCTTCACGTATGATGATTTGGGGAAACTTTAAAAAGATTTCTCCCTTCTTTTCATCAATTTTGGAAAGAGTCATTGATGGAAAATGCCACAGATTGTAACAGCGAAAGACTTCCCCAGACACAATGGGGTGTTCATTTTGAAGCTGTACACAGAGCAAAGACCAATTTTGAAAAGTTAATCCCAACCTTTGAAGTACTATAAAATCTGAAAGAAAATGTGCAGATGGGAAGATCAGTCAGATTTTTCTCTGCTAAGGCTGTTTTTCTTTTCTGAGTTAACTTTTTTTTCTGGAGTAGACTTTAGAGAAGATTAATCAGGCAAACAGATTTGCAAAGAGACAGAATCAGCTTTTGAACAATGTGTGAGAAACACCAGGCTTTCCAATTTTCCCTTGAGGATCAACATACAGAAGTTGTAGAGAAGGCCGATAAATATACAGAAACAAATGTAAGACAATGGACATTTACACAGAAAAAAAAGAATCAAATTTTGAAGAAGACCAGCAGCAACAAGGGACAGTGTTTGAATGCCCTGATCATTTTGCCCAAGAACTGACCGCTTGTTCTAAAGCAATGGATTAAATGATGTCAGTGTCTGCTCGCGTTTGTTGGTTTTCTCTGACTTTTTGCAGGAGAAGAAAGACTTCAGAAGTTCCTCCCAAGTGTAATATAAATTTACAATGAATTTTTAGTGAAGATACTTTAGTGTAACTTTTTTGAGTGAAGAGACATTTGAAAGCCACTACAATCCATCTCGAAGAAGCAGACATATGGCCAATTTTACAATGTCTGGAAATTACTGTGCATAGGATTTTTGTCATTCTGCAAATGTATCAACTAATTTATGGTTCTCTGAACTATATTTATATCTGTTGTTTCACATAAAAGAAACCCTTCAAAGTTAAAATTAATAAAAATTATTCTTTGATAAACTATCAGTGAAAACAGGTTGACAAATCTAGTTATATCGTCTATTGAATCTTAAGATCAGTTTTAATAAAGTCATTGATAAATTTGCCAGGTTAAAGGCTTGAAAACAGAAATTGTAATATTATTATACATTATTGTGACAGACCCATATAAAAGTATAAGGAGGTGTTTGCGTGCGTGTGTGAGTGTATGTCTGTGTGTGTGTTTGCTTTTCTTAAAAAACACATTATGGGCTGGCCCTGTGGCTGAGTGGTTAAGGTTGTGCACTCCACTTCAGCGGCCCAGGGTTCCCGGGTGTGGATCCTGGGTTCGGACTTATGCACCACTCATCAAGCCATGCTGTGGTGGCATCCTACATGGAGAAACTAGAATGAATTGCAACTAGGACATACAACTATGTACTGGGGCATAGAGGAGAAAAGGAAGAAAAAGAGGAAAGATTGGCAACAGATGTTAGCTCAGGGCCAATCTTCCTCAAAAAAAAAAAAAAGTTAGTATAATTACAAAGGACTAATCCTGAAGAATGAGAAAGAGCCAGCCATTCAAAGGAGGGCAAGGCTAAGATCATTCCACGTAGAAGGAACAAGGGCAAAGACACTGAGTTAC
Organism: Equus quagga; assembly: GCF_021613505.1. Taxonomy (NCBI): domain Eukaryota; kingdom Metazoa; phylum Chordata; class Mammalia; order Perissodactyla; family Equidae; genus Equus; species Equus quagga. Next base: position 99,469,789 of record NC_060272.1, read on the forward strand.
GAAAAAGAGGATATGTTTGAGGAATTAAAGGGAGGCAAATGTGCTGAAGGAGAGTGTGTAAAACACAGAGTCTTGGGTTGTGCCTGGAGAAGCAGGCAGGGCCCAGATCACATAGCACATTATCAGCTATGGCAATGAATTTAAATTTTATTTTATTTATTTATTTTTTTCCCTGCTTTTTCTCCCCCAAACCCCCCAGTACATAGTTGTATATTTTTAGTTGTGCGTCCTTCTAGTTGTGGCATGTGGGATGCCGCCTCAATGTGGCCTGATGAACAGTGCCATGTCTGTGCCCAGGATTCCAACTGGTGAAACCATGGGCCGCCGAAGACGGAGCATGCGAACTTAACCACTTGGCCATGGGGCTGGCCCCTTAAATTTTAAGCACAAAAGAAAATATTAAAATATTTTAAGCAGGAAAGTGGTGTGATCAAATTTATGTTTTTACATGATAGCTCTGGCTGCAAATAGATGAGAGAGGAGGAAAAGTGGAAATGTGGAGACCAATAAGAAGATTATTTCAATAATCGAAATGAAAAATTGAGGCTTGGATTAAGTTGATGCCAAGACAGACAGAAAGAGGCGGATAGACCTGAGATCTAGCTGATAGATTTGGGGTCTATGTTTAGTCAGAACTCATAGAATTTGCTCACAGAGTGGATGGGAGGAGTGAACAAGAGCGGGATTCAAGAAGTCCCGGATTTCAGATAAGCAATTAGTGGATGGTGGTGTCATGGGTTCAGATGAGGGAAAAAATGGTTTAGTGAGGAAAATTCTTATCTCAAGCCTCAAAGGCAACCTCACAGATGGAGTATAAAGATAAAACGTAAAGCTACTCCCTCGTTTTTTAAAAACATCGTCATTAGAGAACACCAAGACAAGATCTAGCCCGTATTTTCCTTTTACACATTAAAAAGCTGAGGCCCAAAGGGGAAAGACGACTTGTTCAAAGAGTCATCAGAAGTCATCTCCCAGGTCGGATTCTTTGGTCCTAGTTCTCCAAATACTTCACCTAGCACTTTTTTTTTCATAATCCTTTTCTTTTATGCCCCTTTTGGGTTTTTAGGCTCTGTCTGTTAACACAGCCTATGAACTCACTTCTTCCTAAAGGCATAGACAGATGCTAAGAAGGTTCTTCCTGCCTTCAGATCTTTCAGTCCAGCCATACCTCATTCCAGAGACGCACGTGGAACACTAACAATCAGGAAACTTTCATCCATCAAGCTTTGTCTTCTAAGAAGTGCCATTATTCAAACAATTCAGTCAGACAAACACTTATTCAGGAGCTACTGTTCTGTAGGCCATGAATGATTCAAAAGGATGATCTTTGCTCTTTCACACCCAGATGTTTTAAGTCTGGTTGGAGCGATTAAGATATATAGGTAAGAATTGATTAGGTGACAATGCTCGTCAGTACAAGATTTGGCACCAAAATGGTGGCTAGTACAATGAAGGCCATGACCTTTCAGAAAAGGTGGCCATCCATGTAGGTAAGAGAAATCAGAGATTATGGGGTGAGAGATGGAAATCAAAGAGCATTTTGACTTTGAAAAGGAGAAAAGGAAGGCAGATGCAAACTTTAATTGAGAAAAGCAATCCAGCACAGGGTCTGGCCAAGCCCAAAACAAGGTCAAGAAAGTTTTAATGAAGAGCAATAGTGTGGATGATTGTATTCAATGGAGGCAGAAGGGCTAAGCTGAGAAGAATAACTAATCAATAAACGTGTATTAACTGAAGTAAGCCTCCTGAAAATCCTATGAGGAGGTACTATTCTAGCTCCATTTCACAGATAGGAAAACTGAGGCATGGAGTGGTTGTGTAACTTGCCTCAGTCCCACAGCCAGCACATTGTAGTGCTGGATTTCAAGCCCAGATAGTTCGGTTATAGAGCCTGTGCTCTTAACCACGAGAGCATGCGGACTCTCACGTGCATGCTAGTGGTTTGCAACAGTCAGAGGGAAGGGCATGAAAATGACCATGATGAAGTCTGGAAATAATGGCTCGAGACGAGAATAAATGACTACCAGCAAGTCATTGCAGAGATGGGGTCAGATTGCACAGACAGAAACAGGCTTAAGGGCCAGCTTCCAAACAGTAAGGATGAGGATAAACATTGAGAAGAGGCTCTGGAAAGACACAGCTTCTGGCTTGGAGAGGGGATGGGATTAAAAGAAAAAAAAAGAAAATGTTGTAGGGCAAGTACAGCTAAAGATAAGCCTCCCTGAGGCCGAGTGCTGGCAGAAAGCTGGTCTGACTGCCTCTGATTTCACTACCCGTGTGGCCACCTTTGTCCTTGCATCTTAAGGAAGAGTGATGTCAACCTCTGAAAGGAAAATAAATGGAATAAAATTTGATGGTAGAGGCTGAGCATAAAATGCTTCAAGCACACCCTCAACCCCATCTTCCTATCTCCTTCATGAGGTAAAGGACAAGTGTTAAAAAATATGAAGAAACAAAGCCAACTAAGTATGTCAGATTGTAGACATTGAAATTCGGAATGAGTGGCTGAAATTTCATCTCGGAGGTGATATGGAGCCACTGAAGTTTCTTGAGGCAGGAAGTAAGAGGACACAATTGGCATATCAAGTACCCTCACTTGACTGTGGTTTATAGGTTGGATTAGAGTGGGGGAAAGGCAGTAAGTGGAGAAGTTCAAATGCAGCCACTGCAAGACTTGTAACGTGGTATCAATAGGATTTGAGAAGGCAGTTAAAACAATGATAGAAATAGGAGCTTTCAGGGGAAATCCAAACTTTCAAGAGTGATTTCTAGCAACTCTGAGAGAGTTTTTTCCTGCTGTGCTAACAGTTTAGAGGGAATTTTTGTAGCACACTGAACGACATACCGAAAAGATGAGTTCCTCGGAACAGAGACAAACCATGTCATTTTAGGTAGGCTCATAGTTTCCCTTGAAAACATTCTTTCATCCATGATAAATATAACTTTAAGCAGTATCCCGCATGATTCATGTGGCTGTAACACACGCAACTAGTTTTTCTTTCCAAGAGACCCATGAATCAACTGCCTTTGTCTAAGAATTGGAACAATTTGCAAGGTTCAGCTTAACAGATAATAGATACACACCTGAAGCAGGAGCAGTGATACCGAAAATAAACCACTTCTACTGTGGTATAAAAAATAATAATAATAATCCTTTCTTTCACCATATCTCTGAATACTCTAAATCTTTATAACACGCTGTCAGCTTCATTATTGGTCTTTGGTCTTTTTTATTTCTTAACCACTATTTTCAGGGATTTATTTTTAAGGCATTTAAAATGAAAACGTAAAAGTAGCTTTAAAAAAAAGCTTTACAATCTTGTGACTCTAGTTCTCAGTTTTTTCATCAGCAAAGTAAGGAAGCTGAACTGGACATTCTCACAGGAACTAAATATATATGATTCCATTAATATTTTCATAAATATTTTTTCTGATGATGCTCTTCAAAATACTCGGGATTTTTTTCTATATATGCCAAAATAATATATAGACTCAGATATTAAACACAAATTTAAGAAATTACATAATCTACATCTTTATTAGCTATTAACCAATCAATCATAACTTCTTCATGGATAAAATCTTTTAATTCATTGTTTACCAGTTCTTGGTCATATGAGTAAAGAATTTTTCCACAACATTCATTGATGAAACAGAATGGATCATATCAAAGAGCTTTATCTGGTGGAGCCCTTTTATAATGTCTGTTCAGCACCCCCCTCCACGTCCACACCACCTTTCCTATGAACTGCTGTCCATCCGTATGATTAAAGGGATGAATCCCAATGTCCTCTGTCTGTTTCAAGGCCCTACCCCGTGAACACAGTCATTTGGGCCAGGGAAAGGCATCTGACTCTAGAATTTGCAACTGGAAAAGAAAGAGAAGGAGAGACAGGTGTCTCTTTCCAGGTAGATGGAGGTGGAACATATAATGTCGGTAACTTTCAGCAATTGCATTTTTCCATTTGTGCATGGAAAAGTAGAAAAAGCTAGTCCACAGAGAGAGAAAAAAAAGCCTGAAACCAGACACTTAGAGAAGCAGAGGTGTTCAATTTTCTGGTCCAGTTTATTCCTGAGGCTTAACTGCTTCTCTGTCTTAGATTTTGTGAGTGTCTGTATGCTCGTCATAAATTCTCATTGTTTGCATACACCGCCTCAAATGGTTCTCTGCTCTTAGTTTGTCTTTCTGGAACAAGAGCTCTCACACGACAAGCAGGATAAGGCTGTGTGGCTGCTATCACCCCAGACTCATCAGATTGCCTGGGTGTACTCAGTCACAGCTCTGGTGGTCTCTGAAAGATACCTCTGGTAGACTATGTTCAGGAGAAAATACGGAGAGGAAGCAGCAGTTTTTGCTTGAGGCAGTATTTCACACCCATGGATTGCCAGGCCATGCCCTCTCCCTTCTTCAATTTATCCCCCAATCTCTGCAGCAGGCTTATCTGTCTGGGGACAAGAAAATTGTTCTGTCTGCTCAAAAGTTATTCTAGAGTCAGGTGTCTCTCTAGGGTTACTCAAGATCTCTCAAGGCTGTCTCAAGTTACACATTATAAGCTGTGGGAGTTCTCTTCATGGGTATACTCCACAGAAAGGTGCTCAGCTTCGGATAGGCAAAGCAAGAAGGGAGGATTTGAGCTGATCCTAGCAGCTATCTCCTAAACATCTCCCCTCCAAGGCTAGGGGAGAGTCACGCATTACCACAGAACGTGGTTTCCTCCTATAAAGCACAGCACTTCCTTTCTCCCCACCCCGACCCCAACTTCCATATGTATGCAGATTAAGGGATGAGCCAGTTTGTCACCCAGACAGGAACCTCTATGTCAAGTAGCCCAAGCCCAGACTGGTAGACTGATTCCCATTTAGAAATTCAGAGCCATAGGGTCATTAAAAATAGCTTGCTTTGCCTTTTCCTTCTTAGATATTCCTCAGACTCGCAGAAAATTTAGTCTCATCAGCAAGCTCTAACAAGACCACATTTGCATTTTGTATTTCTGAAGATTAATTTGAATCTGTCTAAGGAAATTAAAATACACTACAGTACTCTTTTTAAAGTCTCATCAAAGTATATGGTCCAAAATCAGCAAGGCTCCTGAGAGTCTGCCTCATCCCACCTCGCCAATTTTTTTCACAGAGTCATGGCCATGCCCCAAGATGACTTGGCTTTAACTCTGGTAAAGCATTTTTAATCAAAATTTTTGCTTCTGCTGGCAGACTAGGTAATGTGAACCAATCCTCTCAAGAAAGATGATTAAGAAAGCTGGATGAAATTTTAAGAGAGGAAAATCTTGGAAACATCAAAAGGCCAATAGAATATGATGAATTTCCAGTCCCAGACACAGAAGGAATGGGAATCCAGCTAGGTAAGCATGGTACCTGGGGCCACTTTTGGATTGGAGGTATTTGCCAATCGGAGAGAGGTAGCCAAGAGGCTGAGCTGTACTTTTGGTAACTTCACAGAGCTGGGAAGATAAAAATCAGTGTCTAGAGCCAGGCAAGGTAGGAATTCCATAAACTGTCCCTCACTTCGGACTGGTAGCCCAAACAGCCGCACCCTAGAAGTAAGGGTGAGCCAGAAGTAAACTATTCCTTTTATGAACTACAGATATGCTGGGTGGCCTGGAAAATATCAAATCTGGAACTTGGATTAAGTTGTTCTGAATTATTAGTGTCTCCAGGTACTTGGCTAAAGTAATTAAATTTTCTCTTTGGTGGACTAAACATCACTCTAGGCTTTGAATTATTTGTCCATTTTGTGTTTGGAAAATTATTTGCCAAAAAAATGTCTAGTGTACAATCAAAGTATCCAGGCATAAGTGGAGACTAGATACTATGAAGGTAAACTACAGGCAACAAAAATAGACTCAGAGGCTCCAGACATTGGAATTTTTTTTTTCTGAGGAAGACTAGCCCTGAGCTAATATCTGCTGCCAATCCTCCTCTTTTTGCTGAGGAAGACTGGCCCTGAGCTCACATCCGTGCCCATCTTCTTCTACTTTCTATGTGGGATGCCTTCCACAGCATGGCTTGCCAAGCCATGCCATGTCTGCACCCGGGATCCGAACCAGCAAACCCTGGGCTGCTGAAGTGGAACGTGCGCACTTAACCGCTGCACCACCAGCCCCCAAGACAATGAAATTTTTAAATTAAGATATAAACAACTGTGTTTGCTATGTCCAAGGAGATAAAAGTCAAGCTTAAAAATTCTGGCAGAAAACAAGTGGCAAATTAGGGATCCTGGAACTAAAAAATTTGATAACTGAAATCAAGAGTTCAATAAACAGACTTCACAGTATGCTAGACACAGCTGGAAAAAGAATTAGTGAACTGGAAGATAGATCACAAGAAATTATCCAGAATGAACACAAAGATATAAAGATGAGAAATACAAGAGAAGTAAGAGGCATAGAAAATACATTGAGAAGATCTTACATGCATTTCATTGGAATCTCAGAAGACAGACAGATAATGGGACACAGGCATTATTTGAAGAGACAACAATTGAGATTATTCTGGAACTGATGAAATACAGCATTTATCAGACTGTGCTGCAGAAATACATACTGCAAGATGATTTGTAAAAATCAAGGAAGAAACATTAGATGTGGGCAATCATCTATCCTGGCTGGACTACTTACACATTCTCATTCTCATCTCATCTTCAGTTGTTGCTCCACACAGAATCAACAGACCAAGCTGCATCCTTTATTTTCTGCTGCAGGGTCATTTGGCTCTGAAGCTCTCTTCCATAACTAAGCATCTCTCAGCCACATAAAATATTCTGCTGCTCTCCTACTGCCCTGAACTTTCACAAAACTCCATGCGGCTGTCTCAAACTCACCTGTCCAGATACACCTCAATAATATTTTCTTTATTCCCACTTTATGGTGGTTATATAGAAATTCTAAGTTCTGCCTTGCTCCCCAGACCCTATATTATGGGTGTCTCTGAACTTCACACCCTAAATTTATCTGGGGGAGGGGTGAGGGGAGTGTCTCTTATCCTCTACCTTCAGAACTTGGGCAGAACCCTTATCAGGGATGCAAGTATTCACGTCTCCACTCTCTCTCAGTTCTCTCCTTTCTCCTAGAGATTTTAATCTAGTTGAAGGTGGGAAAAGCTGGTTTAATTTGATAGTTTTATTCTAAATTTTCTCTTTTATGCCCAGACCAATGAATCTGTTACTCAAAAGGCAAGTATTTGATTCTCTGTTAAGTATTCTGCTGGGTCACTTCTTCCCAAAAGCAATGAATGCCATTGAATAAAACAGAGTGCAAGCACAGAAAGAAGAAAATCAACCTGGGAACAAACTTGAATGAATATCTCAAAATACTATTTTATAACATATACCACCAAAAGTTTTATTGAATGCCTTTATATTACATTGTATCTATTTATTATATTATGTTTATGTATATACACAATATACAGACATCATTTTATGTGCACAGGTTTACCACAGCAGAAATATCATTCACAAAGTTGTGAATTTTTATGCAATACCTAAATATCTCCTAACTAACTTTTTGATGGTCTGGGCCCATATTTTAACATATTTTTAAATAGATATATAATTATATAATTTTTGGCTTTGTCCGGTCTTCATGCTTCTCACCAGCCTTTTATAAGTAAGCTCACAGAAATAGCAGGGAGTGGGGCCGTCCCAGTGGCACAGCAGTTAAGTGTGCACATTCCACTTCTCGGCAGCCCAGGGTTCGTCGGTTCGGATCCCAGGTGTGTACATGGCACTGCTTGGCAAAAGCTGTGCTGTGGTAGGCGTCCCACATATAAAGTAGAGGAAGATGGGCATGGATGTTAGCTCGGGGCCAGTCTTCCTCAGCAAAAAGAGGAAGATTGGTAGTAGTTAGCTCAGGGCTAATCTTCAAAAAAAAAAAAAATAGCAGGGAGTGATTTTGCAGTTATTTATCCAATCCTGTAAGAAATTTACCATGTAAACGTGTCAAAGGTCATAGTAAAGCTCAGTTTGTATGCCCACCTACCTCAGGAATCCAGGAAATTTAGGAAGTAATGCACACTCCCCGAAAGAAGAGAGAAGGACGTTAGGACAGCTAAATCTTGGGTGCTCAGATTCAAAACCTTTGGGAGGATAGAAGGGCTGCTCTATGTTCTTGGGGGGAGGAGTACTCAAGAAAATGGGAATACTGACAGACATGGGCTCTTTCTCAGGTCTCCGAGAACAGATACAAGAACTATATGGAGGGGTGGGAACCATGAGGCCATATTTGGAAGTGTCGTAGTGCCATTGTCACTTAGTGACAGAGCTTGTAAGCCCAGCTGATAGAGGAAGAACGCATAGCAGAGAAGTCCCTTCTTAGTGTGATAGTAACAGGCTAGAGATGGCAGCTTGACAGCAGTGGCAGTGGGAACAATAACAGGTTCTCCTACAACAAGTGAGGGACAGGACAAACCACAGCAGCAGTGGCAGCAGGGAAACAGAACCTGTGCTACCGTATAGGGAGCAGGCAATGTCTGCAAAAGGCACAGCAATGGTGCTGGCAACCACAACAAAGAGAAGCCAGCAACAGGAGTGTGAGTCACTCAGGGCCTGGGGGAGGGCAGCGTGAGGAGGAGGCAAGAGGAGAGAGGCCTCTCTCCTGATGGTAAACATCCCCTAGATGAGCAGAACCAAACTAGGAAACATCAGAATATCCACTTCTGGTTGCACAGGCAGATTCCTGCCCTACCACAGAGCTGATACCTCACAATATGTAGGAGTATAATCGAAGAATTTGAATTTTAAACAAGTTCTTAAGGGGATTTTTAAGTAATACTGCCCATAGATCAGAGAACTGGGAATCCTGCCCTGGATCCTGACATTTAGACAGCCTGCTTCCACAGCCACGCTCCTCAGGAGGCGAGGTGTACCAGGGGTCAAGGGAACATGCTTAACAGGGCCCCTTGCGATCGAGTAAACAAGCAGCCCCCAACCCAAACCATGTTGCTGGCACCCAAGACCCTGGATTCTCTGCCTAAATGATATCGAGACCAATTTCCCGGGCCAGATGGACCTCTTCCCCTGGTCTGTTCCCCACGATGGACCACCCTGCATGGTGTGCACAAACATGTATTTGCCACGGGGCTTGGGACTTGTGTGTTGGCTGACTGCATGTGCTCTCCAAGCCTCTTACCCTGGGGCAGGAGCAGGAGTAGGAAGAGAAAGAGGGCCTCCCCCTTCTCTCCCTCCCTCCACACCTATGCCCCGGGCTCACAGATGTTAGGGACATCTACTAGCCTAGACTAGAGACTTACTCATTATTTTTGCCTCTTTTTTTTTTTGAAGTCACACGGGTTTTGTTTAGTTTAGCTTTTGTTTTGTCTTGTTTTACTTTGTTTTTAAGAATCAGAGAGGGAAAGAAAGCTCTTAGGGTCAAGATGTCAATTACAAAATGAATGGATGCTAGAACTGAATCCTTCTGTGACTTTACAAGCTCTTGACTTTTCCCTTGGCAGGTGAAGTCTTGGAGAGCAAGGCTTGCATGATTAAGTGGCATCTTAAAACTCTGAATTCACAGAGTTAATTTAGTTTCAGTAGTATCTGTTGGGCATTTATTCTGTGCTCCCCATTGTCCTACACAGTGAGAGGATCGATAAGATATGATGAACACCCTCAAAGCAAGGCCATTGGATAATTCAAGTTGTACACATGGAATGCAAAAGTAACAGCTGTGCAAGGGAGGCCGTTATTTTAAGCACTAGAGTGCCCCAGACGTGCTAACTGCAATAGGAATTCAAAGCATCTTCAGCAAGGTCCTCTCTTTCTGTTCTCAGGGTTGTCACCATCTCGGGGAGAACACACACGCACAACCCTCCTTAACAAGGGCCCAGTGCTTTCAAGGTTCAGGAACAAGCAAGATTAGTGAATGATACTTTGCGCGTCAATGCTTATCTAGCCTTGGCTTTTAAAAATTGTCTTGTGTTTTGGTTTTTTCACGTGAGCAAGGAGGGAGCACAACAGTTCAAAGTGTTTTTCTTTCAGCAATGGTCCACCCCCTGAGCCTCATCACCCATGACAAATTCTGTATTTGTCAATCGCAGAAGGCCGTTGATAGACTGAGTATGCTCAGTGTTCCTTTCCAGGTGGAATATTGAGCAATGAAACTTGGGAAGAGATTAATTATTCATGCTGTTTGTAAAATTAGACATTTGTTTTGCCCTAAACTTACCATAACACAAGCCTAAGGCATCTGAGTCAGTATAGGCAACTGCCCTGGGTTGGTATCCGTTTCATATTTTTGCCAATGAAGTTGTGTCACGGAGGATAAAAAGCAGCAGAGACAGGAAGCAGTGACCCAAGACTGAGCTGGGAAATTCCAGCTGCCCTGCTGCCCTACTTACCAGGAGGAGAGGTGACTCATTGTTAAGCGCACAGATGTTGACTTGGCTAACAAAATCCTAGGCAAAATTTAACTTATCTGGGCCCTTTCTTCCTCTTCTGGGAAAAATAAAGCAGACACATTATGATGTTTGGACACCTGGATAGCATTGTTCAATACTGGTATGAAAGAATAGGCATACGTGTAATTTTTGAATGCACTATTTCTTGTGTCCTTGAAGCCAGCCTTCTTCCGGAACATATCTATCCAGAGAAGACAAACTGTACAAGAGAAACCTCCACCATCCAGGCTTCTGCTGTGCAGGTGTGTGGTGGTCTGCTGCTTAGAGAGACATGGAATTTTCAGGTAAGCATAGCTGTTAGCAAATCCTGATATGTTCCCCCAAACATAGAAGGCCAGAGGCTCTACTCCAAGTAGCTGTGTGGCCTTCGTTTCCTCACCTGTGAGATCAAAAGGTTCACTCTTAAAGCTTCTCTTTCCTTTATTGTTTTATGATTCTAGGACTTTAAAAAAGTTGGAAATATATACCTATAATGCCTACTCTCTCCATCATATATCTACCATAAGAATAAGCACTTATATGAGATACAAAATGTTTCTGTTAACGGCTTTCTTTCAGCATAGGGGTAGGAAGGTATGGCTTGGGTAATGTGGGGTCAAGGATAAGATACAACTTGTAATGGAGTTAAAAACAATTCCTTACTTGCCTCATTGGGTTGTTGAAATCCTCAGATGAGATGGCATCCTCGAGACGTTTCTTATGTGTTGGGCTCTGCAGAAATGTGCTATAGACTGAAGGTTTGTGTCCCCGCAAAATTCGTATGTTGAAACCTAATTCCTTAATGTGATGGTATTAGGAGAAGGGGCCTATGAGAGCTGCTTAGATCATGAGAGTAGAGCCCTCACAAATGGGATTAGTGACCTTATAAAGGAGACCCTCGAGACCGCTTGCCCCTCTGCCATGTGAGGTTACAGTGAAAAGACAGCTGTCTTTGAACCAGAAAGCAGAATATCATCAGACACCGAATCTCCTGGCAGCTTGATCTCAGATCGGACTTCGCAGCCTCCAGAACTGTGAGAAATAAATTTTTGTGGTTTATAAGCCACCCAGTCTATATTTGCTATAGCAGTCTGAAGAGACTAGAAAAAATGTTGTTGCTATTACTAATAATAAGCGAAAAGATATTTACCCAGTAAACATTGGTCAAGCACCTTCTGCACGTCAGGCATTGTGCTAAACATTAAAAAACACTGATCCCGTTTTCCCAGGGCTCACGGAAATCCAAAGAGCTCAGTAAAACGATGACGATATTTATTCTTAAAACTGGTTTTTGTCTTTATGGAAAGTTTGAGGCTAAATAAAGAAACAAATTGCTAAAGCTGTTTTCTTCTCTATTTTCAAGTATTACACATCTTTTTAAATGTCCTTACCCTAACCTGGAGAAAAACGTACCTCAGATTTTTCAAAACCTCAACTGATTTCAGCACTAGGTGAAGAAATAAAAGATGCTCCAGTCTATTAACCGTTGGGACCAAGCATAGTGGCAAGTATTTAATGGGCTCCCCAGCAGTGATGAGAGAAAAATGGATGATGATAACCTCACTGGGAAGGCTAATAGAAGACTGACCTTGGGCTGTGAAAAATGTGTTCTGGAGCCTTGTGGCTGCAAAGGCCACTATCCCCCCTTCCCGCTTCACGCTTCGGTGACACTGCACTTACCTGCTTCTAGGTCCGTTAATATTCACTTGCTAGTTCAGACCACTGCGCATTTTCTCAGTCCATGCCCTCAGCCTGGACTAGGTGATTCCCTATCACTCCTCACTCTCATTCTTTCCTTCTTCCTCCTCCTCTTCCCTTCTGCTTCACTTCTCCACTTCATGTCCTGCAGGAAGTCTTTCCTAATTTCCCTCTCCCCCTCCCAGGCTTCGTGAGGTGCCCCTTCACTGCACTCCTGTCGGCCCTATGGCGTCATGGCATTCATCACGGCGTGTGAGAAACTTCTGTCCTTTTGTCTGTTTTTTCCACTAGCCGAGTGGTTCTCAACTGGAAGAGCTTTTGTCCCTTGGGAGCATTTGTCTGGAGACATTTCTGATTGTCATGATTGGGAGAGGGGGTTTGCTGCTGGCAATTACTGCATAGAGCCCAAGGATGCTGCTAACATCCTACAATGCACAGGACAGGGCCCCCAACAAAGGATTTGTCCATCCCTAAAGCCAGTTGGGCTGAGCTTGAGAAACTGTACCAGACAGAGTTCCCTTCCTGTTCCACCAGCTCCAAGCACTGTGCCTCGTGCTCAGTAAGAATCCAAAGAATATTAAAATTAAATTTTCAAATTTAATAAAAAAGACCTTACAGCTCTATCAAAGAACTAATACTAATTCGAGCACATTCCACAAGTCAAAGGAAAATCAATACTCAGAGTAAAGGTAGGTCATACACTCAGTCTTTCCCTGACACCTCCTCCACTCTAACTCCCTCCACATTTCTTCCCTTTGCTCCTTTTTATCTTATACATATGTACTCTCGTCCCCCCTTTACCTTCACATTTGAATTCCACTCAAAAATAGGAATTTGAATATAGTGCAATAAATTTCCCCATATTTGTTTATCTTAGGCATTCACTCAATTTAATTTTAATTTCTTTCTTTCTTTCTTTGTCAGGAAGATTGGCTCTGAGCTAACATCTGTGCCAATCTTCCTCTATTTTATGTGGGTTACCTCCACAGCATGGCTTGACTAATAGTGCTAGGTCCACACTCAGGATCCGAACCCACGAACCCCAGGCCACTGAAACAGAGTGCACGAACTTAACCACTATACCGCTGGGTCAGCCCCTAATCTTCATTTTTATTTTATCTTGTTTGTTTGTTTGTTTGTTTGTTTGTTTTTGAGGAAGATTAGCCCTGAGCTAACTGCTGCCAATCCTCCTCTTTATGCTGAGGAAGACTGGCCCTGAGCTAACATCCATGCCCATCTTCCTCTACTTTATATGTGGGACATCTACCACAGCATGGCGTGCCAAGCGGTGCCATGTCTGCACCCGGGATCTGAACCAGCAAACCCCGGGCCACCAAAGCAGAAGGTGGGAACTTAACCACTGCACCACCAGGCCGGTCCCCTAATTTTAATTTTTAAACATATCAATCACAGGGTGACATGCTGGTCACTGCAAGAAAAACAAAGATGCATAAGAAAGTGGACCTATCCTAACCAGGGAGATTTCTGTAGCAATAGAGTAGAGGAAATATCGTTTCATTTTCATTAATATGATCAGGGAATGTTTCATCAAGAAAGCCTTGGATTTGGGTCTTCACACATGTTTCATAAAGTATTTTAAATATGCTGCACATATGTCATCATGTTGTCTTTCGTTATCTGACATCTGACCAGCAGAGCCGTAAGTATGACCCTTTAGGACAATGATTTTTAAGATTCAACTGGGCCCACCCTCAGAGTTTCGGATTCAGTGGGTCTTGGGCGGAACCAGAGACTTTGCATTTCTCACTAGTTCTCAGGTGCTGCTGCTTCTGCTGCTGGTCTTCTGAACGTACTTTGAGAACCGCTGCCTCAGAATAATCAGCCAAGGAATTCCTTGCCTGAAAGGTACACCCTTCACTTGGCTAAAACATTAAATTTCCAGTGTTCATGAAAAAAAACAACTTGTGGGTTTCTGCAAGCTAGAGAGGAAAAGCTATTTCAATCTATTCTGATAACTAAGGAAGGGCTCAGTTTTCAAAGATCAGTTGGTTGTCAGACCCACTTCTGTTATGCCCAGTGCCCTTGGGGAACATAATTATTTATTGGAAATGTCATAATCAACATAACATTTTTGAAGATATTTATAATTTGGAATAAAATAATGTATTTGTTGATGTGTTAAACTTAGAGTCCTAATGTCTAGAATTACATTTCTCAAAGGCATAAGATATATTTGAAAAACTGTCAACTTCTACTTTGATTACAGCTTTTGGTTACTTGCATCCAAAGCTTCTCTTTAATAATTCCTGTATTGTTTTCTTTTATCCTCCCCCCCATTTTCAATCAATCTTCTTTTTTTGTGTGTTCTTTGTATATGCCTTCTTTTTATTTTTCTGAGGAATATTAGCCCTGAGCTGACTGCTGCCAATCCTCCTTTTTTTGCTGAGGAAGACTGGCCCTGAGCTAACATTCATGCCCATCTTCCTCTACTTTATATGTGGGATGCCTACCACAGCATGGCTTGCCAAGCAGTGCCATATCTGCACCCGGGATCTGAACCAGTGAACCCTGGGCTGCTAAAGCAGAACGTCTACACTTAACCACTGCACCACTGCGCCGGCCCTCCCCCAAAAAACTGTCTATGGCATCTTATAATTCTAATTTTGTCTCTTAGGCTATTTGCTCTCCCCTCCAGTCTCTCATTGGCATGTCTTCAATCATTTCTAGGAGTTCTTGCAGAAAGTTAACTATTTTTGTTCATCTTAAAACTTTTAACCTTTAATTTGAAAATAAACAATTAAAAATTATAATGGTTATAAATATATTATGTGCAATATTAAGTTCAAAATAGTTGACATGCTTTATGCTGTATGTTATAGATAAGCTAAACAATTTCGGGCAGATTAAATAAACATGGAAGCACATGTGTTTTTTTGTACGCAGCCTCTCTGTAACTGCTATTTGTTAATGTCAGCCATTAGAGGTTCATAGGTGTGGTTTTCAAGTGATCACTGGACATACATGTGTGTTCATTGCTGGGGCCACTCATGCCTACTGAATATTTGGGAAACGCACTCTAATACACAAAATAGTACTTCCTAGGAGCCAGCCCCGTGGCACAGCAGTTAAGTTCACACGTTCCACTTCAGCACTTCGGCAGCCCTGGGTTCACTGGTTTGGATCCCGGGTGCAGACTTAGCACCACTTGGCACACCATGCTGTGTTAGGCGTCCCACGTATAAATTAGAGGAAGATGGGCATGGATGTTAGCTCAGGGGCCAGTCTTCCTCAGCAAAAAGAGAAGGATGGGCAGCAGTTAGCTCAGAGCTAATCTTCCTCAAAAAAAAAAGTACTTCCTACGGGAAGCATAGTAGTATCTTCTTCCATATCCAAGGACAAGAATTAATTTCTTTAAGCTTTCTTCACAAAAGAAATTCAGTAAAAGAGGAGGAAATTGGGACCTTATTGAAGAAATATATCTGTTGGGAATATCAGCTAATGGGTAGTTCTAAGAAAGCTCTCACAGACATTTTTTTTAACCATTACTAGAGTAGAGACAGCACGTGAAATAAATTGTTGATGCCATTTGGCACCTTAAATTATTAAGACTGAATACCATATAATTAATTTTTTTTATCCCTCCCTCACCATGAACTTTTCAGATGACCACTTTCTCTAAGTTTCAATAGTAAAATTATAAACTATAATTTTAAATTTATAAATTATAAGATTGTTATTGCAAATAGCTTGCTTGCTGATAAGTGGCATTGTTTAAATGTGTCTGGTCATTTCTGTTAGAGCTCTAAGTCCTATCATCTCAGTTTAAACTACAATTTCAGGGACACTGAGGTTTAAAGGTGGATGCTCGAAAGGCCCTCTATACATGGGCCTATTGTGCACAACTGCAGAGCTATTTTTCAAACCTTTTTTCTGATATATGTGTTAATATATCACGTGGTCTTTCCAGAGGTTATTCTGGCCAAAGGAGCCTCTGAAACACATCTGCGTTCTCATCATTCTAATAAAGAAGTGGATGTGGTATGAAGGAAAGAATTGTTTTTTCAGCTTTCTTTACTTCTTCCAAAGTTTTACTAGAAAAACTTCTTTCTGGATTCATTTCTAGATAGCAATTGCTAACATTTATAGGGTGATAACAATGTGCTAAGCTTTGTAGGCACTATTTCACTTAACACTTGAAACCACCTTCTGAGACAGATATTCGTATTATCCTCATTTTATGGATAAGGAAATGGAGGTTTCTAGAGGTTTAGTATTTCATCTAAGGTCACACAACTAGTGAGGGATGAAAGGAGGATTTGAACCCAAGTCTGACACCAGAGCCAGAACTCAGAGCCACTGAGCTGGACTGTCATTCACCTTTTCTCATATCTCTTTACCTAACCCCCTCCTACTTCTGTTTTCTAAGTGTTCTCCACAAAAGCGACTTGCAATTTTTTGACAGGCAATTGGAATTAACTATACTAGAATTTGTGAAAAGATAGTGCAGGGGAAAAAAGGAAGGCAGAAGATGAGAAAAAGGAGCTCTGCTCTCAGATAAGGGAAGGCTCTGTACTCACATATTATGCAACTGAAACCTATATGGACAGGACAATAAAATCAGTGCCAGCTAATGTGTTCTTTGCATATGTCTCAGTGCCTTGCACAGAGGAGGGGCTGGATAAATGTTTATTGAACTAAATGTGGAATCAAATGAGCTCTAGAAGCATTAAGGGGATTTGATTATGAATATGAACAGCATTAGATGTGAAAAGAGTCTGTTAAGAAAATATGCATAGGGACGGGCCAGGTGGCACAGCGGTTAAGAGCACACGTTCCGCTTTGGCGGCCAGGGATTTGCTGGTTTGGGTCCCGGGTTCGGACATGGCACTGCCTGGTAAGCCATGCTGTGGCAGGCATCCCACATAGAAAGTAGAGGAAGATGGGCAGGGATGTTAGTTCAGGGCTAATCTTCCTCAAAAAAAAAGAAAGAAAGAAAATATGAATATCTTCTTTACAATAGTGAACAGTAACTGCCCATACTACTTCTCCATCATCAGAAAGTTCCAAAGGTCTTGTAAAACTTGTGTCTGTTAAGGGCAGGCCCATGGCTGAGTGGTTAAGTTCATGTGCTCTGATTTGGTAGCCCAAGGTTTTGCCGTTTCGGTGTTTCGGATCCTGGGCACGGACATGGCACCACTCATCAAGTCATGCTGAGGTAGTGTCCCACATGCCACAACTAGAAGGATCCACAACTGAAATATACTACTATGTACTGTGGGGCTTTGGGGAGAAGAAGAGAAAAAAAAAATGAAGATTGGCAACTGTTGTTAGCTCAGGTGCCAAACTTTAAAAAAAAAATTGTGTCTAGTAAATAAAAGTGTCCAGCTTAAGATAGCAGTTTATTGTGGTAAAAATTGATACGATTCAACTAAATATTTATTAAAAGCTCACTATATGCAGGAACTGCACAACAGATTTTTTTTTCCTTTGAGGAAGATTAGCCCTGAGCTAAATCTGCTGCCAATCCTCCTCTTTTCGCTGAGAAAGACTGCCCCTGAGCTAACATCCATGCCCATCTTCCTCTACTTTCTATGTGGGATGCCTGCCACGGCATGGCTTGCCAAGTGGTGCCATGTCCGCACCCGGGATCCCAACCAGTGAACCACGGGCATCCGAAGTGGAAAGTGAGCACTTAACTGCTGCACCACTGGGCCAGCCCTGGAAACAGATATTTTGAAGCCTTAATTTGTTCACAGTACTGGAAAAAATTCCTACATAACTATTCAAATTGTGGTCAGTTATAAAAATGGTAGTCAATGTAACCACATTTTATAAGGTTGCTTCTCTCTAAATAAGAAATTCTGAATTAGATTTGTGATTCTAGGCTAATTTACTTCAAGTGCCCATTTATTTCTGCTGTTTAGTGTTTTTAAATAGAAAGCAAGCTATGGCTTCTTCAAAAACATAGTCTTTAACATTGTTTCCCGAATTTAGTATGTTTAAAAATACACTAAAACCAAAATGGGCTATGGATTCCCACATGCCACAGCAAACTCACCCAGATCTAGAATCTTCTTCCCACAATGGAAAGTCCTAAAACCCTTCTCCTTTCAGTCCTCAGTGTATTTGAAAAACCAAAAGATCACATTTATTGCCACAAATACTGAAACACTTGATTCTACTGGCAGGCCACATTTCCACTGTTTCAAATATGATCTTAGAAATGAGAATCTGTGTGCAACTTTCAACTTTAAAACATTTTTACCTCTGCAAAAATCATCATAACAATAAATCAAAGAAGAGAGTCACGAAATGACATCTATTCTTCAATAATCAACATCTGTAATATCAAAAGGCTAAGATGATCAAATTTTAGAAAAGATGATCATATACCATTCTCTCTTTTTTTTTTTTTGAGGAAGATGAGCTCTGAGCTAACATCTACCACCAATCTTCCTCGTTTTTGCTGAGGAAGACTGGCCATGAGCTAACATCTGTGCCCATCTTCCTGTATTTTATGTGGGACGCCTCCCACAGCATGGCTTGACAAGTGGTGCATAGGTCTGCACCAAGGATCCAAATCGTTGAACCCTGGGCCACTGAAGCAGAATGTGCGAACTTAACCACTGTACCATCGGGCCGGCCCATCATGTACCATGCTAATGAGCTGTGAGAAAGGGTTCCACAAGAGAGTGGGACAAAGGTTCGGAAGTGGGGCATTTAAAGGTTGCCTGGAAGTGCTATTTTTTATTTTTTAATTTATAAATCTGAATATGTCATTATTTACTTAAACATCTCAATGGTCACAATACACAATCCAGCTCCCTTAACACAGCTCTCAAGGACTTGATTAAAGGTCACCTCTCCAAGTTCATCCCTCAGCACTCAACAAAATGCTCCCTAAATTCTTATCCTACTAGCTTTCTTGTGGCTCTCTGAATAGCCATGGGAAAAATGGCAAGACTTCCATCCAGTGAATAAAAATCCTGTATACATCCTTGCTTTTACACGCAGAATTTCTCTTAACGAAAATAGCCTTCCCTACCTGACTCACCTTCCAAATCCAGGCTGAGAGAGCCTTTCTTTAAGAAGTTGTCCCAGGGTCGGCCCAGTGGTGCAGTGGTTAAATGTGCACATTCCGCTTAGGCGGCCTGGGGTTCCCTGGTTCGGATCCTGGGTGCAGACATGGCACGGCTTGGCAAGCCATGCTGTGGTAGGCGTCCCACATAGAAAGTAGGGGAAGATGGGCATGGATGTTAGCTCAGGGCCAGGCTTCCTCAGCAAAAAGAGGAGGATTGACAGCAGATGTTACCAAAGGGCTAATCTTCCTCAAGGAAAAAAAAACAAGTCCCAAACCCTTTACCCCAAAGCAGTTACTCACTCTCCCCTCTGTGTCACACAGAATTGCTATTATATTATTTATTGTATTTACTTGTTCCCTTTTAAGTTGGGAAATCCTTCATGGAAGAGTCTGTGTCTTAATTATCTTTGTACCTTAGGCCCTAGCACAGTTCCAAGCATATAGTAGATGTTTGATAAATGTTAGGTTGTATTGATGTTGTTGAATACTAAGTAGATATTTAATATATGTTTGAAAAATCATTCCCATATTTTAATGGCTATAATTTTCATTAAAAATGGTCTTCCTGAGCCAGCCCTGATGGCCTAGCAGTTGGAGTTCCACACACTCTGCTTTGGAGACCTGGGTTTGGTTCCCGGACACAGAGACACGCGACAGCCATGCTGTTGTGGTGGCTCACACAGAAGAACTAGAAGAACTTACAACTATACACAACTAGGTACTGGAGCTTTGTTGGGGGGAGGGGCGGAACTGGAAAAAGGAGGAAGATTGTCAAGGGTGTCAGCTTAAAGCAAATCTTCCTTCTGCAAAAAAAAAAAAAAAAAGTCTGGGGTTGGCCTGGTAGTGTAGTGGTTAAGTTCATGCACTTTGCTTCTGTGGCCCAGGGTTCACAGGGTCAGATCCTGGGCACAGACCTAGCACTGCTTGTCAAGCCATGCTGTGGCAGCATCCCACATAAAATAGAGGAACAGTGGCACAGATGTTAGCTCAGTGACAATCTTCCTCACAAAAAAAAAAAGAAAAAAGTCTTCCTACAATATCTATGTATATTTTCCCTCCATTGTATCTTGTCTCACAACAAAACTTCTTGCTTTTCCCTATTTTCTAAGTAATCAACTGGCTTTGTTACACAACACCGTGACGGCTAGCAAATGACACAATCCATGAAAATGTCTCATCTCACTTTTTTTTCTAAAGATCTGAGCTCACGTCTGTTGCCAATCTTTTTTTTTCTTCTTCTTCTTCCCAAAGCCCCCCAGTACATAGTTGTATATTCTAGTTGTAGGTCCTTCTGATTGTGTTATGTGGAACGCCGCTTCAGCATGGCTTGATGAGTGATGCTAGGTCCACGCCCAGGGTCTGAACTGGCGAAACCCTGGGCTGCCAAAGCCCAAAGAACTTAACCACTCAGCCATGGGGCTGCCCCCTCATCTCACTTCTTAAGAAAGCTGTCTAGAAGCTACAGAATCGATAAATGTGTGTGTGTGTGTGTGTGTGTGTGCATGCATGCACACAATTGCTATTACATAATTTACAATGGAGGCATGAACTGACGTTATGCTTAAATCATTTCCTGGTGATCAAGACCTGTCATACAAAGTTATCCCAAAACTACTAATAATATGATGATAAATAATATTCACCCAAATGTCTCAACTTTTTTAGCTGTGAGTACAAATAATGTCACACTGGCAGTTACACTCAGATATGCTCCTGAAGGAGTTCCAGGCCCTCTCAGAGTGCTTCTCCCTCCCCACATTGCCCAGGATGTCAGAATCATTCAGGAAGCCTTGCAAATCATTTTGGTCATTGCACACTGATCCCGACATTGGTGGCACTGTTGGCTAGGCCAGAACTCTGCAGACCATGCTCCTCCCACTGTTTTTTGTCACCCCAAGACTGTTCCCAGGCAATAATACTCACAGAGAGTGGCAGGTGGAATAGTACACCCTGTTCATTGTGCCCTCCCTGGGGACTCTTGGAAATCCTGGTCAGCAGTGGGTGGAGAGGAAAAGCAGCAGAGTCCTGGGGCTCAGGGTTGCAAGAATAGTGACACTGCTCTTTTTTTTCTTTCTCTTTTGACTCACACACAGGGTGGTTTTACTAGAGCTGATTTCAGTATCAGCTGCCACAGGTCAACATTTCTTTAATTCTCACAAACCCTCCGACCTTCGGCCTGTGCCAGAGTCTGACTTGTTGGGCTGAACATTTTCGTTGTGGGTGAATTTCATGTCAGGAACCCCACCTGGCTTCATAACCTTTATTACCATGTGCCCCTGCCTCCAACACATGCACGCTCCAACCTCAAATCCATGGGACCTACCAGACAACATCCGACCCCCGATTGTGAGCTACACTTAAGTTGTTTATTTTTCCTTTCAGGAAAGTTTTTCAACACCCTCCTGGAACCAGTAATTACAAAGATATACTCCCAGGAAGAGGAGTGTCATCCAACTCTGTGTCACCAAAGTATCCAAAACTCAGCCTTGAATCAGAGATGACTCCCTCCATGACGACAGCTATCAGTTTAAGAAATATTTTAATTATTGACGTTTCCATCTTTAGGGAAATCCAGGATCACTCAGTTCAAACTGACAGTGCCTATTGCTGAAACTGATGCCCATAAAAATGGTTGGAAATTGAATTAGACATTCGTTGAAAAATAGAGTGGTAGGAAAGTCAGGAAACTAAAAGCATTTGTTTTTCTCTGTCTAGTAAAACACATTCTCTTCTTCTTTTATTTGGCAAATCTTATTGGCATAATATAATTACAGGAAACTCCCTGCTTTTTTTTTTTTAAGATTTTTTTATTTTTCCTTTTTCTCCCAAAGCCCCCTGGTACATAGTTGCGTATTTTTAGTTGTGTGTCCTTCTAGTTGCGGCATGGGGACGCCGCCTCAGCATAGCCTGATGAACAGTGTCATGTCCGCACCCAGGATTTGAACCGGCGAAACCCTGGGCGGTGGAAGCGAAGCACGAGAACTTAACCACTTGGCCATGGGGCCGGCCCCCCGGAACCGGCCCCCGGAACCTCCCTGTTTTTGATGGACAGCTTTGGTTTGAGCAATTTCCTTCTGCAACTGTGCCACATGTGAATATTGACTGTGATGCAACATATTCCATAAATTAAAGTTTCAAACTCAAGAGCTAATTTTAACGTTGGTTGTATCAACGCGATTTCAATGAAGATACAGATAGCTTGCTGAATTTTTATAACTCAATAGGTCAGAAATAGAGTATGTGCGGGTCCCAAATTAGGGAGAGGCTGTTTACGACGCTGCTTTGAATTCTCCTGTCTTGCAGTGTAACGGTACCTCCTCTTTGAACAAAGTATCGGACAAAGGTCAGATATTTCAGAGGACTGAATGGGAAAAAGCACTAAAGCAATTTCCTAGCAAATGTATCTAAAATATTATTCATTATACAGTTTGGGTATCTACAATGATTGAACTTACTAAATCATTTATTTTGTATGGTTACACTTTGACATTATAGGTCAGATCACAATGACATACGGAGCAATAGAAAGCCATTACCCTCAGTGCATATGTATTTATCTTTCTATTCTAAATGCTTCCAGATATTGCAGTTGTGTGGGGTAGAGCTGGGTGAAGTTTTTTGTTTGTTCGTTTGATTTTCTTTGACCTGCAAGGAGCTGAGTGAATTGGCCCACATCCTGATAAGCAGAGGTTTTCCTCGGGATGGAGGTGGCCCAATCTGCCTAAAGATCCCCATCCTTGAAACCTAGCCCACACTTAAAGTAAAAAATCGGAGTGTCTGTGGGGACTGGTGGTGCAAAGCCAACACTACTGCCTAAATGCTTCTGGGGGAGGCTGGTTTTGACACCGGCTCAACACAAGGTTGACATCAGGGAAGCCATATTGTAGAAAAGAAACTATATTGTAACTTTAAATGACCTCTGATTAACTAGCCCAGACCCGTTCTGTAGATTTTGGGCCCCTCCCAGCTGCTTTAAGATGATAACTTTTGTTCTTTTGAGTACCTTAGGAATGTGATGACCCCAGGCAAAGATCCTATGCTGATAGCCATCAGCAATGGCAATTGAAAGATCAGGGTATAGGGTGATACTCCATTCTCTGATGCATATCCAGTAAAACAAAGGACTATGAGGAACTGGGAGCAGATGTCTGCCCCACCCAGAGACCAGCCTCCTCCCCCACTTGGAGACCGGCCCCATATATAACTGGCCTGTAGTCTTTGTTCTGGGGAATGGTTACTTCGGACACAAGTCGGCCATCTTCCCTCTTGCTAGCCAGCTGTAATAAAGCCTTTCTCTCCTACCACCTAGCTTCCTGACTCTTGGCAGGTCTTGCGGCAGGCAGACGAGCCCACTTGGGCGGTAACAGTTTGAGCAGTATGACTGCTGCTGGAAGTTCCTCCAACCTAGGCACCTGAGCCCAGCAGCTGTACATTGGAGAACAGTCACTGAGCATGAGAGTGTGAACTGAAACGCATGGTTTCCCTGTGTAATATTGATTTATAATAGGAAGTGTATATTTGGTCTTTGTCCCCCTTTCTAGCACAGAACTTCTAAAACCCTTGGAATTTAAGAGGTGAGAGAGATCTAGGTGTCTTTGTTATGTTAATGAGGCAACTTTTGGAATGCCCCCTGGGTCACCTAAGGAGGGGGCCTGGTTGCCAAGGGAACTAACCCTGTAATGGGAGGGTTGGAATTTTCAGTCTCACCACACTGACCTTGAGGGAGGGGAGAGTAGAGAAGGGCTTGGGGTTGAACTGAACGCCAATGGCCAATGATTTAATCAATCGTGCCTCTATAATGAAGCCTCCATAAAAACCCAAAAGGTCAGCGTTCAGAGCACTTCCAGGTTGTGAATATGTGGAGACTTGGGGAGAGTGGCCCGCCTGGAGAGGGCATGGAAACTCCACTCCCTTTCCCCATACCTTACGCTATGCTTCTCTTCCATCTGGCTGTCCCTGAGTTACATCTTTTTCTAATAAAACAGGAATCTAGTAAGTAAAATGTTTTTCTGAGTTCTGTGAGCTGCTCTAGCAAATTCATCGAAGCCAAGGAGAGGGTCATGGGAACCTCTAATCTATAGCTGGTGGATCAGAAGCACAGATGACAACATGGACTTGTGATTGGCATCTGAAGTGGTGATGATGGAGGAGGGGGGCAGTCTTGTAAGACGGAGCCCTCAACTTGAGTAATCTGATGTTATCTCTGGATAGATAGTGACAGAATTGAGTTGAATTGTAGGACATAGCAAGAAGCTATAGGAGTATTGTCAGAACTCACATCACCATAGCCATCACTGTCACCATCTTTGAATTGCGATTCTTAGACCACTTGAGGGAGGAGCATCACAAGAAGAAATACTAGAACCTTCCTAATAAGTCTTATGGGAGTCACACATAGGAAAGCTTAGGTGTTTCACACATAAGTTCAAGTGCTCCAGATGCCCATGATTAGCAGAAGAGTCACATTTACATTATAATTCAGAATATAAATATCTGCTCTAACATTTAATTAAACTTTTGTAATGTTTGACTTTTCTTTGCCGTGAAAATAAAATTCAGCCAGTAACCAATCAAGTAGAAAACTCCCCAGCTGTGACAGGACGCACACAATAACTTGTTTTTTTTGGCTTTACCTCTCTTACAGGGCCAGAAAATAGTAAAGTGGGTGAGGTTGGTTAAGATTGAAATGTTTTAAGAGTGGGATTCACCAAAAACACAGCCTCAACCCATGTGAGAATACACACCCCCCCCCCCCCCACATAGACACAAACACATACATTCCTCAAAAACATCAGGCGTTAAATGTCTAGAGTGTTTTTTATACATCACGTTTAAGAATTGACTCCACAGAAACGGCAAGTCTTAAATTCTAACTAGTGGATGGGGCCTCTATTTTCTGACTCAGACTTTCTGTTCTTGCTAGGAGTGTGGAAAGAGAGCAGTACATCTTAGTTTATTTAGGTTTTCTCCAAGCCTACTTATAGTAAGGTTACTATGAAGGTTGAAGTTACGGGACAGTTGAATTCTCTCTATTTTAAGCCATGGAAGATATACTGTGGTTGTCTGTTTTATATTAGATTTCCTTTCCAGGGACCAGCCATTAACGCATTTTTTTCTTTTTTTAGAGGTTATTTTTCAAATCCACCTGGATCACTCAGTGTCTTCGCTTGCTTTGGGGATAATTTAGAGAAATCTGTTAGAAGCACGTCAAGAACTACAAGGTAAAAAAACATAGTCAATCCTTTCAAAGCCCTTCAGTCCACTGCATTTTATTGTGTCTTATAAATTTCACATATTCAGCTTGAACTCTCTCCTCTGGCTCTTCCATCCCACCTCACTCCCACACCCATCTGAAAGACAAAAATAGGTGAATTCTATCTTTTTCTACTCAGACTTTTCCTTTTTGTTTTTTCAGGAAGATTAGCCCTGAGCTAACATCTGCTGCCAATTTTCCTCTTTCTGCTAAGGAAGACTGGCCCTGAGCTAACATCTGTGCTCATCTTCTACTTTATATGTGGCCTGCCTGCCACAGCATGACTTGGTAAGCGGTGCCACACCCGGGATTTGAACCAGCAAACCCCGACCCACCAGAGCAGTGCGTGTGAAATTAACTGGTACACCACTCCTCTCCTCAGACTTTTAGAGAATAATAGCAACAGCTTTGAAAATCTTCCAGAATACTTAATCTAACCTATGACATCATTTAACTGTCATGACTCACATTTGTGTAGGACTGCAGGAGTTGGAATATTTTTGCATTTGAGCCTTATGCAATCCAATGAAATAGATAGAGGAGGAATTGTGATTACTCCGGTTACACAATGGAGAAAATCAAGCCTTTCAGAGGCCAAGTGATGACTGAAGCTAGCTAGTTAGTAAGTGGAAGGGCTGGCTTGCCTGACTCCCAGGCCTGTGCTGTTTTTGCTATACTATTTTGCCTCTTTCCAACTGTTTATGTGACTTTCCACCTACTATGTTTCTAGCATATTCAGCATTTATATTTTTCTCTTGAAACATAAGCTAAATAACAATAAGCAAAACAGATGAGCAAATTTAGAGGATTCTCCAGATAAGTTGGTCTGGAAATAAGTACCCACTTAAATCTCTATGATGATTGCACACAGCCTTTACATGAAATACAATATATATCTTGCAGCCAAAACTCAAGTACCAATCAATGTTTAGAGCAGCAAAAATTAGTAGCCCAAGAAATTTTTCTTAGATTCTATGGAGAAGGTCTGTCAATTTTTAAAACTCTTACCTTTATTGAGGGTATGGCTGCCCAAGAGTAATTGAAAATAGGCTTGTAATTCCACAAATATGTTTAGGTGTCACATTTTTGCATTTCGTGAGCTCCTTAAAGCCTGAGCTAAGGTCTTATTTGCCTTTATATTATTGCAGGTAAGCACAGTGCCTTGAACATAGTAAGCATTTGGTAAATATTTGGTTTTATTGTTAAGCATTTGACAGATACCTATAAGCCACCGTATTTCTGATTTAAGGTGACTAGTGTAGGGGACGAAGACATTTTCTCTATCCACTCTGGGTCCTTTTGGCCAAACAGCGAATTAAATTCACATGAGACAGAATAATAGGAGAAAATTAAACAAAGCTTTGTAACATGTATACATGGGAGAGGCTCAGGCAAACTGAGCTACTCACCAAAATGGCCGAAGCCACCACCTTAAACATCATCTTCAGCTAAAGACAAAGGAGGATGTTGGGGGTGGGAGGTGTCAGTTATGGGAGGTTACCAGACAAGTACAGCAAACAAGAGTAAGATTATGCAGATTTAAGTCCTTGCCTTCCGTGTTGATTAAGAGCTTCTAGAGATAAGGTCATCCCCCTTCTTCCTGGTACAGAGAGGGAGACACCTTTACAGATGGAGATTTCCTTTACAAATGTAAATGTCTCTTAACAAAGGGTAAGTAAATTCTACTTTTCAGAGTTTCTTTCCTGTCTGCAGTTTTTAAAAGTAACCAGCTTAAAATATTCCTCAGGCCAAAATCTTGGTGTGGCCAATTCCAGTCCCCCACACTAGTTATTATGTTTCTCGGAAGAACTCTAAACAAAACTTCATTGTTGTTCTTCATATGTGCGTAGACACAGTTTATTCTTTAATAGATTCACTAATAAAGGTTATGTTCACAATTCTATTTCCAACCACAGCATTTGTTGATTAAACTGAGTCTTTAACTTATCAATCATTATAACTCGGTAATAAACCTCAGTGTGTGTGTGTGTGTGTGTGAGTGTTTGTGTGAGAAAATCCATTAGGGTTGGGTTTTACAATCATGTGAACATTTCTCTATTATTCTCTAGCATGGTGTCCCCTTCCTTCATTGTACTTTTAAACAACAATTCTCAACCAAATATGTTTATTTTAACTTAAGATTAAAAAATAAATATGTTATGGGGCTGGCCTGGTGGCCCAGCAGTTAAGTTTGCATGTTCCGCTTCAGTAGCACAGGGTTCACCAGTTCGGATCCCAGGTGCAGACCTATGCACTGCTTGTCAAGCCATGCTGTCGCAGGTGTCCCACATAAAACAGAGGAAGATGGGCACGGATGTTAGCTCAGGACAAGTCTTCCTCAGCAAAAAGAGGAGGATTGGCAGCAGATGTTAGCTCAGGGCTAATCTTTCTCAAAAAAAAAAGAAAGAAAGAAATTATATTTTTTAATATTTATTTCTAATATATTATGTATAACATAATATAAGATATACACTTGATATATATTTTGTATATTACATAATATATTTTTATAATTGTATGTAATATATACATATATACATACATATATTCGTGTGTATACTTGTGTATATTTTTTCTCTTTTCCAAAATAAATATAAAAAGGGCTTATTTAATGACTCTAATTATTATTACTACTTTTTATCTTAAGGTCCATAAACACGTACAGATATTAGTGCAATATATATGAATCCTGAAAAACCAAGTATTAGTCCTCAGCAAACGTTATACCAAATAGGGTCTTTCAGTCAAAAGCCTCAGAAACCAGCCCTGGCTAAACAGAAGCAGTTTGCTATGTCAGAGAGAACACAAAATCTACGGGAAGCTTGGAGAACCAAACTCTGCACCAGGACGGGGCAGGAACTGAGACCACTGGAATTGCTTGACCTTCTTTTCAGGCTGCAGCTGCTCTGGCATGAATAAATGAATGCCAACCATTGTCACTATTTTCTACTCAAGTCACTTCGTTTAAGGTTCAGAGTCCTGAGAAAGAAAACTCAATTGACTCAGCTTTAGCCACATGTTCACACCTAAGTTCAGGGTCAGGGAAATGAGGCAGCATCAACCACATGACCTGAGGTGGAGGGATGAGTGGAGGCCCAGGAAAAGTGAGGCCTGCTCCTGGAATAATGGGGTTGAACACTCCTGGGTGGCCACAGCCACCTCACATCACTTCTGTGGCCCATCTCCTTTTGCTGCCCCTACACTGTTCTTTCCATGCATGCGTTTTCTTCTAAAATGCCCCGGTAAACATAATGTACTCTTTTGCTGAATGCACACTCAACATTTCCCCAAAGGGAGATAATCTACATTTTCATTACTTCCTGCACTTGTTTCCAAGCCCAGGATCTCTTGTAAGGCATCCATTTCTCCTCTAGTTTCATCATGATTCTACTTCAAATAAGTAGTAAGTAATGGATAAAATAAATAAATTTAATCATCACCTGTTACGGGTTGAATTGTGTCCCCTCCAAATTCATATGTTAAAATCCTAAGCCCCAGTATTTCATAATATGGCCTTATTTGGAAATAGGGTCTTTACAGAGGGAATCAAGTTAAAAGTGAGGTCATTAGGGTGGGCTCTAATCCAGTATGACTGATGTCCTTATAAAAAGGGGAAATTTGGACTCAGAGACAGACATAGAGGGAGATGATGTGAAGAGAGCTGGGAGAAGACGACCATCTACCAGCCAAGGGGAGAGACCTGGAACAGACCCCTCCCCACAGCCCTGAGATGGAACCAACTCTACCAACATCTTGATTTTGGACTTTTAGTCTCCAGAACCATAAGACAATAAATTTCTATTATTTAAGTCACCTAACTTTGTGGTACTCTGTTAGGCAGCCCCAGCAAACTAATACACCATCAGAACACCCTTCACATAATAATGAGGGAAGAAAGATGAAAAATAATTAAAATGTATAATTATACAAATACATAAATAAATATTATAAAGTGTACAATACAGCAAGAGAAGTGAATATAGAAGCTATACTTTGTATCCACTAACCTCTACTTTTAGGGGTGTTTCAGGGGGACAATTCCCTTTGGATTTATTAATTTCCTGCAGATTTTAGGTATAGCAATGTCTTAAAAAAAAAAACTGGTCATATTTCTGCTTCTCTTGCTTTTAATCGGAACTAGAATCAAAGTGTCAACATACTTAATGGGAAGTTCTCCCTCTTTAGGTTGAAGCTCATAAAAATGCCAGTCTCTTCCGGTAATACTCTGTGGGCTGGAGAGATTCCTGATATAAGGAGAATTGTTGATTACTCAAAACTAAATAGGATCCCCCATATTTTAGTAAATAAACGACTTTAATAAGATATGTTCGGGTTATGACAAGGATAAGCAAAAAGTGTTATGGAGACCTAATGAATAAGCAAGTGGGGTGAGGGGCAGGCAGGAGTGAGCAAAGCCTTCTAACGGATTCACTGAGAAAGCCAGAATTGCTGCTGATTGCGTAGGGGAAAGCTGCAAAGGATGAGCAGGTCATGGCTCTAAAATTATTCAAGGCTATATTTATCCTTAATTATGAAAAAAAAAACCTTAAAAAAAAAAGCTATCAATGAATCCCATAGGAAACTCAATTCCCCCCAGTATCCAGGACGGGGAGCATTGATAGCTGGGAACAATTCATTAATTCACGTAACTGTGGCTGCATTTCTCGACACTTAACTAGTGAACTCTCTAAACTGAACCCTACCCTAATTTATTCGCATTACTTTTGAGGAGCTGCTGGAAGGCAAAAAGCCATGTGGGAGGAAAAGGAAGGAAAAGAAATCAAGAAGTAAAAGCAGGTTTAATTTTTGACTCTGCACAGCATCAAGGGTGAGCGCCTACAACTCAAAACCCAGAGGGATTGCACAAGCAAAGACACAAAGGGCGCGAGCAAGACGACTGCTGAGCGTGTTTAACTCAATAAGCCCTCAGGAAGAGAACAAAGTTCATGAATGTTTAGCTGTCCGATTAACCCAGTAATGTGGTTTACTCAATATCATTTAAAACAGGTCCGGAGAGGGCTTGTAAGGGCGCTGGCAAGGGGCGCCACAGTGGGAGGTCAGGGGGAAGTTCTTGCACACATAGCTCTTTCTCAATAGAAGACCAACTTCTCTACCCCTTTATCCTTCCTGCATCCGAAAGACAGAGCTCTTATCCCCCTCTGCTACGCTCACGTGGGCACACGGCTTTGTGGGGCTTTTGGGGGGCTCTGTCTAAACTTTGGGCTCTCTCTGTGGCTTTTTGTTCCAGTCCTGGATTGGCCCACGTGCACGTGATTCAGCCTACTTCCTCCTTCCTTGCTCACTTCTATAATGAACACAGGATAAGTGATCTCAGAACAGAACCTGGAAAGACCTTTCCTCGAGAACTCCTCTGCCCACTGTCTCTCCATCCCATCTCATCCTGTCCCCTGCTACACACAGGCCCCACAGGCCCCCTCCGGACATCTGATCCCAGCTGATGCAAAGTGAGCACAGACCTTGGTAAGCTTTTACTCATAATTTCACCCTTGAGAAATACGACTTAATTTCTTGGGTGTTGCTCTATGTATATGAATGTAAAACAAGCTGGTATCTAGCTCAGTATTTCAAAAGAAGAAAATTTAAAATAGGCCTATCCACAGCCTCCTATGCCTAGAACAGTAACTTGGACATAGTAACTCCCACAAACATTTTCTTATTGATTTGTTCAGAAAAAAAGTATCCTGCATTGTTTCTGGGCAACGTAATAATTTTTACTACTTGTAGCCTTTTCTGTACTTAAATTTGAGTTAAATAAATTACAAGAAAGCTTGGGGGAAGGAAGGTCACTATGGAGTTTCAGTGGGGAAGAGTGCGCTGCTTGATTTATTCCATGGAGAGTTTTTCCACAATTTTTTTTTTTTTTTTTTGAGGAAGATTAGTCCTTAGCTAACATCTGCAGTCAATCCTCCTCTTTTTGCTTAGGAAGACGCCCTGAGCTAACATCTGTGCCCATCTTCCTCTACATTATATGTGGGACACCTACCACAACATGGCTTGCCAAGTGGTGCCGTGTCTGCACCCGGGATCTGAACCAGCGAACCCCAGGCCACCAAAGTAGATCATGCGAACTTAACCACTGTGCCACCAGGACGGTCCCTCCACGATATTTTCTCTGAAGATTATAAGCAGGATAAATGGGAATCTGTCACATTAGATGCTTAGTTACCCGAGAGGAGAAAAGAAGTCTCTGTGTATTTGTTAAATACAAAATACGTTCCTAGGGTCCTTCTATTGATTCATCCGTTTATTTAATTAAGCATGTTGCTCAATACCTTAGGTGTATATTTGATGCTAATTCTTGGAACTTTTCCAAGTTCCAAGAAAAAATGTAGTACTTTCAGAGAGAAGGGATAACTAACTAAATAACTATCAATAATGATCGGAGGTTTAACTACGTAATTCCTAAATAGTGCCGTGCAAAGTCAGAGCTCAATTTTAAAATAAATATTATTAATCACATTGATGATTGGCATTAGAAAAACAGCAACTAAGATAAAGAAGTAGGGAAATTGGCTCTCCTCTTGCACTCATGAGTTCAAGCTGATTTCACGTTTATCATGTTATGGACTGAATGTTTATATACCCCCCAAAATTCCTATGTTGAAGTCCTAACCCCCAATACGAAGGATTAGGAGGTGGGGCCTTTGGGAACTGATTTGGATTAGGTGAAGGCACGAGAGTGGAGCCCTCATTACCGGGATTCCTGTCCTTAGAAGAGACACAGGAGAGCTTGCTTCTCTCTCTGCTCTCTGCCATGTGGGGATACAATGAGAAGTCGGCAGACGGCAACCTAAGAGAGAGCCCTGCCCAGATCTCGACCAGGCTGGCAGCCCAGACCTGGACTTCCAGCCTCCAGAACTGAAAGGAAGATATTTCTGTTGCTTATAAGCCACCCAGTCTATGGCACTTTGCTGGAGCACCCCAAATGGATGAGGACACAAGGGGTTAATGCAGGTGAGGGGCTCTCAGGGGAGGAACTGTTTCATATATTTATTTGAAGTTTCAGCTCAGGTTTAAGGACACACACACATGCTGGCGCACACAAAGTGCACACAGTGGAGCAAACTAAAAACCATTCCCTCTGGATAAATTTGGAAGGAACAGGCAGATGCTCATAGCCTAAGGCAGTCTACATCACTAAGATGATGGGAGTGTGAAAACACAGATAAGCCCTGATTTGTAACGCGAAGTCTGACCAAAATGGAGAAGACGCTTCACCTTTCCATTGGCAACAGGAAGAGCAGCAGCCACAGCAGGGGGAACAGATACTCCTGGATCCCTTACACTTTTCCCTGTCTGGAGAAAGAGTCAACCTCATGATTTTTGCCAAAGAAACTCTACCCAGGCATTTCTACACGTGAAGCTCTAATTTTGCTGTCAGGAGGAGGGCATGTGGCTTTTTTAGGCAGAAAGAACATCTCAAAGTAGATGCGTATACTGCTAAGGGGGTGGGTTCGTGGAAAGATCCTGGGATGAAGTCAGATGATACTTGTTTAACATCAAATGTGACATAGCTGGGCATCACGGATAAGTGCCTCTGTTTCTCTGAGCCTCAGTTTCCTCCTCTCTCTAAGAAGTCATTAAATAACAGAATAATAGAGATTTCCAGCTGTGGAGACAAGAGTTCCAGGTTGTAGCCCCGGTTCTGCCACTTGCTAGCTGGATACTCTTGGGCTAATTATTTCACGTCCCTGAGCCTGTGCTACTACTACTTTACTACTTTTCTACTACTATCTTACTACACTTCCACTCCTATCTTACCACATCGCTACTACTATTACCTTATGACACTACCACTACTACCATTTTTACTATATTACTACTACCTTAGTTCTACTCATTGTAACCACTGCATTGCTATTATACGACCACACCATGTGTATTGGTTTGATAGACATACCACAACAAAATACCACAGACTGGGTACCATAAACAATGTAAATTTATTTTCTCACAGTTCTGGAGGCTGGAAGTCCAAGATCAAGGGATTGGCAAGTATGATTTCTCCTGAGACCTCTCTCCTTGGCTTGCAGATGGCCACCTTCTCACCGTGTCCTCAGTTGGTATATTCGTCGGGGTTCTCCAGAGAAATAGAACCAATAGGATGTATGTGTGTTTGTGAGTATGTGTGTTTGTGTGTGTGTATATATACATATACTTATATATATACATATATTTCATACATATATATATGAAAGTTTGAGAAATAGATTTATTTTAAGGAATAGGTTCATATGATTGTGGAGGGGCTTGGCAAGTTCAAAATCTGATAGGGAAGGCCAGAAGGCTGGAAACTTAGGAAAAGAGTCAGTCTGAGTTCAAAGACAGTCTGCTGGTAAACCAGGAAGAGCCAATGTTGCAGATAAAATCCAAAGGCCATCTACTGGCAGAATTCCCTCTGATTTGGGGATCATCAGCCTTTTCTCCTACCCAGGCCTTCAACTGATTAGATGAGGCCCATCCACAGTATAGAGGGCAATCTGCTTTACTCAAAGATTCGGATGTAAATCTCATCCAAAAACACCCTCACAGAAAGATCCAGAATAATTTTGACCAAATATCTGGACACTCTGTGGTCTAGCCAAGTTGACACAAAATTAACCAACATACACGGTCTTTCCTCTGTGTGTACATCTCTGTTATCTGTGTGTGTGTGTCCAAATTCCTCTTCTTCTAAGAAGACCAGTCAGGGCCCCCCTAACAGCCTCACTTTAACTTAATCACCTTTTTAAAGGTCTTCTCTCTTAATGCAGTCACATTCTGAGATACCGGGGGTTAGATCTTCAAGGTATGAATTGGTAGGGGACATCATTTAGCCCACAACACTATGATTCCTGCTACCCTTCACCAGCGCTTCAACCCCACTGTGACTCCCGCTGGACTTCTCCTCTTCCCCGTCCTCTCTGTTACTAACACTTCTGTAAATTCCCCTGCAGTTTCAATTTCCTGTGTTTCTATAAAATAGATTGTATACAGATGGCACCGTGAAACTCAGAGTTTCTACTGAGACTGAATACGAGTTCAGCCAGACCTGGTTCGTGGAACACAGTTTAGATAACTATCAGAAAATATTTTAGGATATAGGTGTTTTTGTCAAGAAGGCAATGCCAAACTATGAAGAAGTTAAGTCAGGAAGATTGAAAAAAACCAAGACAGCCCACCCAAGGAGAGTTTCCATCTGTCAGTGGTCACCACCTGGAGAGGATCCTGCTTAGGGAGCCTGAACATTCTGGAACTAAAGACTCAGCAACAGTTGTTTGTTAAATGTCAAGAGGTTTATCACTTGAATGGCTGGTCTGGTTTCCTCAATAGTAAGAGCCTAAGGAATGTTTACCCTTTATTCCTCTTCTAAGCATGAATTACATAATTGTATTCACTAATTTCATGATACCCCTGGAAAATAATAGAGAAATATTGCCAATGAAGGACTAAGTGATGAATCCGAATCGAAAATACTCCAAACACACATAAGTGTTCACACGCCGCAGTTGTTTTGACAGGCCAGGAAATAATGGGTTTTCTCTGTTTCATCTCATATTCCACGTGAATTAAATTGTACACACAAAGACAAAGAGATTCCCAATGATGGACACTAAGTCATTCTTAAGTTTGTGTCTTCCATGTGCCTCACTTAGTGTCTTTTACATCATCTTTACTCAAGAAATATTTGCTGAGTTTAGTAGAGAGAAGCCTGTCCAAATTCTGATGATGCTAGCTCCACGGCTGCTCTCTCTCATTCGAAAATAGGTACCATGTTCAGCTACCCTACCTGCTGTCGAACCAAGCAAGATCACAACATGGACCTCCCCTGAAGTCTGAGAGACTATAACACAGCAAATAGTTCAAGTTGGCCCAATAGTCATTTATTCAGCCTGTACCATGTGTAAGACGCTACAGAGTTTATCATCCATTAAGGCAGACTGTGAGTACATGAATATCTGTAATTCAAGGCAATTTGCTCTATTAATAGAGATATAAATAATGTACCAGGCATGGGAAACATGGCTAAGACAAGGCAGGAAACTGAAACTGGTGCCAGATTGTGGAGCAGTTTGAAGGCTGAGCACTACTCTAATTGCCATTGATAAATTCTTCTGTTGTCATTCTTAAAGGTCAAAAAAATACAGAAACACAAAGCCTAGACAGCCTTATTACCCTAAAAGGCACAGAATGGAGTAGTTTGATAGTACTGACATCACTTCAGGGAATAACGACATTTTAGCGATAAAAAGCCCAATCTCATGCTCTCTAGAACATTCAGTTATGAACAGTTATATACCAATTTCTTTGTATTTTAATCAATATCATTGAAGCAAGCCAGATTTAAAACTCTTTAATGTCATATGCAATAAGATAAAAATTATTAAAGGCAAATATTTACAATATCCCCCCATGGCCACCATTCCTCAATTACAAGGTCAATTCACCCCTCCCTGTTCCTCCCCATCTTTTGGACTGATATGAAAAGAAGAGGGAAAGAATACAGAGAAAGAGTTGAAGGTGACTCACAGATAAAGAGCCGTGAGAAAGAGAGGAGGGAAGGGAGAGAGTAAAAGCCATACAGACTCGGGAGAGGGAGGGTTGAGGTGGAGGTCGATGGGAATGCGGAAGGGGGCAGTTCGTTGTGAGTAAGAAAACGTGAAAGAATTGGGGAAAGGGAAGAAAAGGATGCGATGGTTATGATTTGGATCCCGTAATGTCCTCTGAGAGATACAAGTAAAGAACAGGTTTCCCTTTTAATTTGGGGAAAGAGACGAGATTGCCCATTGAACTGTGCTTCTTGAATGACACACTCTTCAGAGACCAAAACCTTGGGGCCCCCAATTTATTACGATTGCAATAAAACCTAAAATATTTTGGTTGAGGTGAAATGCAGTACATGTATACTAGATAATTCCTAACTAGCAACTGAATTCTGATTTAACCCAGAAAATTTTCTTAACCTAGTGATACAACTTCAAGAGAGTGGAGATGAAAATAAAACATTTTAGGGAGTTTAATTAGGACATGGGTTTTTGTTGTTGTTGTTGTCTAATTACCTACTATTTTTCCCAGAAGCAAGCTACTTGAAGTATCTAGGTCAGAAATGAAACCTCTCCGCACCAGTTGAATCGTAAATGCAAGCAGTTAATGAAAGCTTCATGTCTTTACAATCTATGGAATACATTAGCCAGTTAATGTTGGTCTTTTAAAGAGCTACGTCTTTTATTTATAATAAAAAGATATGTATATGTGTGCGTATGTTCAGACCACATAAATGATGAACACTGATATATTTATCAAATTAATTTAAGCCCGTAATAACCACCGTGCCACAAAATAACCAGACTTGCAATGTGTTTATTGTTAATATCTGACATTGAAAGTTCCCGGAGTCTTAAAGCTGTAGCCCAAATAATTTAAAAACAAACAAAAAAACTATGTATTTCGCAGTGCTCCAAAAAGTCTATATCTTCCCCAAAGCAGGCTAAAAGATTAACATAGGCTATAATTCTTAAAGATACCGAATATTTGCATCCAGACCCAAGAAAGCTCTAAAACAAGCAACTAGGTGAGTGAGAGAAACACAACCTGGAACAGATCAACACGCATCCAGAGCCCGCATCCATAAAGCCAGTGTGGGGGCAGGAATCTGAAGAAGAGGAGGAATGGCTCTTCAAGAAATACCTGTGTTGTAAACTGCTATTTGTCATGGCTTATAACCTGCCATCATTTAATGGCCAGTAAGGTGACAACTAGCTAAGCGCTTGCACACTCAGAAAGTGAGTATCTTTTAGATTTGCATGAACAATAATAACTTGGATATGTTTATATGATAAATGTAAGACTGTGGTGGGAAGCCCTTTGCAGTTTCGCTTAAAGGAAGAATTTCATCTTCCAATTGAATAAAAGCTAAACATAGTTCTAAACACAAGTCCTCCTGTTTTCTGAGGGTTGCGAAATGGGTACAGCTCTCTTCTTTGGATGAAGACTGATGGAAGGGAATAAGGCTGAGCAGCAGTCCTTATCTAGAGTTCTAATCTCCAGGGTGCATTTCAGTCCCAAGCTATGTCCCAAAGAAAAAGTAAGGGTGGGATGAGAAAAGGGCTCCAGAATCAATCTAGAGCAGAGGTTGATCCTGGCAATTCACAGATATGTTGTTTGGTCAATACTGTGTTTTCAAATGGAGAAAATTTACATTTAAAATAAATCTACATTTCCAACATTTTTGGAAAAATTAGAAGATCTGGAATCTCTAAGTTCCTATGCTCACTTCAGCTAGAGTTGAGTAGTTCTTGCTACCTTTAGAGAGGGCAAGTGTTCTCTAGTTTACCACAATCCTCACCTCTCCCTATTGTCTTTCACCTGATCCACTTTATTTATGTGTGTTACCTACAGAGTTTGCCACTCTGGGATTAACATAGCTCCTAAGAGCTCCAGACAAAACAGTCTGGAATTTCATGTATTCACAAAAGGTTCGATAATTTCCAGAGCTTTCCTGAGTAAGTGGTGATTGTTACAAGCTAAGGGTAGAATGGACCATAATAACCTTCACAGACCTTTGAACATCTTTGGTTTACTCAAATTCAAACACACGGATCCTCGCTGGGCCTTAAATTGAAATGGTCCTGGATTATTAGGGGGCCACACGGGTTGTATTGACACAGAAGTCAGAAATCAGACAAGCTGCATAGGGGGACAGTTGGTGTTTAATGGAAAAAGGACTTGCCTAGCGCAGAGGAGGAAAAGACTTCCTCTGCCCTCCTGGGTTCTGTGGCTGGGCCTAGAATGACACTGACATAAGACATTCACAGGAGAAAACCATGCAAATTTTGTTGAATATTTTTATGTGTACGTGGGAATCATTAAAAGGAAAGTGAAGACTCGAAGAAGCCATAGGCCCAAAAGCTTATATCCCTTTTTAAACAAAGAACAATAAATTGTGGGACTTTGACAAGACAAAGGGGCTTGGCCTAGGGACAGTAAATTACGGGACAGTGACTGGGAAATATATGGAGGAAACTAATGGAAGATAAGAGCTGTTTTAGTAGGTTTGTCGTGCAGATCTATTTCAGTGCTGACTCCCAGTCTCTGGTGATAAGAATGTTCTTCTCTTCCCAGTGAAGGGCGGGCATCTTTTTCACGGGACATTTTATGACCTGCTTTTAGGCAGAAAGAGGAGGTCAGAGGGCCCTTCCTGCATCTGCTGTTTCTCAACAACCTTCAGTTCAATATACTCAATATGCCACAGTGGCATATTCTGGGGAGGCATGTTCTGAACCCCTTCACCAGGCATTAGAAGTCCCGGATGTATTAATTTCATAAATAAACATTTATTTATTGCCTGCTATGCACTAAATATTAAGGATACAAACATAAATATAGGATCCTTTAAAGAGGATTCAAATAAATAAATAGTTTCAGTGAAAGCCACGTGAACTTGGGTGTGTCATTTAACCTTCCCAAACTCTGTTTCTCCCTAGCAAAAAGGGGTTGGCATGTCTGTTTCTTGGGGCTTATTTCTTGCTATCTTGAGAAACAACTGAAACAATAAGATTGCACACTTTGCAAACTGTGAAACACGAGTAACAAGGTGACAGAATTAGATTCTTCCTGCCTTTGTTTCGTAGGGGTCTAATACAATAGATTGCAATTTAAAAAGTAAGCATGAGACGCACCCCACTCCAAATAGAGTTTTACAAAGAAATGGCCCCTAAGAACCTGTTGCATTGGACTCCTCAAGCAGATGGATCATACACAAAGGAATCTGAGAGGCAAGAGGAGAGAGGTGCTGCCATGCTCTTGGTCTCCCCCTCCCACCTGTCAATCTCCTCCATCTCCTTCTCACCTCCAGCCCTCGTGAGGGAAGCATGGTTCAAAATACATTTTCTGTAGCTGGAAATAACAGAAGACTCTTGCCTGACTCAGACTGCAGGCATGTAAGGCAGAGTGTGGATGGTCCTGAGGAAACCTCGATGGTAGGGGAGGGCCTAACTACCTGCTTTGGTGGTACATCCAAGAGGGAGCTCCTGTGTTGAGATTGTCTTAGCTTCTCCGAGTTTGCCTACACAAGAGATAGGGGATATTTCCTGTTGACCAGAGGGAGCTACTCAGGAGAGGGTAGCCTCTGTTATTCTTATGTCCTGCAGAGTTGGACCACATAGAGGGATGAGGTGGCCTCAGTAGAAAGAGGCTAGATGCATATCTCAGATATCCATGGACTGAGCAAGGAGTTGCTAGTGAATACCTGGGTTACAGATACATCCATGGAGGTAAAACAAACCACAGGAGAGAGGATCCCAGCAAGGGAAGAGTCCATGAGACTGGTGCACAGGACAGTCCATTTTTGCTCCAACTCCCCACCAGCCAGGACTTCTAAGAGAGGCGGGCTTTAACCATCTGCCAAGTCAGAGAGCCAAAGCCACCTAGTGACAACAGTCTTGTGCTTTTGCCTCTCGTCTCTCCTACGCTGCATTTGACCCTGAGAAAGAGGTGAGCAAGGAGCACGAAAGAGGAAGAGACAAACTTGCTCCCTCTCCTACTATAGGCCTCAGGCTGAAACAGGGCAGATTTTAGGATTTTAGATTTCAGGCAGGACAGATTTGATGTTCAATTATAGTTGGAGTTTTGACTTTGCGTGGCCCTGGACGTTGTCAAGACTGAATTAAAGCTACATTTACGACTGAAAACCACCACAGGACTGTTGTTTACCTTACTGAACAGAAAGACCTAAAAGTAGCCCAGATCTTCACCTGGGGTCAGGTGGGATCGGGTGAAGATTACCCCCATTAATAAAGCATACAGGGAAAGCAGGAAACATAAACAAAGATGCATTTAATCAAAATCCACGTTATGCCCCATATGTTTGCACCATACACACAGGGATAATTCTGGTAGATAGCAGCATAATTTCCTCTTCTTGAAAAGCAGCTTTTAATGGGTGCAGTTGCCATAATTCGCTTTTTCTACTTCCTTATTCAAAATATGGGGAAAGCTTATTGATAGAATAATGGTTATAGGCCATGGCCCAGATCTGGGGATGAAAGTCAACTCAAAAGCTTTGACAATAGTTTTATGTGGGTGGCATGCACCTCCCTAGAAATGTTGATTCAGTCAGCCCCCTCCCCTGAAATTTAGGACTTTATTCAAATTTTGGAAACATGAACATTCGCTGTATCACGCCTCATGCCTCAGTGCTCAATAGTTTCTGTGATCTGTCAGTCAAGTGGAATCCTTAGAAGCACCAACTGGCCCCTCTTGGCAATGAAATTGAGTGTGGACAGAATGATTATGCTATGCACCTGTGCCTCTACGCCACTAATAAAATTTCCAAAAGAGTGTCCCCATCTTCCCAACAATCCAACTCAGGAAACTTAAATTTCTTATAAAGGAAATTTAAAAGAAAAAGTTCTGTGATTCAAATAAGGATTATGCTCAAGATTCTGCCATTTGGAGTATTCCTAAAAAATTTCGAATCTGCCCATTGAGTCATCCCGTGGTTACTATAGCGGTTTAAATTGAAATCTGTCAGAGAAATTCGGTTTACTCCTTTACTGTAGCCTCAAAAACATAGAGCCCCAGGGAGTCTTGAATGTAAGTTGTGTATAGAAAGCACACACTTTTTTTTAAAAAGGTTGGGGATTCTGAGGGTGGAAAAGGGAGAGGAGACGCCCTCCTTCTCTCCAAGTAGTTCATCTAGACTTACAACCCTGATTCCTTCTCTCCTTCCTACCCCTTCGTCTCCAAATTTTATCTAGCGCAGTTTCAAGGTTGATGAAGCGCCTTTCTCTGTTTCTGCTGTGTTGCCTTGAGGCCACAATGCTTCTCTCACGCAGTTAGCGCTGCCTCCTTCACCCCAGCCAACAGGCAGTGACAGCTGTGTTTCAAAAACAATCACTTTAGTGTCATGAAAATCACTGCTAATTAAACTCAACCAGAGTGTTTGCTGAGTGCTTGGTGTCTGTCCTTCATTGTGCATTTTCCTAAAATCTTCTTATCCCAAAGTTAATTATATCCAAAGACAGCAGATTGTCTGGACCTCAGGGGGCATTTTTCCCCAGTTTGCATTTTTGCTGTTATTCTTAGAGCATTACTCTTGACCATTTGTTGAAGAAAGTATCTGGAAAAGAAGACAGAATTTACAATAAAAGTTTTAAATTTTGAGAAGGGTGATATTTAATTAATATTTGCTAAACAGTGTTAAGCAAATATATCTACAGAAATATGTGTCGTTGCATTTAACCATAGAAGTATGCCAACAGGCTTAGAAGAAATTGGGATGATAAAGAGAAACATATACTTCATCAGTACAGCTGAGCAGCTATTCATATGATCTTAGATGCTTGAAAGAAATGTAAGGCCTGCGCCATGCTCTCAGAGACCACACAGTGTAGCTGAATGGGTCTGAATCTTTCGAATGTCATGGACCAGTCACTTTTTTGCAGGAAAAGAAATGGGCAGGACAAACAAGATAAAGACATCAAGTTTTTTATCTGTCCAGTTAAATGGGAAAATTTTTAGCACTTACAAAGTGCACTCTACGCGCCAGACATGGGCCTAAGGGCTTTATCTGTTTCATTTAGAATTTACAGCAATACTTCTGACATTTTACAAATATGTAAAACACGATTAATTATTTAGATCATCAATACATTATAATATTTTATATATTATTGATATATATAACTATATATATATAGTATTATATACGTGTGTGTGTGTGTATACATATATACTGTCATCATCCCCACTTTCCAGGGAACCGAGGTGCCCGGAAGTCAACAACCTTAGCAAAACTGGGATTTGACTACAACCAGTCTGGCCCCCTAAAACCTTTAACCACTATACTATCTCCCATCAATTAATCCCATCATTTCATGAAAGAGATTTATCTTAATACTAAAAAAGTAAAGAACTAACTGCAAAATAAAGAAGATCTGTTAGATACAAATTATGTAGCTTTATGATAAAAGCTACAATGTCCTTCTTTTCATTTTGTATGGACCTACGAAGACCAGCATTTGGGAGCCATGGAACTATTTTGAAGAGACAAGAGCTGGACTTACAAAGAACAATTAAAATATGAGCCCATTTGTGATCCAGGTGAGCAACACTAATCATAATCACTAAACAGGGGGAGCCCAGTGTTGGTTGAAAGACTGAATGGTAGAAAGGAGTGGGGAGAGAATTCCAGACAGGGAGAGGACACAGGCAAATGCCCCAGGATGGAAATAACAGAGATGTATGAATGGTGAAGATACCAGCTTGGCTCAATCAGAAATTCAGCCCAGGATAGATGGCCCAACTGTAGGCCCATGGACTCTACAATTATCTTTGTTTGGCCTGCACAGTTTTTGGGGTTTTTTTAAGTAATCTATTTTTTTAAAATATAACATGCTTTCAGAAAAATGCACAAATTGTATATGTGCAACTTGAATTTTCACAAATTTTGAACACACTTATTTACCTCCTCACAGTTGAAGAAACAGAACACCTCCCACCACCCCATAAATCTCCCTCATGCCCCCTTCCAGTCACTACCCCAAAAGTAATCACTAACCTGAATTCTATCATGATGGATTGGTTTTGTCTGTTTTTAAACTTTATATAAATGGAATCATGTAGGGTATATAATTTCGTGTCTGACATTTTCGTGTTTGTGAGATTCATCCATGTTGTTTCATATAGCAATCATGCATTCCTCCTCACTGCTGTGTAGTAGTTCATTTATGAATACACTACATTTTATTCATACCTTCTATTGTTGATGGGCATTTGTGTTGCTGCTGATTTGGGAGTATTATAAATGAAGCTTCTCTGAACGTTTTGGTGTTCATGTCTTTCAGTTCACACATGTGTACATTTCTGATGGAAATGGAAGTGTTGGGTCATAGAGTAGATGTGTGCCCAGATTTAGTGGATACTACCAAGCAGTTTTCCAAGGTGGTTGTACCTATTTATACCCCCACCAGCAGTATCTCATTGTAGTTTTAATGTGCATTCCCCTAATGACTATTGAGATGACCACTTATTTCAGATGTTTACGGGCCATTTACATATCTTCTTTTATGAAGTTCAAGTCTCTAGCCTGTTTTTCTATTGGGTTATGTGTCTCTTTCTTACTGATATGTAGATGTTTTTATATATTCTGCATATGAGTCATTTGTAAAACATGTATTTTACATAACAACCCTTTTCCCTCTCTTTTTGGTGTCTTTTAATATACAGAAGTTTTCTTACTTTCAACTTATGGCTTGTATTTGTTGCAATCTATTTAAGAAATCTTTGCCTCGCCCAAGGTCACGAAGATATTCTTCTGTGTTCTCCTCCATCAGTGTTATTGCTTTGCTTTTCACACTACATATACAATCCATTTGGGTGATTTTTGAATATTATGTAAGATAGAGATCAAGATTTATCTTTTTCCATATGAATATCCAGTTCTCCCCGAACCATTTATTTAAAAGGTCATCCTTTACCTACTGCACTACAATGTCACCTTCGTCACAAATGAACAGTCTGTGCTTTTTGTTTTGGGACTCTGTTCTATTTGTCTGTCTTTACATACACATCTGGTGGTGTGTAAGTCCTCCAACTTTGCTCTTTCTCTTCAAGATCACCCTGGTTATTCTTGACCCTTTGTTTTTCAGATAAATTTTAGAATAACTCATTAATTCTCATGTATACCAAAGAAATGGAATTGTATTGAATCTACAGGTCAATTTGGGGACAACTTGCACTTTTTTAATACTGAGTCTTCTAATCCATGAACTTAGTATATCTCTCTGTTTATTTAGGATTATTTTAATTTCTTTAAGATTGTACAGCATACATTTAAAATTTTGAGTCATTATTTGAAAATCCGGAGATTTCATGTACAAATAAGGATTTCCAGCTTCTCTTGAAAACAAAACTATCTGACAGAACTACTCCAATACTCCTGTGTGGCAACAATAGGCAGGAGCTGCCCACTATAACCAGGGTATGTGCTCGTCCACTCATCACAGCTCTTACCACAAACTCCATGCATGAGTTGGGACTCACAACTCTGACTTCCGGCTGGGTCACTCTCTGTGGTCAAAAAAAGGGAAAATACTGAGAAATGTGAGAAATAATGTTCATTTACTCATTCTTTAAATATTTACTGAATGCTATGTGTCAAACACTATGCTACATGTTGGAATATACCAACGAACAAAGAAGA
The DNA here is from genome assembly GCF_021613505.1 of Equus quagga. Taxonomy (NCBI): domain Eukaryota; kingdom Metazoa; phylum Chordata; class Mammalia; order Perissodactyla; family Equidae; genus Equus; species Equus quagga. The sequence goes on from NC_060272.1 coordinate 99,514,378, forward strand.
ACACAGTTATTTCTATGTTTTGTCCCTGAGGACTTTAACACAATCATTTTAATCAGAATTACAGCAACATTGAAAATTCTTATCAAGAAAATCTTTTATGGGGCAATCTTCCTTCAGCCAATTAAAAGGGGTGAAGGGTGATAGAAGAGTGGGCACATAGAATGAGAACATAGTGAAAAACCCAGAGGGACATGGAGAAAGAAGCTGTAGCTGTTTTGTCATATTAACAGATAAGTTCTCAAATACACCAGGACAACAGAGCACTCTTGGTTCACAACAGCCTCAGGTTCAAAATGACAGACACAAAATGCCCTGCTATAATGAACAATGTGGGCAAAGCCTTTGCTTCTAGGAAGCTTCTGTTCTACTGGTAGCAAACTTAGGTTGGAACCAGACCAAGAAGTTCCTTGAATTTCAACCTCAGGAGTTTGGACATTATCCTCCTACTCATGGGCAATCAGTGAGGTTTTACTACTGTTATTCTAGGTTTCTTAGTAGATTCACAGAAGCCTGTTTCTTCACTGGATACCAGGTTTGAAATAAATCAGTCGCGACCCTCAGGTGAGTAAATAGGCTTCTGTGAGTAGGGGGAGAAGAGAAGAGAAAAAGACAAATTCTCCATCCAATGAAATTTAGAATACAAAAGGGCAGTCAAGGATGAGGTGTATTTATTTCCCTTACCAAGAACTCAAAGCACCTTTTCCACTCAGTCAGTGTGATTTTCCCATTCTAGCCAGTAGTATAATACCAAGACATGTGCGTGTGTTTGTGAGTGCGTGTATCTATGATGGGGCAGTGGGAGAGGGAGTGAAAGGGAAGTACAATCCAGCTATTACTAATGGATTGCTAAATTTTCCCCCATGTAAAGATTTTTTAGCCTTCTCCTTCTCCTGTGTCTTATGTCATGTCTTGGCATCCAACCAGCCCTACCAGAAGCAAGACCATTAACTCTTTCAGGCCCCCATGGTACCATTCAGACCACTTAGTGCATTTCTGGTGTTCTACTCTCTAAGTAGACCATACAAGGATGCTATTTAGTTCAATACACTAGTGATACATAAAACAATTCCCCAAAGGCTTGAAAGAGTTAACCTGGATTCCTCCCCCCACACCTTTGGCTTAGTGCAAGGGGTGGACTGAGAAACCAGGGAGGATAGAGCCTAATTTCTCATTAACTGGCACAAAATTCTAGTGACATAAGCAAAAACAGACAATATCATCTTTCGTATACAAATGGAAAAACTGAGAACCTCAAGAAGGTTTTGCCTACAGTCACACAATAAGCTGGTCTCAGAGCCAAAACTGTTTCCAGGTCTCCAAATGTTCCATCTGGAGCTCTGCCTATGGGTTCCTCTAAATCCAAACTCAAGTAGGGAAGGGGCGGATGGAAGTGTGTGAGGGGGCAGAGGTTAACACAAGAGTCCTGGTGGGCACTTCCAGATCCAAAATTCTATGTCTTCGTTTTTTTTTTTTTTTTCTCATTTCTCTGAAATGCAAATGCTGGTTCATTTCTCTGAAATGCAAATGCTGTTCCACTGTAAATCCTGCTCGAGATGAAATGGAATTTTAAGTAGAGTCTGCGAAACTATCCCTTCCCAATTTCCTTCCTCGACAGTAGTCACAGTCACCTCTGACCACATCAAGCCCAGCAGATTTTCCACACTTCACCTCCGTTCCCATCAGCATGTCTGCAACTTCCCATAGTTCATTTTCATCTCTCTCCAGCAAACAAGACCTCTTGCGAAATAAGAGAGGACGGGGTCAACACACACACTCGCCTACTGGCTTGACACAAAACGCCGCACAAACCCAGGGAAGCCTGCTGGAGGGCTACCAGGAGGCCACACAGTTAGTTTGCCCACTGGCACCGCAGTAGGGTTCCTGATGAGACAGAAGTCTCAAGTTTAAATCACTCCCCAGTTGGAGAGGACGCTGGGAATAAAGAGGGTGGGGGCACTGCCATGACTTTGCAGTCGGACTGTGACCAACCCCTTCAAGCCCAAATCCAGATAATAAACTTTGGAGCTGGACATGAGTTTAGAAATCTGGTCCAACTCACATCTTATCAGCAAGAAAACTGAGGCAAACAGGGAAGTGACCTATCCCAGGACGCACGACTCATTAGTGATGCAGTCAATGGGTGAAGGCATTTCAAGTATAAGGGCCAGAGAGAGAGAAGCTCACGTTACCTCAGAAAATGAGGATTAATTGTAAGGATGCACAGGGTGGGGAACATTGGTGGTAGCTCAGCCAAACTTCACAGAGCACTGAACTCTGCAGGTCCATGAGAGGAGCTCTAGTAAATATATACCAGTCCGCTACTCTCGCTCTGCTACACACTCCTTAGACACAGGCATCTGTCTCTCTGCCTTTGCTTTTGCGGCTCCTGTTCATATGAACACATCTCTCTCTGTTCTCCTCTCTGCTTCTTAATCCCTGCTTCCAGGGCTTCTGCTTCCTGGAGAGGCTTTCTACCTTGTTTCCTGTGTGTCTCTTCCTTCTGCCTGTCTACACGCAGTTGACTACCCCTGGGTAGACTTACATTCAAGTTCCGGAGGGAGGATCCGATGGTTCACTTAGTAACTCTGTAGACGTTCTACCGAGCCCTCCCACCAGACTCAGGCTTATTACAGATGACAACCCAAGGGAGATGTCCTTCCCTGGTCAATGAGGACAGGCTAGAGAGACAAGCTGGAGGAGTCATCTTTCCTCAGAATGGGGCTTTGGACATGGAAAACACTTGGCGCATAGTAGATTCTTCCCCAAATTGGTACTTTGGGCTAGATCCCACCTCTCCTCAGTTCTAGTGCAGCATACAGCAGAGAATAAGAAAGTATTTCTGAAGCCAGGCTGCCTGGGTTTTAATCCTATGACCATTACTTTCTAGCAAGTGATGCTTTAGGAAAGTTATGAAATCTCAGATTCCTGATCTGTAACCTAGAGATTATAATATTACCTATCTTATAGAGTTGTTGGACGACCAAGGTAATTTACATAGGATGTTTAGAAGAGGACCTCACATAAGTGCTCAATAATCTTAGATATTACTGTTGTTACTATTATGTTTTTTTCCCCATAGCATCTGTGATAGTTTTAAAATATATCTGCAAATTCTTTGACACTTTTCCCACAAAGGATGGAGTCTAATTCTTTTCCTTTGAATATAGTCCATTTTAGCAACTTGCTTCTAACAAGCAGAATGCAGCAAAAGTGAAGCTGCATGATTTCTAAGGCTCGGTCAGAGAAGCCAAATAGTTTCTGCCCTGTTGGGATTTTTGGCCTTGGAACTCAGCCACCTCGTTGTGAGGAATCCCAGGACCCATAGAGAAGGCCTGTAGAGGTGTTCAAGGGGAGAGCCCGAATTAAGGTCTCAGGCAATAAACAGCGTCAACCGCCAGATGTGTTAGCGAATGTACCTCAGCTAATCCCAGCCTCAGCTTTCAAGTCTTCCACCTAAGGTCCCAGACATCACGGCACAGAGTAAGTGATCCACTCCAAGCCTTGTTTGAATTCCTGACCCACAGAATCTGTGAGCATCACTAATGGTTGATTTGTACCATTTAGTTTGGAGGTAGTTTAGGCAGCCGTGGTAAGTGGCACAGCCCCTTTATTTTTTTCTCTCTCTGAAAGTTCTGTTCATGGAGACCTTCGCAGGAATCAGGTGACATTAGATTCTCTCTAAAGCTCGGCTTCTATACTGTAGTTGTTCTTAACCAGAGGGTAGCTTATAATGGTCTTTATAAAAAAACATAGCCCAGGTCCCATCCCCAGACATGCTAACCAGGATATGAGACTTAGACATGAGTAATTTGAAAATGTTCCTCATTTAACTGAAACAAATCTCCACAAGGGAAGACTACTGACATACCTAGTCCCCACCCTGAATCAGAGGCCGACAGCTGAAGACCTTCACCTACGCTCATTAGGAGTTTAGAGAATTTCTATGTGCCTGGCTCTGCTGCCTGGGGCCCTAATGGGAAGACCACGCTCACATTCTGGGAATGAATTAGCAGTACATTTGGTATTCCTGAGCTGTAAGATTCTCTTGAAGGAATTCAGGTCAGGAATGGAAGATACCCAACTACAGCCTTCAATAGTGAATTTCTAATATATTAGCATCAGCCCATCAATTCTTCCCTTCAGAATCTGGAGAGCTAGAACAAGACAAGGATGTCTACTCTCGCTACTTCTATTCTGTATTGTACTAGAGGCTCTCACCAGGGCAATTAAGCAAGAAAAAGAAATAAAAGGTATCCGGATTGGAAAGGAAGAAGTAAATTATCTCTATTTGCAGACGACATGATCTTACATACAAAATCTGGAGAGTTTGATAGTGTGTCCTTCTGGGCTCTAAAGACCAAGAGAATTTTCTCTGCACCTCCCTCCCCTACTCCCTAGATTTGTGATTCTCAGACTTCAGTTTGTTTAGTTTGTTAAATACAAACTCTTAGGCCCAACTCTGATATTCTAGCATAGGAAACTTTTTTTTTTTTGAGGAAGATTAGTCCTGAGCTAACATCTGCCGCCAATCCTCCTCTTTTTGCTTAGGAAGACTGGCCCAGAGCTAACATCTGTGCCTATCTTCCTCTGCTTTACGTGTGGGACGCCTACCACAGCATGGCTTGCCAAATGGTGCCATGTCCGCACCTGGGACCCGAACCGGCGAACCCCGGGCCGCTGAAGTAGAACGTTCAAACTTAACCGCTGCTCCACTAGGCCAGCCCCTAGTGTAGGAAACTTTTAAGAAGCACCCCAGGAAAGTCTGATGCAGGTGAATTCCAGACTAGACTTTGTCAAACACAGAATTAAATTTTTGAGAAGTCATTTAGCACACTGATTAAGAATGCATTGTCTAGAACTCGATTGTCTGGGTTCAGTTCTTGGCTCTTTTATGTGGACCTGTGTGAACTTGTGCATGGCACTTAATCTCACCATACCTCAGTTTCTCCAGCTGTAGAATGAGATTAATGATAGTGCCTATGTCACAGGCTTGATACTGCCTTAAATGCATTAGTGGATATGAAGCAGTTAGAATAATAAGTGTACTTCTTGTCAATTGTTTGCAGTAGGGGCATTACTCGGCTGTCCTCAGAAGCTAGACTCACCTATGGATAACTGCAACAAGAACCAGTGACACCAATAAGTATATGAAAAAGCACTTTAAGTACTGGTCCTCTGTCCACGCTCTTTTCTTTTCTCACTTTTCTTGTCCCACAGAAAAGCTATGGCAAGTAGACATGTTTTGTTAGAAATCAAATTAAGGTATGAGCCAGCAGATGCTTCTATAGCTGACGTCCTTCTCTGCCTTAAAGACCATTTCTAATCTCTCTTTTGACCATCATATTTGGCATTTTCTAGGATCTGGGGGCTTTTTTTCCATTATTTTGATTTATGTCATTAGTGAATTCGGACTCCATAGTTTTTTTGCCATGCATTTCACCAAGATTTCACTGCCAAATGCAAACATGAAGACGAATATTCCTACAACTTTATGACTCATAAAATGTATTTCTTCCCCTCTCGCCCTCATTCACTAGCATGATAGCAAATCTTTAACAGATTGCCCTGCACCTAGGGAGTGGCTCCCAGTGCTCACATAAATAATTTATACTGATCAACACTTGCTCAAATTAATGGAAATGATAATGCAGTGAAGAAAGCATTTTACTGTGTTTCCAAGTCTATTCCCAAGGGGAACATTATTCGTATTCCTAGACATGCAGGAAACCCGACAGTTGAAAGCTCAAAAACGAAGATACAGGCCTTGCTTTTAAAATTTCTTGATAGTCTGCTAAGAACAGCATGTTTTTACAGTGTGAGGTCTATTACCTACCAGATATCGGTAACACTTCACTGACAAGGGGCAGAAATAGCTCTCTCGTTGTATAGCGCTGCTGTAATTTTTCTATCAGCCAACAACTGTAGTTTCCTGACGTAGCAAAAATCTGCAAAAAAATGGAGCTGCTCAGAGAGAAGGAATCAGACAGAGCGGGCTGATGATTCACACGTCCTCAGGAAGAGGGCTGGCCGTGACCTCTGAGACACCTTTCAACCCTGTTTTTGGTTTTTCTACAATTCTACCCAAACACTCACTTATACTCAAATATTACTTGCACTTCAAAACCAAGCAAGATGTTTTCACTCCTCCTCCTCATTTCTCAATGTTTTGGTTTTTAACTTTCCCCCAGGAAACTGATCAGACATGTATACCAGTTAAACTTAAGTCACTCCATTCACGCAGCTCTTTGAGGCCCATAACAGTTCCATTCTGTAATATAACTGGGTAGCATTAAAAAAAACTGCAAACCAAATATATCTCTGGAGTCCAAGTCCACATTTCACCCAGAGTATTAGACAAGACTATTTGCTCCTTTGGAGGGAGAAGAAAGGATATATCCTTGACCTTAAGTGACCTATTCTTGATCCCTTGTAAACATGAAAAGCTGGCAGCTGGGTATTTGTGTACAAAACTCCACCCCCTCATTCATTCACATACCACGTCCGCGGAGGAACTCAGAGGCACTTCCTGTTTGGGGTCATGACCCAAGGCCAGAAATTGCAACTTAGACAGAATTAGAGCGACAATATCTACAAGCAGGACTGGCACCTCCTCAAAGCCACCCTCCCCCTCAAGAAGCTTAGAACCCCAACCTAGGCAGAGGGCAGCAGGGAGGCTGAGGAGTTTAATTAAAGAGACACAGGCCTCGCTTGTACCAGTTATTGCTGTTTGAGCTCACCTTCACAACTCCTCACGTCTCAACTCCTGGCCTCCCCTCTCTCTCATACATACACTCTCCTGGGGAGGGGGGAGAGGAGTGACTCAAACACAGGATTACAGTTCTTTGAAGTGGTGACATCCGTTACAGATCTAAAGTCAAGTTTATAGGGCTTTCAGCAAGGAACCTTGTGAGCTGAACTTTCTAAAATTAATCCATCTAAAAGCTACCTAGCAATAGAGACATAAGCATCGAATAGCTACTTCATCTTGAAGGAGCGTTTTACCAGTTTGCAAAATTACCTAGTGAATGAATTCAGGCCTTATAGTGATGGAATTAATTTAAAACCAAAATATCCATCACAGAACAGAAATAGATCTGCTGTTTTTATCAAGGTGATTACCAGGATAATTGCCAAACCTCCCCTTAGTTCAGTTCCATGTAAGCCAAGCCTGCTGGTTTACATGCACTATACATACACATGTCCTTGTGTTAATAAATGTGCTCTGAGGACAAATTTATAGTCAGAAACTTCCCTCCCAGAGGCAAGGATAGGAAAGAAAACAAGGGCTATGTTCCCAATCCACACCATCGGCCTTATGTGAATAAATGAAAACTGTATTTAAAAATCTATGTCCTTATTATGCTTATATTCAGAGGGTTTCTATATATTATAATAAAACCTTTTTACTTGGAAATAGAGACAAAATAATAAATTGATAAATGAGTGAAAGTTTATACAATTTGCAGCAACTTCCAAGGACGATTGAAGTGTGAAAAATTCCCTCCACCTGATCCATGGAAGGATTTGTGACGGTGTTCTTGCCCCTTCCGGTGTGGCTCTTCACCCCCATGAGTCCCCAGGAGCTGGGCTGTTGGAGTTCCTAAACAGGTGGCCTTCAGATATACCTGGCTGTTAAGCTGGCCCGAGATTCCTCCAATACTTCCTTACTCTGAGTCATCATCCACTTTGTCAATGAATAATCCAACCATGTCAAAAGGAAGTCCTAGAGAATTTTCTTCAAAGCAGGAGCCTCAAACACAAATACCCACAGAGGCCAGGCAGGTAATGTATAGCAGTGAGGGGGAAGGGGACAGTTGGAAAGTATGGGCCCCAGTTACTTTGACAGTCTCTCCATAACTCCAGTCAATTTTTTGTTTGTTTGTTTGCTGAGGAAGATTAGCCCCAAGATAACATCTGTTGCCAATCCTCCTCACTTTTTTTTTTTCTTTTTGCTTGAGGAAGATTAGCCCTGAGCTAACATCTGTGCCAGTCTTTCTCCACTTTATATATGGGTCGCCAGCACAGCAAGGCTGACGAGTGGTGTAGGTCTGTGCCCGGGATCCAAATCCATGAATCTAGGCTGCCGTCGCTGAGTGTGCTGAACTTAACCACTATGCCAGGGGCTGGCCTCTCTAGTCAATTTATGCCATGAGAGATTGTAGGCCTAATATTGCCAAGTTTTCTGATTTTTAAGAGATTCCAGAAATATGTTCTCATTAATATTTGCTTATTAATAAATATTTGCAACAAATTCAATTTTTCAGTAAACACCATGCTAGGAAATCAAAACACGTCTGTAATAATAACCACCAGTTTGTGATCTGTGGTTTATATCATCTTCTGCACACATAAACACACATGGGCACACATGTGTGTCTACCCACCCACCCACAAATAGTCCTTGGTCTCAAAAGTGATGGATTCTCAGAGTTGAATTGGTTAAACTTCAATCATCCTTGGAAACAACCTGAAATTGTGTAATAGTTCTAACAGTCATTCTTTTATCAATTTATTATTTTGTAGATATTTGCCAGTATAAAGATTTTATTATAATTTATAGAAACCCCCTGAACATAGGTACAATAAAGAGTTTTTAAATGAAGTTTTTCATTCATTTGCTAAACTATGAATGCCAATAAGAAAATTCTATTTAAAGACTAAAACTTTTACTTATATACAAATAAAATTATACAATTTGTTTAAAGATTTTATTTTTCCTTTTTCTCCCCAAAGCCCCCCAGTACATAGTTGTGTATTTTTAGTTGTGGGTCCTTCCAGTTGTGGCATGTGGGATGCCCCCTCAGCATGGCCTGATGAGCCGTGCCATGTCCGCGCCCAGGATCCGAACGGGTGAAACCCTGGGCCGCTGAAGCGCAACGTGCAAACTTAACCACTCAGCCACGGGGCTGGCCTCTAAAATTATACATTTTGTTTGTAGATAAATAAATAAAATAATGTATGTACAGACCAACACACTTGCATATATTCACCAAAAAGTAAAGAATTAATGTACCCTCATTCAAAATGTTGTTTATTCTCCATAATTACTAGAGTCAGAGAGTTTGAGTCAGTGAAGTAACAGAGAGGTCAGAGTCCTCCCCTGCGTGAGGTAAGCTCTTAGTCAGCAGCAAACAATCTCAGGTGTGTCCATGGAGACAAACTTCTAGATGCATATTATTCCACCATGATTTTTCTAAAAAAATGGTACAAATGGACAAGCAGTGGATGACTTGACTTCCATACATATCATATTAAAAGTTCCATTTTATGTATCATATTAAAATTGTTAAAGGAAGGCTTCAATAATCAATAACGCCCTTACTGAACCAGGAGATAAAGAAGGAATTCCTAAGGCAAAATGACTTCTGAGAACAGAAAAGTTCTGTCCCAATTATTTGCTGTTATCGTTATTTTTATTTATTTATTTATTTGTGTGTGTGTGAGGAAGATTCACCCTGAGCTAACATCCATGCCAATCTTCCTCCACTTTGTAGGTGGGATACCTCCACAGCATGGCTGACAAGTGGAGTAGGTCCACACCTGGGATCCGAACCTGCAAACCCTAGGCCTCTGAAGTGGAACACGTGGATCTTTAACAACTCAGCCACAGGGCCAGCCCCCGTCTTGATTTTTAATTAGATGCAAATATCTACAGGAAATTGTTCATTGGAAAAAAGACAAATCTAACATTCAAATACCTATTCATTGTGTTTTGGGAGTGTAACATACACAGAAGAGACATTCCACTGAGTGTTCATTACAGACTTACAGAGCCAGTATGCAATGCCAGTATCTTTCTCCTCCCCTCAAAAACAGCAGACTTCATTTTCCTGTAGAGATTGTTGAAGGGGTTTTCAGTGTTCTGAGAATTGGGAGTCATTCTGGGATGCACGTTGAAAATAGTTGCTTACTCAGAGTAAGCTGAAAGAAGAAGGCTATTATTTCCACTCTAAATCATTCTAATGGGATGGGGGGAATCAGTTTCTTTCCTAGATCTTTATGCTGAAAATGTTTTCCTTTTTCTCTCACTGAAAATTTCTGTTGCTTAAGAGCAGAGTAACTGCGTTTGTAAACTCCTGGCAAACCTGTGTGAGCACCAAGATTACAAACTCGAGGATAGACTTCAACGCTTCATATCATGAAATGGCGGCTCAAAATCAGAGTCTCGCTTTGGACTGAACTGGGAGAAGGAAGTTTTCTTTCCAAATTTACCATTGTTGTGGTTCTTCTGTGGATCCACATAAACCAATTTGGCTCTTCAATTGTGAGGCGACTGCTACAAGTTCTATTTAAAGAATTTAGAAAGTATGTCTACTACATAAACGTGGGCTTTGGAATCTGAAAGATTTGGACTCATGTCCTGCTTCTGCCCCTAAGCAGCTGAATGTTCTTGGGCCAACTCCTTAACCTCCCTGAGCCTTTGTTTCCCTCTCTGGAAAATGATATTAATAGGTACTTTTCAGGCTTGTTGTGAGGTTAAGAGAGAAAACGCTTGTAAAGAGTTAAACACAATAGCAAAAATTTAAAATAAATATTTTAGGACAAAACAGTTTCAGTTTGTTAGAATATGGGTGACAGAATCAACTTTCCAAGAGAGGTCAATAATTAACCTTCAGAGGAAATTCTTGAGTTCTTAAAGCTGGTTATTTCCATTCACTTGTAAATAATTCTTGTTAGTTCTTGTTACGTTTGGAGAGAATATGTCTGAGTGGGGAAGGAGAAGAGAAGGAAGAGAAAGGGAGATGTCTGGACAGCTGAATCAGTTCCTTCAGGAATTTAAACTCTAGTTGTAAATGAGGAGATACGACTTGCCAGCAAATGACTGAAGCAGAACAGAAAGTGATTCAGGCTGTAATAAAGGGAGAGTTAAAGAACAACGATGATTTGGGGGAGGAGGTTATTTAATTTTGCCTTTGAATTATTTCCTTTTATAGTCATGACCCTGAAACGTATGGCAAAGCCCATCCTCTAAAATCATCTTCTCAATCAGATGATTCTAGAGAATTTTGAAATTCAACCATAGTTTTAAGAGTTTGTGGTTAGAACGCCTTCATTTTACAGATGAAACGTGGGCCCCTAAAGATGAAGTTAAGCAACCAAGTTAAAGGAGGATCCTGCCTCACACGACCCATCGGTTCTCTTAGTCTGAGTCAACTGGAAATACCCTTCGAACATCGCATGTGTCTTCTACAAGACGAAGAGGACATTCAAATTCCAAATGAAAAATCTCTACAGTAATGCTTTGGACTTTAGGCATTTCCATGGCCTTAGTCCTTCTGTCCTTCTCCACTCTCCTTTTTTCTCTAGAGACTTTAATTTCTGTCTAGAATGCAGGACTTTATTCTGATAATCCATTGTCTAACAAGTAAACCCAGCTATCCCTGGGGTGATGGCTTCTTTTTTTCATCCTTCCTTCTTTCTTTCTTTCTTCTTTCTACACGACTTCCTATGACTCTGGACTTTGATCCAGTGTTCTTAGATTGACCAAAGATCCCTGGAGTCCAAGTGTGGCAAAAGATCTGAAGGAGTCTTGGGCATGGTGGACATCTCAGCAATACTCAGGAGAGATAGAGACCAATGAGTAGCCCTGCTTTCCTAACACCTTAGTCAAAGACTGAACTCTTGGCCTCAAACTGAAGGAGGCGGGGAATCTCAAGAATTGCTGAGATTGAATTTCCCACCAGTCCATATCAGAGTCAGAATTAAATAGAAAGAAAGGAAAAAAGAAAGGAAAGTAGGAAGGCAAAAGGAGGAAAGGAAGGCTATATTTCTTGCATACTTAAGATGTGGACTGACATCCGTCGACACTACAGTCTATTTACACAGTGATGCAGTGAAGATAGTATCTGTATACCTCATAAAGAAAGTAGTTTTCACTCAATACCTACAGAGCAATCAACCTCAGCCAGAATAAAGGTTTAATCACTACCAATACTGAGCATCTACCAAGAGCGTTATCTACATTGCTTGATTTTCTCTAATCATCACAACAGCCCTATAATTTTGGTGTCACTATCCCTATTTTAGAGATGAACACAAGGTTCGGGAAGTTTAAGTAACTTGCCCAAGATCACAAAGAGAGTAAGTAGGGAGACTGGGATTACGATCCATGTCTGTCAGGAGCCACAGTTTATACTGTTTCCTCAACTGCCTGCTGCTTGAGACTGTGCACCAGTCAAGGCGCAGTGACTGGCACACTTATTGGAAGTTGGAGTATTTAGGATTTACTCCAACTCATACTCCTGCTGTTCTTCAGGCTTTTCCAAAGACTTTGACTCTCATGCTCCTTTTATTCACATTTGTGCTTCAATTGTGCTAATCACTGTCTGATCCCAACCACAATCCCACCTCAACTCATGGCCTCTTGTCAACACTCTCCTGTTGTCTGGCCCCAGGCCCATCCTGGGTTTGCTTTTGTGATTCCTCTCTGATAACTCATAGGACCCACACTCCACTGTGCGACCCCAGGAGACAGTAAGTGTCAAGGGAGCCCTTCAGAGAAGGTTGAGATGACCACAGGCTGTAGTAATCAGAGAAAGCTCTTGGTTGAGGGGAGTGATGGGAAGAAATCATAGAGTGGAAAAGAGGGAGGAAACCACAGTATCTAAAGGAAGAGGGCAAAAATACATGAAAATAAGAATGCAGACATTAAGTAGACAACACTGGGAGAAGTAAAGAATTGATCTTGATAACAGTCAGAGATTACTTTGGGTAGGCGGGTTAGGATAAACTGTGGATTGTCTGAATGTTTTAAGATTTAAACTTACCTCTCAATGTTGTACAATATGTTTTGAAATAGGAAAGAATGGAGACAGAAAAATCATCGTAACTGAGAAATAGATTGGATCCAAAATGACCACAGATCTAAGCCATGATAACTAGGAGAATGACTGGGACCACTGGAAGAGACAGGAAATTCAAGAGGCAGACACTGTTTCCAAGCAAAGTATGTGAATTTCTGTTTACTCCTGAAGAGTCTGAGATAATTTGGTAATGTTCAAATGGGAGTACCATCAAGAAGTTAGAGCTGCAGGCCCAGAATTTGTGAAGTTGGTGTAGGTGACATTCTCCACACAAAAGTGAGATAATTCCATGAAAACACATGAATTATCCAAAGGAACAGCAGAGGAAAGATCAGAATTGATCAGCACAATCTTGGATGTACTTACATCCACAACTATTTATTGGTCACTTACAGTATCCCAGCAACCAGAGTAGATAAAACCAATTTTTCCATTTTTAGAACAGACAAGCACACTTGATTAAAATTTTTTTAACTTTTTTAAAATTTTTAATTGTGGCAAAATACACATAACATAAAATTTACCATCTTAACCTTTGTAAGTATACAGTTAGGTGGTATTAAGTACAGTTGCATTGTTGTGCAGCCATCACCAACATTCATCTCCAGAACTCTTTTCATCTTGCAAAATCAAAACTCTGTCCTACTAAACAGTAGCTTCCCATTCTCCCCATTCCCCTCCAGCCCCTGGCAACCATCATTCTATCTTTTGTCTCTATAAATTTGACTACTCTAGGAACTTCATGTAAGTAGAATCATGTAGTATTTGGTTTTTTGTGACTAGTTTATTTCACTTAGCATAATATCCTTAAGGTTCGTACATGTTGTTGCATGTGACAAAATTTCCTTCCTTTTTAGGGTTAAATAATATTCCATTGTATGTGTATATCACATTTTGTTTATCCATTTATCTGTCAATGGACACTTGGTTGTTTCCACCTTTTGGCTATTGTGAATAATGCTGCTATGAACATGGGGTACAAATGTCTCTTCAAGACCCTGTTTTCAATTCTTTTGGGTACATACTCACTAGTGGCATTACTCAATTATAGTGCAATTCTATTTTTAATTTTTTGGGGAACCTCCATACTATTTTCCAAAGCAGCTGCACTGTTTGACATTCCCACCAACAATGCACAAGGGTTCCAACTTCTTCAAATCCTTGCCAACATGTTATTTCCTGGGTTTTCGATAGTGGCCATCCTAATGGGTGTGAGGTGCTGTTTCAAGGTGGTTTTGATTTGCATTTTCCTGATGATTAGTGACGTTGAGCATCTTCATATCCTTACTGGCCTTATGTATATCTTCTTTGGAGAAATTTCTATTCAAGAACTTTGCCTATTTTTTAATCAGGTTGTTTATTATTGTTGTGTTTTAACAGTTCTTTATCTATTCTGGATATTAATCCCTTATCAGATATAAAATTTTAAAATATTTTGTCCCATTCTGTGGGCTGCCTTTTCACTCTGTTGATTGTGTTCTTCGATGTGCAGAACTTTTCAAGTCTGATGGAGTCCAATTTATCTATTTCGCTCTTTTGTTGCCTGTGCTGTTGGTGTCATGTCCAAGAAATCATTGCCAAATCCAACGTCATGAAGCTGCACCTGACTAATTTTTTTTTAACTTGATGAGGTATAATTTATCTACCATAAAATTCACCCATCGCAAGTGTACATTTCAATGATTTTCATTGTGCAGCCATCACCACAATCCAGTTTTAGAGCACTGTCATCACCTCAGAAAGATCCCTCGTGCCAGTTCACAGTCAATCCCCAAACCCAGCCCCAGCTTCAGGCAACCACTGATCTACTTTCTGTCTCTAGATTTGCCTGCACCTGACTCAATTTTAAAAGTTATTTTCATGTAATCTTTAAAAAAAACTAGCATTTCATAGAGTTGGGGGAGGGAATTCTCTCACATAACCCCCCATCCCACTTTGCATGCTTTTTACAAATGTCTTTTCACTGATTGATCATTTTGCTATCATGTTTTATTTTTATTTTAGACTTTGTCAAGAGCAAATTTGAAACTTGGTCTCGCTGGTAAGTGGCACGCTTAAAGTGTGTTATTAGAATGTTGTTCAGTCTATAGAGTGTATCTCCTATCGCTGAATCTAATTTCCTTCTAAAATAAGGCGTGACATTTCCTCTAAGGCACCCAGGTGAGTTATGTGCCTGGCCTGATCAACAGCCACCTGTCATGATCCAAACAGGTTTCCAAGTTGTTTATGTTCT
This sequence comes from Equus quagga, assembly GCF_021613505.1. Classification (NCBI taxonomy): domain Eukaryota; kingdom Metazoa; phylum Chordata; class Mammalia; order Perissodactyla; family Equidae; genus Equus; species Equus quagga. The sequence goes on from NC_060272.1 coordinate 99,529,414, forward strand.
CTCCTCCTCCCTTCCTAACCCGGGACTGAGCCTCTTACTCTACAGGACCCAATGTGTACTCTGCACACACTACCACCTGTACTGGGTGGAATTCAGAGGCCTCAATTGAGACTTTAACACGCTGCAAGTGAATTCCTTGAGGCCTTGGTATGTGGAGGTCCACACCCATGTTATTTTCACGTTGAGTTCCTATCAAAACAAGTTTTTAAAAATATTAAGGAAGAAAGGATAGGAATTTAAAAAAATAGGAAGGTGTTTTGAGTTGTTTTGATGAGCAAATAAGGTCTCTGATATCCAAGTTAAATTCAGAAAAGGTTGGTTAAAAAGTAAAAAAAGTCATGAGACACTGTAGAGACACATTTTAAGCCTGGTTTCCTGAAGCGATGAGGTCAAATTCTGAGCTATGGGTTTTTTAAAAAGGTCAACTTCAGATCAAGAGCTTTGTGTTGGGCTAGTCCATGTGACATGTGGATGCTTTAGTGAGTTTCAGCTGAGGATGATGCCTTTAATAGAGTGAAACCACTTAATTTGAATGTTAGGGGAACAGGATTAGGACCTGAATCATACAGGTCAAAGCAAGACAACAGTGTGGGAGGGTATTATTATAGAGCAGGTTATGTTTCTGGCTTGACAAGGTCCCCCACACCCATATCATATTTGTATGTTCACTCAAAGGATGCAGACTAGGAATAGCTTTTATCTGGTGACCAAGGAGTCTCCAGGGAAAGAAAATGTTCAAATCCCAAACTCCAATGAGTTTCACCATTATTTAATGGTCCTAACTAAAATCAGTGGGCAGGGAGGGCCCCAAGGATGCTCTCCCGAGGGAGAAACTCACCCTAAGAGAGGAGGACAGTGGACCAGTGGTTTGATCTCGATATCATTACGTAAATAACTCCCAGGAGAGTTCTGGCCACAGTGTATAACTGAAATAAAGAATCTCTCCTGGCCTGGTCCACCAGTACTATGGATATGCTTTTATGAGCAGCCATGCCTATTAATATAATGGCACGCAGCCTCACTGAGTTACCAGGCATAAAATGATATGGGGCAATCATAGCCAAGTATAAACCTGCAGGGAGATTTCCCTCCCGCCCTCCCCTGCACACTGGTCCTGAGAAGTTGCTGCCAAAACATCACAGTGAGGATATCAGGGGACCATAAAAGACTGCTTGTTTTCAACAGAATCCTATGAAATTGGCTTATTCAGTTCTCTCTCTGTGAGGCCCTTGGCAACAAGCTTGGCAATATTTCCTCTCTGGACATTTTTTTGCAATATCTAAAAAATGAATTATAAAGGTTAAAACATTATGACATAGATTTTTATGTTCAGATCATAACTAAAGAGGAAATACTTTTCACTATGCTAGAGAGGAATTAACAAAAGCACGCATTCTTGTTCTATACACCTTTGATATAGCAGAGTGAGCTGCAGGCAATAATTTAACTTGTATGGGTATTTTTACCCTACATTAAAAAGTCTCCTATCCACAAAGTGGGCAATTTGTTAAGAAGGAATAAAAGATATTCTACCTCCCAGCCCCAAGAAAGAGCAGTAGACAGATCTTTGTGTTTCTGAGGCCCAAGTCCTTCTAAGGCTCCTTTAAATTTCATTATGAGAAAAAAGAACAGAAGGCAGCATTTATATTTTAAGAAGATGAAGAAAGAAAGAGGCCCACATCCCAAAAGTATTCTAGAATTCAGAAAAGGGATAGTGATTGTCATTTCCGAGACAGAGAGATGCCTAGACACGCTTTGGCTGGGTGAAGGACGTTGTGGTAGCATGGCTGTGCAGGCGCCTAAAAAGGCAAGCTTCCATTAGCAGCCTTGGGGCCTGAGCAAAGGGTTCTGAATGATCAGAGAGCAAGTTGTGTTATTCTTTGTGCCAGTGGTGCTATTTTTCTTCAAAGTTCCGTGCTGCTCAGCAGGAAACTGTATAAGCTGATACATTGCTAATGTCTGAAGCAGCAAGGCCAGAGGTACAGTGGGAAAGCTGGCGGTCCCAGCAGAGCCCTGACAGTGAAGGCAGCAGTGGCCAGAGATTCGCCAAGGCCCCTGGTGACCTGAGAGTGGAATTCTGACAGACAACGTTCTATTGCATAAGCCCCCAGGGATCATGGATGATGTAGAAGGGGATGGGAGATGTCTTAGTCCACTCATACCGCTTTAACAAAAAGACCATAAACTGGGTTGCTAACAAATGAGAGAAATTTATTTCTCACAGTTCTAGAGTCTAGGAAGTCCAAGATCAAGGTGCTGGCATATTTGGTGTCTGGTGAGAATACTCTTCCTGATTCATTCTTCTCATTATGCCCTCAAATGGTGGAAGGGACAAGAAATCTCTCTGGGTCTCTTTTATAAGGGCACTAATCCCATTCATGAGGACTCTACCATCATGACCTGAGCACCTCCCAATGCCCTACCCCCTAACACCATCACATTGGGGGGTTATGTTTCAACATACGAATTTGGGGGGGACGAAAGCGTTTGGTCTATAGCAGGAAAGAAGTGTGGCACTGGATCTCCCTCAATTCTGGCAAATGGGGCCTACAGCCTGGTCCATTTTAATACGAAAAGTAAGGAAGTGTGGCATGATGCTCATCACAGGTCATGAAGCACTTCATACCTATTATACAGCCATAATGTTCAGATTTTGGATTTCACAAGTATGTTGAAATTTTTTTCATCAATTATTTATTCAATCAGTATCTAATAAGGAGAAACAAAGATAAATGCAAAGGTTATCTTAGCTCTCACAAGCTACTGGAGCTGACTGCCCCAGAGCAAGTACTTAATCTCATAAAATGAGGTAAATTCTGCAATGAGATATTAACAGTGGGCTGGGGAGCACAGCAGAGTGAGAATGTAACTCGGCCGGTGGAGTTTGGAGGGTCTCCAAAAGGAGGTGATGTTTGATTTGTCTTGTTGCATGGGAAGGTGTTTGCTGTTTCCCCCATCGCCAGTCCTTTAATGGAGACACCACGAGCCAACACAAGTTCCCATCAGGAGCATTTCTGTGAAATTGTTTCACTTAATCAGACAGGCGACGTCTCACTTTCTTCTTTCCTAGTTCTCCAAACTACATCTGACCCCATTTACTTCAAGTGGCCCTTTAACTTAAGAGATTTAGCTGAGACTGGAATTTCCCCCTCAGGCAGCTGTCCAGTAGTCACTTTTAGTCCTATCCCTTCCCACCTCTGCACGGCGCCCCCACCCCAACCCCGATGGAACTTACCAGCCAGATTCACTCTGCGTGGCCTCAATCAAAACAGGGGGAGCAGACATTGTTAGGAAGAGAAAGAGAACTGGTAGGAAATGTTCATGGGTCTATCACATTCCTGGAATCCATTCATTCAACCCTTTCTTGTTATGACTTCTGAATGGGTCATAATTCAGCTCAACTCATATTCATTGAATATTCTAAGTAGATACATTGGGCAGTGCCTTAGTCAGTTAGAGCTGCTATAACAAAAATACCAGAGATTGAGTGGTTCAAACAATAGCATTTCTTTCTCCCAGCTCCAGAGGCTGGAAGTCTGAGATCAAGGCACTAGCAGATTTGGCATCTGGTGAGGATCTGCTTTCTGATTGTGCATTGCACACTGCTGACTTCTCGCTGTGCCCTCATACGGCAGGAGCTCTCTCAGGTCTTTTTATAAGAGCATTAATCCCATTCATGAAGGCTTCACCCACATGACCTAATCACCTCCCCAAGGCCTCCCCGCTCCTAATAGCATCACATTGGGAGTTAGAATTCAACATATGAATTTGCGGAGGACAGAAACATTTGGTCCATAACAAGCAGCGAAAGATCAAAGAGATGGGAGGTTTAGAATATAGTGGTTTAGAGCACACGCTCTGAAGCTGGCTTCAGGCTTAAAATCTAGTTTCTCCAACAAATTCTCATGTTTCCTCCCAAGTTGGTCCCTCCAAACCAAGGAGAACGGGTCATCACACCACTGTTTAGGAGCTACTATTTCTGATGAGAATGTGGCATATCCCTCAGATGTATAAGGGTAAAAAAATATATTAAGAACCGCTGGGGCTGGCCCCGTGGCCGAGTGGTTAAATTTGCGCGCTCGGCTTAGGCGGCTCAGGGTTTCGCTGGTTCGGACCCTGGGCACAAACATGGCACCACTCATCAGGCCATGTTGAGGCAGCGTCCCACATGCCACAACTAGAAGGACCCACAACTAAAAATATACAACTATGTACTGGGGGGATTTGGGGAGAAAGAGCAAAGAAAAAAAGAACTGCTAAGATGATTTATGTAAAAAGCCAAATTACATGCCTGGAACACTATGAGAATAAATAAATGGCTGGTTTAAGGACATAAAATATAATATAAAATGTGTGATTTCGGTAGCTCTTCTTCCCCGCCTGAGTTTACAAGTTAGAATGATGAGTGCTGAACACGCTATACTCGATTCACGTCTTCTCTAACTTTATACAAAATCACTTTGCTAAGAAATGATTTCTCATTTCTTAAACTGTTCTGAATCTAATACATCTCAAAAAATTTACTTTTTCTCTATTTTTGATTCTAAATTGCCTGAAGCCATTAATTTTCAATACGGACCTTCCATGATTAGCCATTTACTTAGAGAAGAAATAAACTTCTTTTTTTTGTTGTTTTTTTTAATTTTTTTTTAATTTTTCCTTTTTCTCCCCAAAGCCCCCCAGTACATAGCTGTGTATTTTTAGTTGTGGGTCATTCTAGTTGTGGCATGTGGGACGCCACCTCAGCATGGTTTGATGAGTGGTGCCATGTCCGCGCCCAGGATTCGAACTGGTCAAATCCTGGGCCACCGAAGCGGAGCGTGTGAACTTAACCACTTGGCCGCGGGGGCCAGCCCCTGAAGAAATAAACTTCTTTAGTCATGAGACTAGAGCTCAGCCTACATCAGAGGTAGTTATCATGAATTCCTCCCTAAAATATTCAAACTGAACATATATGGAATTCAAACTGGTTTCACTAAAAAGTGAAAGTATTACAGAGTCGTAGACCGTAACCATGAGAAGTAAGCCCCTTCTATTTCATGCCTCCCCCACAGATGGCTTCCATCCGCGTCTCCTGTGTTAGTCTGTTTTCATGAGTTTCAATTCTAACTGGCACCACAGAGCTGCTGGGAATAAGCGTTAGGATGGGAGGTAGTGGAGGGCATTTTGACATCTGCTGAACCCCATAAAAGCCAAGAGATTTGCATTTGAGATTGGCTTCCGGAACATAGGGAGAAGATAACGAGAGACGAGACTTTCCAGCCAGTCTAGTAGCAGACATAAAGTTCTGAGGTTTTCTTCCTGGACAAATACAAAAGGCAGAACTTGTGCAGTTAGGCTAAAATCCACAGAAGAAAAAGAGAACTATGTACAGGAGTCAAAATACTAACTTGATCAATAGAAGAAACGCTGTGATCTAATAAAGAAGAGTTAAAGAGAGCTTTGGCCAATGTCAGTGCTACTGTTGGAGACCGTGGTTGTTCCCAGATAGGAAAAATTTTGAATGAACACGACCACTGAGATGTGAAATTATAGCTCTGTTTTGGCCAGAAAAGACATAGAGGAGAATCTCATTTAACACAATTTGTGATATGAAACTGGGTTCCTGTATCTCAACAATTACCAAATAAATTTAAGTGATCGGGGCCGAATTTTTTCCTAAGGAAAGTGATTTATTGTTTTGACATAAAATGAACAAAGTCAATATCATTCAAAGCCTCTTGACCTCAGGAAAAGTGTCATCTCCAAACATACCAATGTCTGCAACGTGCATCCATTATTTATATAATAATCAAAACAATTCAATGAAATCTGTAGTCATGCAACAATTTCTCGAGGAACAAAAGCAAACAGCAGCAGGGGTATCAGCTGACTGCCTGTGGAACATACTACAAAAAGCAAATGTCATCAATAATATTCTTAGTATTTAAATAGCCAGAACTAGTGATAGACAACACCAATGTGGACAAATGTCAGATATACAAACAAGTGTGTGATGATATGGAATAAATATTTACACGAAGGTCCACGCAGAGGTGTTACTGGAATTCAGGCCACTATAGAAGCCTTTGGCAGGTTGAGGGATGCTCAGTCAAAGGGATGTTCAGTCAGGCAGTGGGAAAACCCAAGATCCTCCCGGAGGAAGGCTGAACCCATACATCTCTGTCGAAATCAGTGGCTTCTAAACGTTTTAGTCCCATATGCTGATGAATAAAGCAAAATTAAAGCATATACCTTAAATATATAAAAATTATATGCATGTGCTATCATACTAACATATTATATTCATAATAAATGCACACATAATAGAAATTGTAAAGGGATGAGATAAGATAATGTAAATAATCGTTTATTTTATTTTTATTTTATTAATTTACAAGAAAATCTTTCTGTTCTCACTTTAAAAATCATTAATGTCATTAAGATATTCATAAACAATGTGATTTAATGTATTTAATTATTTTTTTAAGTCTTGGCTTAACATATGTGATTCAGTCCAACTTTATGTTCATCATTTCTGTACTTGATTTTAATGAATGTCATGAAAAGCTAACTCCTAGTGATACAAGAATGTGAAAGAAAAAGGACCTCATTATCTTGCCTACTAAATCATGGTACTCATTTTTTGGTTATGTAAAAGTTTCATTAAAGTATGGGGACGGCCCAGTGGTGCAGCAGTTAAGTGCACGCGTTGTGCTTTGGCAGCCCCGGGTTTGCTGGTTCGGATCCCCGGTTGTGGACGTGACACCGCTTGGCAAGCCATGCTGTGGCAGGCGTCCCACATATAAAGCAGAGGAAGATGGGCATGGATGTTAGCTCAGTGCCAGTCTTCCTCAGCAAAAAGAGGAGGATTGGTGGTGGATGTTAGCTCAGGGATAATCTTCTTCAAAAAAAATAAAATAAAAATTTGACACAGTATTCAACTAGGGTGAGTATCCAACTGTCTATATTCAACACAGTATTCAACTCTATCATAGGGGAAGTAAATCCGTATTTTATGTATTCTCTTGATTATTTCAAAATTTATCAGAATTTATGATTCATCTTTTACCTCTTTGTCTGCTGAAGAACTAACCGTTGCTAATAGGATTAAGAGAAATGTCAACTCTGCCACTTTTTTTCCCTATTAAGCAGTGCATGAATTATAGTCTCAAATATTTTTGCAGGAATCTTTTTATCCATTTGTCCATTCTGTGAAGTAGATAATGAAATCCCCAAATCCACTTAACCGGGTACATGCAAACTTCAGTGTGTGTCAATACCCTGAAATCAAGCAAGAGAGAACTCCCCAGCTAGTCCCTTGGATTTCAGTAACTTCTCCTCTTCCCTTCAGAACCTCAAATACCTGTCTGATGGTACATTTGTGCAGGACCAGCACCAGTCTGTATATCAAATACCAGTAAAGCTTAATTTCGTTTCTCTACATTTTAATGTAAAGTCATAAATTGTAATATCTTCTTCACACACCACCGAGTGCTCTTGTTCACACCCTGGTGAGCATGTCTTCCACTTTGAAATGAATGTCTCTCTATAAAGACTTGTCTCCTGCCTCTCTGCAGAGTAGAGAAATGCGTGCTTTATGGCCCATGGAGTAATTTGGGGAGTGGGGTTACAGGTTAACAATTGCTCAACACTTCTAGTGACTTTGTATTCCTGAGTTAATTTCTTTTTTGTGGAGAGTCCAACCAAAAACCATCACCATTCATTCATTCCATAGATATTTATTGAGATTCTATTATCTTATCACTTTCAAATTTCATATAAAAACTTGGATAATTTAGAACCAAACTGAATAATCTCTGAGTAATCTAGATCAGAGATCAGAGACTTTTTCCATAAAGGACCTGATAGTAAATATTTTTGGCTTTGTTGCACATAGCTGTAGTATTTGCTGCAATTACTCGACTCTGCCACTGTAGCATGAAAGCAGCCATAGAGAATATGTAGAAAAACATTTATTGGGCTGTGACCCAATAAAACTTTATTTACAGGGGACCAGCCCCATGGCCTGGTGTTTGAGTTAGGCACACTCTGCTTCAGTGGTCCAGGTTCAGTTCCTGGGAGCAGACCTACGCTACTCATCAGCGGCCATGCTGCTCAGCAACCCACATACAAAACAGAGGAACATTGGCACAGATGTTAGCTCAGGGAAAATCTTCCTCAGCAAAAAAAAAAAAAAACAAAAATAAAAACAAAAAAACCTTTATTTACAAAAATCAGTAGCAGGAAGGATTTGGTTGTGGACCATAGTTTGCCAACCCCACATCCAGACAATTGCTTCACTTTCCCTATCTGATTTGACTATAGTGACACGAGTCTATGCAATTTTACATATCTGAATTTTGAGTCAAGCTATTTTCTTTTACTTGAATAAATAAGAAAATTAGGGAAAGCTAGTCATTTTCTTAATGCATATTCAGATACTTGTCTTTACTTTTTCGAATATCCTCTTTACTTTTTTTTCCCAGATGCATGGACTAAATGAGTTGATCCCTTATTCCTTACAAAACAGAACTAACTTGACATAGAATCAAAAGGCACAGTTGGGCCTGTGGAAGAACAAAGGTCCCTTTGAACAATATCTGCTGGCCGGGAACTTCAAGATGGATCTTGTTGATTTTTGTTTGTGTGGTAATATATATACATCCTATGCTCTAGGGGCAGGAAAAGCAAAGTATGGCTTGCCAGGAAGAGGGTTACTTCCATTGTAGTAGGTGAAAAGCTGCCTGGTGATGACTACAATGTGCTACTGGCAACTTAGTGCTCATTTTCAGTGTGTTCTGAGATATGTTCTACTCCATACCTTCCCAACCGTTCTCAAACTTGAGTGTCCAGACGTTTCACTTTGGGAGTTGGGTAAAATACAATTGTAGGTCTTCTGGAGTGGAGTCCAAGAATTGGTCACTAAGCATTTTTGGTGATTCTGGTGATGGAGCCAGTCAGAAGAAAACAGTCATGCTGAAAAGCACAGAGTAAATTTGCTGAGTTCAAAATCCTCCCTGCAAGGCTGGTGTGAAGATTAATGAAAACATAGCTGAAGCTCCTAAATCAGAACTTGGCAGATAATACATGCTCAATAAATCTGTTAGTGCCGCCTGAAAGGTAAGATAGATACAGCCCATGGTTAACATGGGGGAAGCCATCTTATAGAGGGGAACCATGTTAGGACTATAAATGACCCCAGTCCACAAGACCCCCTCACCTTGTCAGCAATACTCTAGTCTGCACGTAGCCTAGATAAGTACACACCCGCTTGTAAGAAATATGCATGGTCTGCTTTTTGTAATCTTCACTTATACTTAGACCTCCCTATTTTGATAAGGCAATAACTTTGTTCTCTAAGTTTTCCCAGGGATGTAACAACCTCCAAGAGAAAGCCCTCTGCTGGTACCGGTCACTGGTGACAAGAGATGGGATGATGGGGAGTCTCAAGGACTATAACACCAGATGCTTGACATCCTAAGACCCCCCACCCTGCTTCAGCCCATTTGCACTGCAAAACTGCTTCGAAATGTTGTAGTTTTAAGAGGTTCTTTAGGATACTAGTCTGCCATCTTCCCCTTTCCTAGCAAGTTGTAATAAAATGATCCTTTCTCTCCTAACCACCTTGCCTCTGGACTGTTGGCTTTTCTTTGTGGCAAGTAGAAGGCCTCTTTTGGCAGTTACAGATTTAAATAACTTTGCAATTGCTATTACAGTATAATTATCATTGTGGTATAATTATTGTTTTATACGTAAAGAGAGCTAATAACATTGGAAGCATTCAAACTGCAATTAATTGAAAAGGGAAGAAAGAGAATATATAAATCTTCAATATCAAAAATGGATACAGTATGAGAGGGTCAGAGACTACAGGAGCTAAAAAGAAGGTCATAACTGCTGAATCATTAGGCAATCATTAAAGCAAACTGGAGACAAGTAATGAAGAAAAAGGGGAAAAGGGCTTAATGGCTATTTGCCCACATGTCACAAAATTGAAGCAAAGACATGTTTATTATCTGGATCATCTGGGTCTTAGCACAGTTCTCTGACTCTCTTTGCCTGAGTACACCCGAATTTAAGGTGATAAAATCGAGAAAGTAGTGAGACTTAGGAAGAGGGGGATTTGCAAACTGCCGCTGAAGTCAGAGAGCCATTCAGTGCAGAATGATCGTTGCTCTCCTCAAGAAATCCTCAGAGGTCGATGGTTTTGCCACTTGCTTAGCCCTTGGCAAAGAATACCTTGGACTGTTTTCAGGCCGGTCCTGGTTTTTCCATTCATTTGTTCATCCATTCACTGAAGCATATTTAATAAGCTGGGACCAGGTGTCAAGCACTGTTCTGGCACTTGGGATACATAAGTGAACAAAACTATAGTTAAAGATCCCTGCCCTCGTAGAACTTACATTCTAGCAAAGAGAGGCAGACAAGAAAAAATAAACGTGAGGACTAATTCAGTTATATAATATAAAAGGGAAAGTAAGCAGAGGAAAGGAGAGCATGGGGATGTGAAAGCGGTAAAGGTCAGCCTCGCTGGGCTAGTGAGACTTGAGCAAAGATTTGAAGGAAGCAGGGAGCTGGGTCAGCAGCTATGGTGAGAGAGAACAACAGAGGGCATAGGACAGGAGAGTGCTGCATGTTTTTTTAAGAATGCCAAGGAGGCCAATGCAGCTGGAGGACAGGGAAAGAGAGGAATAATCAGAGATGAGAGCAGAGAAATAATTGAGGGCCAAGATCATTGTAGAGCCTTGCAGGCCATTTATTATAAGAATTTTGGCTTTTGCTCTTAGTGAAATGAGCAGCCTTTGTATAGTTGTGAGCACAAGAGTGACATGATCTCCTTTAGGCTTTACAAGGCTCACCCTGGCTGCTTGGTTGAGGGTAAGCTATAGGAGAGCAAGCGCAGCTCACATTTGTAGTCATCACAGCGCATAACTCATTACCTTCAGAAGCAGTGCTTTCCACACAGTGGACACTTCCCTGGGAAGCATCTGCTCCAAATCCTGGTCTCTGCTTGAGCTTGATCACTGATCCCTAACAGGTGCTTCTGACTTGCTACTTGGTTTTGACCTCTGGCCACCACGCAATCTAATTACATGGTCCCAGCCATCCTATTGTTTTCTCAAATTTGCCTTAGCTCCTCCTGAAAAGGTGCATAAAGTTCAATCTTTTTCACCCAACAACTTCGAGTCGATTATTATGTTAAAAATCAGTTGGTGGGGCCAGCCTGGTGGCATAGTGGTTGGGTTTGCGTGCTCCACTTTGGTGGTCCAGGGTTCGCAGGTTCCAATCGCAGGGGTGGACCTATGCACCACTCATCAAGCCATGCTGTGGCACCATCCCACATACAAAATAGAGGAAGATTGACATGGATGTTAGCTCAGGGACAATCTTCCTCAAGCAAAAAGAGGAAGATTGGCAACAGATGTTAGCTCAGGGCCAGTCTTCCTCACAAGAAAAGAAAAAACCAATTGCTAATTAGAAACACTTATAACCTGCTTTAAAGGATCATAACTATCACATTTTTAGTTTCTATTATATACCAGGTGCTGTGCATTATGCATACAAACAGAGTTAATCCTTTTAGCCCAGGGAGCCAGTATCTTACTGTAGCATCTCAGTGGTAGAAACCATGCCTTGAAGACATTAAGTAATTAATAGAACAGGAGGCAGGATTCAAACCCAGAAAATGACACTACTACCCTATAACATGCAATTAGCTTTGAAATAAATATTCATACCTCAAAAGCCTGGGGAAAAAAAAGTGCTCTCCAGGATCTTATTCACATTATTCATTAGTATAGTATATCCTGTTATCATTGAGGGAACAAAGAAAACCTGGAGGGCCAGCCCAGTAGTGCAGTGGTTAAGTGCGCTCGTTCCACTTCTCAGCGGCCCGGGGTTCACTGGTTCGGCTCCCGGGTGCGGACATGGCATCACTTGGCACGCCATGCTGTGGTAGGCATCCCACATATAAAGCAGAGGAAGATGGGCATGGATGTTAGCTCAGGGCCAGGCTTCCTCAGCAAAAAGAGGAGGATTGGCGGCAGATGTTAGCTCAGGGCTAATCTTCCTAGGAAAAATAAGAAAAAAGAAAACCTGGAAACTTTAGCCTGGCCCTGACCTCAATATGGCAAATTCGAGTAAATATCCTCTAACTGGACAGCTAGTCAGGACTGGTAGTTACTGGCTTAATCAAAAAAAGAGTTAAAGTGAAGAAAGATAAGAAATTATATTTGTATACCTAAGTAAATTACTTTTGCTTCCATCATTTCTTTGTGTATTCACTCATCAGTCTTGTGTTGTAGAAAATTTTCTTACAGTCTGATTGGAGTTCCGTTACTTTCTTGTGTACAGCATCATCTTTGATCTCCAGTTGCAGTTTCTTTAAAGTGAAATTAAAAAATAAGTTCAGCTATGAAGAAACATGAAAACCAACTTCTCTAGATATTTTTGAGTGTTTTCTGGTATTTTACAACATCATTATATTACACGACCTCCCCCCATCATAGATTCTATCCAAAGCATTTCGTTTAGTTCTCGTGGAAACAGCTCTCTCTCTTTTCACACTTGTATTTCTTTAGTTTTCATACTATTTAATAAAGTTTGTAATTTTAGTAACAAACAGAACTGGCATAAACAGATTTTGGAACAAACTTAGTTGACTTGTCGTAAACATAGAACTTAATTGATGGGGGCAGAAATGCATGGACATACTAGAATAGTCTTCTGGCTGCCAATATTCCTCTGCAATGGGCATGGTCCAGCATGTTTCACTGAGGGAATGGAGAGCATGGCTACTGCAGTAGGTCAGCTAAATGGACGTTGATTAACTGAGCTTCTGTGGTATAGATTATCGATGTCAAGTAATGAAATCTTATTATGAATTGCAGAACATAGGGATTGGAAGGAACAATAGCAAAAAATAACTAGCATAATCCAATCATTTAACAGATGAGGAAATGCAGTCCTTTTTGCTGTTGTTGAGGAAGATTAGCCCTGAGCTAACATCCACCACCAATCCTCCTCTTTTTGCTGAGGAAGACTGGCGCTGAGCTAACATTCATGCCCATCTTCCTCTACTTTATACGTGGGACGCCTGCCACAGCATAGCGGGCCAAGCGGTGCCATGTCCACACCCGAGATCCAAACCGGTGAATCCCGGGCCGCAGAAGTGGAACATGCACACTTAACCACTGTGACACCGGGCAGTCCCAGAAATGCGGTCCTTGACCTTAGAGTAACTTCAGAAGATCACTTCATTAGCAGGAAGAGGAACAGATTTGACATTTCTGTTCAGTGTCCCTCCCCACACTAGAGTATTTGTTCCATTTTGTCACTACTTGATAAAAGTACTGAAATGATCAAATTTCCTCTTTTCTCTAGTCCTTCTGTTTTTCAGATAAAGTGCAAAGAAGGTATCATTTCACCTGAGACTAACATTTTTATTACCTAAAAAATTAAAGATATTTTACCTTGAGATTTTCAATTAAAAATAGACTTGGTTTCTTTTTTTCAGATTTCAATGTCAATTACATAAACTCAGCATTTTTCTCTTCCAAAACATGGAAACTCAGGACCAAATTTTTCTTATATATAAAACCCACTGAATTCACGAGGACTCACATTTGGGCATCGGTCAGGGACTTAGAAAATAGTTTAAGAGGAAAAAAAGTGACTGAAATACTAGAAAGACTGAATAAATAAACAAGAAACCAAGCTTGCAACTGACTTTTCCAGATATTTTGCCAAGATGCCTAAGGTCATTTGTAAATAGTTCTCGTGTAATACTATCAAAAATGTCTACCATAGAACTAGATTCAAAATTGTAATATTTACTTTGCAAAAAGTACAAGGCTTGTGCGATGTGTGCTCATGTATATTTATATAAATGCGTAAAAATATAATCTAATAAAAGTCTAAAAACGGAACTGGGGAATTAGAACCAGATTCCATATTCTCCTATTATTTTTTCCTCTTAAGTTTCTTCCTGCTACAAAAATATCTACAAAAAATTGATTTGGCATAAATAAATGTGTCTACTTATTAACTCCACCTTGAACTCAGTCCCCAACCCTCTGGTAATAATGAGCTACTTTTAAGCCCTAAGACTCACGTTCGCTTCTTCCAAAAAGAAATGGTGGGTGTTCAAGTGACGTTGGGGAAGCACCGCTCTTCCCTTCTTGCTGGAAATCCTCACCCCGCCAGGAAAACATCAGATTGGCACCATTTAGGGAGTCACTTGGGTTATTGTTCTAAGTAAACTTTTAAATGTTTAAAAGTTCCATGATACCGCACTCCACCGGTTCCTTTCAAACCTCTCTGATTTTCTATTTCCTTACAGATAGTTTTTCTTCATTTTATCATTAAATATTGGGATGCCCCAAGGTTCCAGACTTGGCCTATTGTTCTTTCCAGTCACTTACTCTCTAAATGATTTCATTCTGTCTCAGGGTCTTGACTATTATGTGTTAGGGACTATCAGGTCTGTGGATCCGGCGCCGTTCTCTCCCTAGCTAGCGAGTGAGCGCCATGTCAAACTCCCATCGAACAGCTCTAGCCACTGGCCCTGGGACACTTCAAATTTGTCTTATCTAAAACTGAACATCTGATGCCCCTTCCTCCCCAAACTGCTCTGTCTCGTGTATTCTTTCTCCACCTAGACAAATTGGCCAATCTGGAAACTTCTGAGAAACTCCTCAGCGATAATTCTTCAACCGGATTTTTACCATTGAATTTGGATTTTTGCTATGTGTGTGACTAATCTTAAGATGATGCTAGTCTTATTTAAATTAACAAATTATTGTATTTCACACTAGTACAACCAAAAGTACACTAATGAATTAATCCACTAATAGCTTTTCCTAAGTACTATACATCCACCACCACCACCACTCCCCCTGGCTCTATCATACCTTGTTTTTCCTCCCAACTAAGGCTCTTTGCAGACATATGGTCATAATTATGCATAGAAAATTCATAATTTGGGTAGTCTTTATATACTGCTACACAAAAGCAGTCAGCATCACTAATTGCATGTGCTTTATTTAAGAATACGAAAACAAACAACTGAGGGTCTAGGCACATATTCTCACTTCCTTTCATGTGTATGTTTACATTTAATTCTCCAGAACTAAAGTATAAGGAAGGAGGGGAAAGCGAAAAATACTTTCCTGGGAAAAAGTTCCGAAAATAAGATGGTAGGGAGGGGATTGGGTGGGGAAAGAGGTAAAAAAGTACTGATACATTTTCCACTTACGCTAATTTAATTACAGCTGACAACTAACTATTGTGCTGTGGGTTTATAAAGTTAACTTAGAGGCTTCATTCCTGATTAAATCAAGAACAGTACTGAAGGCACTAAGGATAAAGCAAGGCCCATTAGACTGTTAAAATACAACAGGGATCCTCTTGCACAAATCAACATATGTCTATTTAGCCAGGGCCTGCCACTCTGAAAATATGTCGGTAATCATTCTTCTTTCTTTCTTGATCTTTTGCTACTTTCTCCAAGGCCTGCAGTCAACTATGGAGGTAGAACAATGAAGTCTTTCATGTGGAAGAAAAAAAAAGAAAACTCCCTGATGCAATGCTCTCTCTCTTTTTTCCATATCACTGTGACCCTACTAAAAGAAACAAAAGGAAAGGATCAACCCCCTTTCCAGCAGTCAAAAGGTATTTTAGAAATAAAGGAAGAAATCCTTGAGAATGGCTTTGTGTCTGTCTGTCTTCCAGTTGACTGTCACTGATAGTCTGTGTTAAACCTTTTCAATGTCAGGAATCCAAGTCCAGAGCAGGCAGCTAAAGCACAGACTTGGGTTTTCTCCTGAAAAGCAGTGAACAGCAGTTGGCTAAGATGACCAAGAGCCCCTGACATTATAGAAAATTCTATAGGAAAAAATGCTGGCACCATTGAGTGTTTTGAATGCTTAAGACAGGCAACTGTAGACAAACCTCCTAAACTTGATCTTACTTATTGTTTACAATATAATTTCCTAAAATGAGCAGTGAGATCTTAGAACCTACATTTAACTTCAGGGTCAGGAGAGAAGCAAGTAAAATACAAGAAAGATTCGAGCCTACATTAGGCCGAGAAACCAGCTGTCCTCCGTTCTTCAGCTGAGGGCAAAAACAAAGCCAGACTGTTGAGGAGAGCTGTTGTGCACGGAAGATCTGATGAGGGCATTGCTTCTAATCCACAAACAACTCAAGAGGCAAAGGACCCCAGGGTTCTTGACTCTGCTATTTTTTAAAAGCACATTGCCCTTACTAAATGTTTTAGTCCAATAAGTCTTGTTTTAACATCGTGTCTAAAATTTTAAAGCAGTACTCCTTTATATTTGTGTAATACTTTACAAACTAAAGGGGTGTAGCAGGATTTATTTATCATTGACTCGTTGCATCCTCTCTTCCCACCGGTAGGGATTATCCCAATTATTAACTAGCCAGGATGAGTGAAATCAACTCAGTTTTGTAAATGGAAATTCAGAGCACTGGGGAAGCTGAGATTAGGCGAGAGCCTTACACTGTAAGTAGTAGAGCCAGGACTAAAACCTAGTTCTTTTATCGTCCAGCATTATGCTACCCCATGAACAGGTTATATTTAAATAACATAGGAAGCTACATTTTCTAAGAGGAAAGTAGGCAGTTTTAATCCAATATAATTTATCATACACCAAAGCAAAAGCATTTGTCCAAGAATGTTCAGCCGTGTAATCAATATTCAGCCAAATGAGTTTGGAATAGAGAAGCAATGCTCCATTACCGAGTACCCATTGATAGCGTCAGTTAATAACATCTTCATCTGTTTAACTGAGGACCATACCGGGAAAACAAGAACCCCCCTGACCCCCACCCTCTCAACACTTCAAGTGCTAACAGCTAATAGCAGTTTTAATATTGCTGATTTACAAGCCATAATCAATTGGTTAGGGTGCTCTTCCCCGGAGGCTTATTTAGATGTGAAAACAAAGGGACTAGTCAGAAAGATTCTCTTTGTTCTGAATTTAGTTGGGAAAGCAGAAAGTCACTAGAAAGACAGTTGCATTTGGGACATAGTGTATAACATCTTTGATATACTATTAGTGTTCAGTCAACCGTAGAGCACAATGCAATGGAGATTTTCTAAGTTCTATATATTTTAATTTAATATTTATCGAGCAGTTAGTATCCAGAAGGCATTATATCAACAGAATAAAAAGTTATAACCTGAGGCCGGCCTGGTGGCGCAGCGGTTGAGTTCACACATTCCGCTTCTTGGCAGCCCGGGGTTCGTAGGTTCGGATCCCGGGTGCTGACATGGCACCTCTTGGCACACCATGCTGTGGTACGCGTCCCACGTATAAAGAAGAGGAAGATGGGCACGGATGTTAGCTCAGGGCCAGTCTTCCTCAGCTGATAGCCACCTAATTGTCTTTCCATTATAAGTGACCTATTTTATTTATCTCTGTCTTCATGAAAGCTTTTAGAATCTTATCTTTTTTTTTTTTTTTTAAGGAAGATTCACCCTGAGCTAACATCTCTTGCCAATCTTCTTCCATTTTGTATGCGGGTCGCCACTGACAAGTGGTGTGGGTCCGTCAAAGTGGAGCATGCCAAACTTAATCACTGGGCCCCGGGGCCGGCCCCAGAATCTTACCTTTTAACCTTAATGTTCGGATATTTTAAAATTACGTGAGTGAGTGTAAGTTATATTTCCCTCCATACATTGTGTTATGTACCCAATAGGCCTTTTGAGTCTGAAGGCTCAATGGTGGTGGAAAATTCTCTTCTATTCTTAGTTTGATATTGTTTCCCCCCTGTTTCCTCCCAATTCTTTTTGGAAGACCTATTGTGGAACACTGGACGTTATGTCTACATCCCCTATGGCTCTTACTATTTTCATATTTTCTATCTTTGTAATTTTTTCTACTTTTTCAAATATTTTATTACCTTAATCCTCCAATTTAAAAAATATTTTAATAGGCTTTCAATTTTAAAATAATTTTAGTTTTACAGAAAAATTGCAAAGATTGTATAAGAGTACCCATGTACTCCATTCCTAGTTTCCCCTATTAAGATCTTACATTATTAGTATGATATATTTGTCATAATTAGTGAACAAATATTGATATATTTTTATTAACTACAGTCCATATTTTTTCAAGATTTCCTTAGTTTTTAACCTAACGTCTGCTTCGGTTCTTCTTGGCTGTGATCTCAGACTTTTCTTGTTTTTGATGACCTTGACAGTTTTGAAGGGTATTGGTCAGGTACTTTGTAGAATGTGGCGCAATTGAGATTTACCTGATGTTTTTCTCATGAGTAGATTGGGGTTATGGGTTTCTGGGAGGAGGACCACAGGGCAAAGTGCCATTTTCGTTGCATCATATCAAGACTATGCACTGTCAACATGATATCACCGTTGATGTTGACTTTGATCACCTGACTGAGGTATTTTTTCTTAGGTTGTTGTGCTGTAAAGACACTATTTTGTCCCCTTTCTATAATGTACTCTTTAGAAAGATGTCACTATGCACAGCCCATATTTAGGTGGGGAGTTACGCTGCACCTTCTTAAGAGCAGAGCATCTACATAAACGATTTGGAATTCTCCTGCATGGGAGATTTTTCTCTTCTTTCTCATTTATTTATTCAGTTATTTATTTATAGCAGTATGGACTCATGGATATTTATTTTAGACTTTAGATTATAATCAAATACCACTTTACTTATTTTGTTGCTCGAATTGTTTCAGCTTCAGCCACTGGGAGGTTTCAGTCGGCTCCTCTGTCCCTTTGACATACCTCCAACATTGTGGGCTTATTTATTTATTTACTCTGAGCATTTCCCAACTTTCCATCATTGTAAGATGCTCCAGGCTTATCTTGTATATTTCCTACACCAATCCTAGAATTAGACATTTCTCCAAGGAGACCTGGTTCCTTTAACTGGAGAGTGATATTAGAAACCGTAATCTGTGTGCTTGTTGCTACTGGAGTATTGTTGCTTTTGGGACCTCTCAGATGAAAGAGTGAAAAAATATGTTTGTATACTACATCAAATATATACATATATCTAGAAATATTTCTGCATGTAACATCTATATCTATATTAAGTTAAACATGAGTTCATGCTGATGTCTTCAATTCTAACCCCTTACCACATGGATCATTCTAGCTGCCTTTCCTTGCTTATCTGTAAACCTTCACTCCAACAAAGAGAAACCCGGCTCCCGCAATTCCCCATCCACTTACTTGATTGTTCAATTTCAGTATCCATGTATCACAGTATCAAGATTGTTAGCTGGTTCCCTGATGGGAAGCAACTTTATCAACTAGAGTTCGGCACTTATGTATAGTGTCTTTTGCCTTTAGTCTTGCAGACTCCATTCATTTCCAATGGAACCAAATCAGCATCTTTTCCCCTCATTCCCCTTTACTGAGGCTGTTTCATACATTTATAATGCAGTCAGATTGCTCTGTCACATTCTGCATGCATTCTGGGACTCCTCAACTTCGTAATTTTCTTGAAGATTTCCTTAACATTCCTTTTCAAAACTTCTATTGACTATTTTCCCCCTGCTAACAAATTTCATTTTCCAAGAGTTCTTTTTGCTCTCTGAATTTTTTTTCATACATCCTACTTAGCTGTTAGCTATCTGCATCTATGAACATCCTCTCTGGGGATATTAATAAGAAATTTTTGAAGTTTTCTTCTCTCTGTTTAGCCTGTTTTCTCCAAGTTTTTCATTCTGTTTGTTCTCACCTATCTGTTCCATATTAAAAGTTTGGGTTTTTTTGAGGAAGATTAGCCCTGAGCTAACTACTGCCAATCCTCCTCTTTTTGCTGAGGAAGACTGGCCCAGAGCTAACATCCATGCCCATCTTCCTCTACTTTATACGTGGGATGCCTACCACAGCATGGTTTTTGCCAAGCGGTGCCATGTCTGCACCTGTGATTTGAACCGGCCAACCCCGGGCCCCGGAGAAGCAGAAGGTGCGAACTTATCCGCTGCGCTACGGGGCCGGCCCCATATTGGAAGTTTTTCTCTGATTTCTGGTAGTCTTTGCTTGACTGTTAATGATTCAGAGTCAGGGAATCTGCTTTCCTGATTAGAATCTCTGAGGGCATGAGTGGGTCTTGTTAATATTGAGTTTCCTTGTAAGG
The DNA here is from genome assembly GCF_021613505.1 of Equus quagga. NCBI lineage: Eukaryota > Metazoa > Chordata > Mammalia > Perissodactyla > Equidae > Equus > Equus quagga. The sequence goes on from NC_060272.1 coordinate 99,549,540, forward strand.
TAATTTGGCTGGGCTATTGTTAGGGGAACTCCTGACGTTCATGTTAAGTCTTTCCAGTTGGGCTGTTTACCTAGCGATGCATCTTCCAATATTCTGCCTGAAGTGTAAGGCCTATCTGCTAGCAAGCTGGTAGCCAAGAAGTTGTTGCCTTAATCTATACATTTTCAGGCTGGTACTCACACCTTCAACTATGCATAGCTTCCCCCAGAGTAGAGACAGTTTTAACGTTCTGATCTTCTGCCATTGGAGGGGAGGGGAAGTAACTCAGTGACATGGTACAGCCATAAGAATCTAGGGAGAGGGATCCAATTTTTTTGAAAGCTTCCAACCAATCTTCTTTCTTTTATCTCCCCACATTCCCTTATTCCCCCATTCTGGAGATATCTGATGCTGCCAATTTCTGAGACTTTGATGATTTTGAAGCGAAGATTAGGTCAGTTTTCAGCTTTCCTCACTGCTGGTTAGATTTGGCTTCTTGGATCTACAAGGCCCTTTTGTTAACACTCATCTGTCTGCTTTCCCACCTTCCTAAATTTTGTGCTGTTGTGTTATCTTCCTTTACCTTGGATGCATACCTTTAAAACCTTTATCTTTCATCTATCTATCTATTTATCTATCTATCCAATATCTATCCATTCTTCCTTTTGCTTGGTTTTACAGGGGTTTGTAGTGGGAGCAAAGATTAGATTCTTGTGTTCAATTCACTATCCATCTTCTCCCAAATCCAGGCTATAACTTTTTTTTTTTTGAGGAAGATTAGCCCTGAGCTAACTGCTGCCAATCCTCCTCTTTTTGCTGAGGAAGACTGGCCCTGAGCTGAAATCCATGCCCATCTTCCTCTTCTTTATACGTGGGACACGTACCACAGCATGGCTTTTGCCAAGCGTTCATAAAGTTAACCAATAGAGGAATTAAAAAGAAACAATTACTTGGAAAACTGAAACGAGATGGTAGTGTAAGTACAGTAAATCTTTTTCTGTTAAATAGGAACACAAATAAATAATCTTTAAAATTGATAAATCAGGAAATAACAATATAAACATACTTTTAAACTAATTGAGATGACACTGGAATAATTAAAATCCAGAACTGTTAAGAATTAGATGTGATTTTCTCCAGAGAAAGAGACTGGGGCTGAGTCGGGATGAGGCAGTTGCTCTTTCATAATATTTGAAACTTTCAGCTAGCAAATACATGTATTACTTTAATAAAGACAGAATAAGAGTTTTTTTTAATGACTAAAATGTCGTTCCTACCCTGAAGAGTCTTGCAATCTGGTACAGAAAACTGATTATTAAAACGTAAGGGAGGGAGGTGACAAAATATTTATTGAGTGTCTACCTTGTGCTGTGCTTTTTGCTGGATGATTTACACACACCATCTCATTTCAACCTTCTGCCGTTCCACTGATTTCCCACATTTTACTCTGAGCCATGGAGGCTTGAAAAGGCAGGCAGTTTATTCAAGATCACAAAGCTCCCACATGCCAGAGCCAGGCTTCAAACCCAGGTTTATCAAAGTCTAAATTCATGTACTTTCCCTTACAGAAAGCAGTCACCTAAGAGCAAACAGTATTTGGATATCAGTAAGATGTCTAAGACAGAAGCTGCCTTCCTGCTAGAGGAAGTTATGGTCCAGGGCAGGCGAGGGACAATGCAGACCTCGGATGTAGCGGACAAGGCAGGCTCCAACCCCTTGGTGAGGCCTTCTCCAGACAAGCAGACTGCTGAGGGCCCCTTTTTGATGTTCGTCTCCTGTTTAACACATTCAAAACTTTTAACAGCTGGAGAGAGGAGTGATTCATCTGAACCCATCCTAGGAGTCCTGAAACCTTTCTCCTCGTTGCAGTGACACACAGGATTAACCGGGAAGAGAGACGGCCTTCCACAAATCCCCACCACAGCCAACCTTCTCTCCTCCTGTTCCACTTCCTTGCCACTCATCTGTGAGACTTGGGGATGAGCTAACCGGGTCATACTATTCCTCAGCTGGGCCCTCCCTCGGAAACCTTTGTAGGCATCATGGGTCACCAACTGATTCCTTTCCTTGGAGCAATTTTGTTAAATTCTCACCACCTCCTTAAACTTTCAAGTCCCCTTCTTCTTTCCCTCCTCCTCTTCTCCTCTTTTCCCTCTCCTGCCTCTTCCTCCTTCTTTATCTTCTTCCTCTTCCTTCATTTTCTTCTCTCTCTCTCATGCCTACCACTTCTCCAGGAATCAGAGACCATCAGTCTTATAACTTCAGTCAGCCTCTGTACTCACCCGTTCTTCCTTCTCTCCCATCTCAGAAGCAAAGCCCTTCTCCTAAGCAAATGTAACTCCCCTACTTTCATTTTTCTCCTCTTTGATCCTGCCTCTCCTGGAATCTGCACCATCTCTTATCATCTCTTCTCTGTGTTTTCTCCTCCTCCTTATCCATGAGCACTTTCCCCTTATCCTAAAACATAGCTAAGCTTCTCCCACTGAGGAACATCCTTTCTTTCTTCTCGGTTCCACTCTTCCTTCCACAAGTATTTATTATGTTATATGTCGCGTGCCAGACACTGCACTGGGCGATAAGAATGTTTTGGGAAATGAAGCAGGCCTGCCTCTGGGAGCTTGCAGTCCAGTAGAGGAGCAGACGATAAGGAAACAATAAATGTAAAATTGCAAATGTCCACAAATCCTTGGAAGAAAACAAACAGGGCACAGTGATAAAGAATAACAGCAGCTCCACTAAGTTAGGGTAGCCAGGAAAGAGCCCTTATAATTCCATCACTTCCACTACCGGAGTTTAGGCTGCCATCTTTCACCCAGGTTCCAGTGAACTCTGAAGTTCCCCGCTTATGAATTCCACCTTTTGGTTCTTCTCACATATTGTTACTATAGTTGAGTTTCTAAAGTAGATCAAATTTTGTCATTCTCCTACTTAAGCCTGCAGTGGTTTCTCAATACCTGCAAGCCCAGACATTTTAAACGGCTCGACATTTTAACATGCCTACGTGATGAAGAAGAGACCATGAGATTGCTATACAAACAGAGACCAATCTGTGAGGAATGCTTTGTGCTGACTTCATTCTCCAGGACTATCTCGGGCTTGTTTTTGCCAGCCAATCTCTGTTTTGATTTGTTTTGTTTAAACAGCCATCCAGTGGAAGAGCCAGAGCAGCAGCTTTCTCCTCTGCGACCACTAAGAAGTCCTAAGAGACAGGTTGGGCTGTGGAATCTGCAAAGTAGAGAAGGAAGTGACCGAGACTCAGGAGAGAGAAAGGGCCCTTGAGATCAGAGACAGCAGCTCTTTAAGATGGGCAGCAGGAAGAAGATGTTGATATGGGCTCCTAGACAGTCATTTAATACAACTTCCTCCCTTTTGGCCTCTTTCCTCCAGCTGTCACAGGAGACCAAATTTAGCCTTCTTCCTTAAAATGCTATTAGGAAAGCTAGTCAATGAAAACAAAATAAAAATAAATTTGGTGAATCTCTCATTCAGTGAAATGGGTTTCGGTGAATCGGCCATTGAGTGAATTTGCTTTAAGAGTCTAGGGGTATTTGACATGCTGCTGATTTGACCAACTCTACCAGGGGGAAGTGAGTTATGTGGGTCAAGGTTAATGCCATGGGCAGAGGAGCTTCTGCCCTGCTTCCATTTTAGTATTTGGGAGGATATTGCGTCACTGGTTGCCTCTCCATCAACTTGTGGATAGCAGAGGGTGGGCCTAAATTTAGCTCTCCCCAGCTGCCCATGAAAGGGAACTGTGAACTTAGTTGAGGGTCTCACTAGGAGCTTGTCAGAAGCTGTCTTGACAAAGCGGATGAGGTAACCTGCCAGTGGTGGACCAGAGTTGGCTCATCAGCTCAGAGAGCTGACTGTTAAATTGTCAGAAATTTTGCAAGCCAGTTGTTAAACACAGCAATTATTAAACATTAAATTATTTAAACTTAAAATTAAACAAATTTCATCAAAAGTAGACATAATTAAATACTCAAAATTATCACTCCATAGTTATTTTACTATATTTTACTATTATGTATGCCCTTGAGATTATTTACATCTACTGTTTCTGTAGGGTAGGTCTTTTCCCAACTCTGCATTTGGTGCCGTCATACTGGTAGCTTGAAATGCCAAGGCAGGACTATTTACACCACAGAAATCTGCAAATACTACAAATCATGGCTCCTCCCACGCAGAACTAACTGCTAATCATTTTGCAGCACACCACTGCCTAAGATCCACGCAGCAGGATGGACTGCCTGCACGAGGAACATGGGGACTTACACTGGACCTCTGCAGTGCCAACGAGGCAGGACCAAGTCAGCAAGGATGGGAGAGGTCCATGAGTTACATCAGCTGCAGGCTTCAGCATTGGACACCAACAACACCCCAGGATGATGCCAGTTCCCTTCAGTGGTCACCAGTCCAGGAAGGAGCCTAGACCAGCCATGACACAGCAGAGACTAGCAAGCATCCAAGGGACCCCAAAGACCCTTTATCTCCCTCCATCACCATGAGATCACTTAAGTCTCACCTTCGGATCCCATCTTGGAAAGAAATAGAAGGAGGGAGCAAAAATCTGAGGAACTGAGCTCTTTATCCAACAGAGGTAAAGAATTTATCCAAAGAAATGGTTTTCATTATAGAATTGAACAGAATTCATCTGGTGGGACTGAAAGTGACCCTTTCCCCCAAGCTCAGCCACCTACGGCAGGGGACGTTGAGTGAGGGTGCTTTTCAGGAGGACAGACCAATTTTATGGAAAAGGAGACATACACTGTTGTTGTTGTTGCACATTTAAGAACTGTGTGTGTAAGTTTACGCCCTTGATGCAATGGTGGTATTGAGCTGTTCTTCAGCAGTAAGAACTACCGCATCTTCCATATGCAGATGAAGAAAGGAAGGCTCAGAGAGTTTACTTACACAAGGTCACACAGCTAAGAAGTGGAAGGAGGCCGGCCTCCAAAGGAAGGTTGGTGCAACTGTGGGAATTGAGTCATTTTTTCTCAGCCCTCCTCAGCCCTTCCTCGGGTCTTTTTGGCTGTGTGGGTACTGCAGCATGACTGGGACAAACCAGGAGGCGACTTCCTCATAGGGAAGCATCTGGAATGGGTAACCTGGAAGCCAAGTCAAGTTAGGAAAGCTATTACGTGAGAGGATGATCATAAATATTTTAGCGCCTAGGACAAGAAATGAAATGTTACTGGAAAGGAAATTGAGGTCAGAAGCTAAGTGCACAAATCACGAAGAAGGTAAATTGGCAATAGAGTTGGCAGCTAATAGAGCTAAGAGACTGGAGCAACGACCGAGGTGTGGAGCAGAGAGGTGGACCGTGTAGAATCAAATCCAGGAACACTGAGCAATCGTTCCTTTTATGCAGCGCCCAGCTCGTCTTGCCAGAGCAGCAGAGGCATCATAACGGAGCCAAATTTTCGGCATGAAATCAGCCTTTCTCCAAAGCTTGATTCTTACCCACGCGTTCCCTCCCACTGCTGTGCTTGTCCTGAGACTGAGATCTCCGTCCTACTCTTATTGTTCTGAAAAAATAAGAGTGTTTATGAGCTTATCAAAATAATTCATTCAGGTAATTTTAGAAATTCAAATATCACAGAAGGGTTTATAAGAAAAAGCAGCAGTGTCCTGCCCCACCTCACCCCCTTTCCAAGTCCAGTTTTCCACAATTTGCACTCAACTTCCATAAAGGTCCAAATGCCCCATGCCATCCCGTAGCTCTCAGGGAAAAGCACAAGCAGGAACCTGTCCCAGTATTTCTCCCTTGGTTTTATTATCTCAGAGAGAGTGGGAGGAGCTGAGCACAAACGTCCCAAGAGATAGAGCCATGGCGAATACAAATAGACTGAGCCCCAGAGTGGGCACAGGAAGAAAGGGAGGGTGTCTACACCACCCCCTTTTGTTTCACTGATATCCCTGGGCAGACGGATGGTTTCTCCCCATTGTCTGATGTGTATTGTATACTTTGCCAGTTCAAGGGGATGAGTCAGCATCTCTCTCCTCCTTTATTTCCCGTCCACTGCTATTGAAGCTCCCTAGAATCTTGTTGACTCCCCTTGGGGTTAAGAAGGACCTCAAACATAATTTGAGTTCAAAGACACATTTTTCCATCTTGGTAGCAGAAGTTTGTTCTGGGGGCGTGCCGGGGGGGGGGGGGGGGGGGGGGCGTGTCTAGTGCTGCAATGACTTAAGCATTCCTTTGTCTACTCTCCTAAAAGATGTCATTCCTAAGTTCATTCATTCAACAAATACTAGCTAAGCATCCACTGTGTGCCAGGCATGCACTCAGCACAGTGGACATAGTTTAATGCGCAGTCTGTGCCCTTGTCTTGCTAATAACCCAGAGGGAAAGTCAGATGAAAAGGCCACTAAGTAGTGTGGTGAGAGCTCTGGTGAAACTAAGTCCTCTCCCCATTGACTGAGTAGCGAGGGACAGCTTTCCTGCGTGGGGACACTGAGGTGAATTTAAAGGCTGAATCTGAATTAGAGGGCTGGGGAGGGCCTCTAGAGCTTCCAGGGGTGTGGAATGTGGTTGGATCAATCTCCTGTGAGCAGGGCTCCAAAACTGCTGATGGATATTCACAATATCTGGACAAGATCTGTCAATTTTCTGGATTAACATTCTAAATCTTGATTTTTTTTTTTTTTTAGACAATGGTACCTGCATCCCTTCAGATTTTGGCTGTTATAAACCAGCTTCCCAATTTGAGAACTCTCTCTGCACCCGGATCTCTGCAGAGCTGAATAAGTAACCCTGTTCCAGCAGCCAGCCCTCTCCTGGTGCTTCGGGTCTGCTTGGACCCTGGTCCAGTTTCGCTGCTTCTGGAGACTCAGTTCCAGTATTTGTTGCTCAGATGCTTCCTTCCTCTCAGGAGGGCCTGAGCACTCCAAGGCCCTGAAGGAGGAAGACATGTGCTTCTCAAAGTTACCTTCCTGCTGTTTCAAGGAATTAGATGAAGGACAAAGGAAGGAGGACTATAGGACACATGGAAGTCCCCCAGAACTCCAGCCAGTCTCCCCCTGAAATTCCACTTTGGGATTTCATCCCTTTGTCTAAACACTTTGGTAGCTAGTAAGCTGAGATTCATCCTAGACAAATAATATTTGGACTAAATAAGGTCCAAAATTTTGTATTTAGATGGAAAAAGAATATAATAACACTGAAGAATAGAAAAGTAGAAACCATTGAGGAGAGGAAATGAACCAGGTCCAGAAGGCTGAGAGATTGAAATGTCCCAAGTTTGCCTGGGATTTGACTTGACTTTAAAGAGAAAGACGAGGGGCCTGCCCCATGGCCGAGCCGTTAAGTTCGCACACTCTGCTTCTGCAGCCCAGGGTTTCACCAATTCAGATCCTGGGTGCTGACATGGCACTGCTCATCAGGCCATGCTGTGGCAGCATCCCACATAGAAGAGCTAGAATGCCCTACAACTAGGATAGACAACTATGTACAGGGGCTTTGGGGAGAAAAAATATATCTAAAGAGAAAGAAGAGAAAAGAGGAAGGAAAAGAGGTCGGGGAAAGAGGAGCTAAAGACAAGGGGAGAAGGAAGGAGTGACTAAGCTAACAGGAAGAGCAGGGGGCTGCAGAAGTGGGTGAAGAAATAAAATGCAAAAACTAGGACTATATAAATGGACAATTTTATGGGAAATGTATATTAAAATATATACAGAAAAGGGGCAAAGGAGACAAGAAGACAAGATAGCAAAGAATGGGTGATATCACACTTGGTCCATAGAGAATCATTTGGCTTTGGCTGATTGTAAAAGTATTCAACCAAAGACCAATCAAACGTGCCATTCCTCTATTGTCTTCTATACATAACTTCTTCCAGCTAACAGCCTCCGTGTAGCTGCTCCTGGAGAGAACAGCTTGTAATTACGATAAGAGTCACCTTTCCTAACTTGTTACATGGAGAGGAGTTGAGTTCTGCTCAGTTTCACAGCTAAAATTAAACTTCCTCTAGCCCATTTTTGTGAATTCCTTCTGAAGTTACTCCTCCACCCCTCCCTGCCTCATTTTCTCAGGGGAAAAAGTCATTGAACAAAGAGTTCAATTATACTCCCTTTGTAGAAGAAGAGGACTATAGTAACTCTGAGAAGAGAAATTGTTCCAGAATTAATTCATGGCATGAAAAATTCTATACACACACACACACACACACACTCTCTCTCTCACACACACACACACACACTCATTCACACTCACACATCTACCCACCATCTCTGAAAGCCTCAAATCTTGAAAACAGTATTTCACTAATGTGAGGGACTGGAATTGGCCACCCCAAGGTATGTCTCTTTGGCATGAGGATTATTTGGGGCTGGTTACTTTTAATAAACTGCAGACAGGAAAGGAACTCTGAGAAGCAGAGTTTACTTACCCTTTGTTAAGAAACATTTACATTGTAAAGGAAATCTCCATCTGTAAAGGTGTCTCCTTCTCTGTA